>NW_022900943.1:26514131-26623902 GCF_012274545.1 Fukomys damarensis | reverse complement strand
AAAAAAAAAAAAAAAAAAAAAATCCTCATGTTCAAAAATTGTGATAAAATCAAAGGAAATACATTATGTTGATCAGTTCTTTTCAGCCATGACCTGAGATATTCATAGGTACGACAGTCTCACATCTAGATTTTGATGGTATGTTCAGAGAAGTTAATATCTGCTGGAACTGTGCTTTAAGTAGCTTTCCACATAGGTTCTCGAACAGTGAAGGGCATTACTTTCAGTGACTTCCTCATTATTTGGATGCCTATTTCACTCCAAAAAGTTGAAATTTAGATGAGAAAGATTAGTGTTGCTCTAAGAATAGCTATGAATTTCGTTTTAGAACAACATGTAAACTACAGGTGCTCCTTGACTTAAAAAGGGGGCTGTGTCTTTCCATCATAAATTGGAAATATTGTAAGCTGAAAATGCATTTAATATACCTAACCTACCAAAGAGCATAACCTAACCTTATCTACCTTGAACATGCTTAGAACCCTTCAATTAGTCTATAATGGGGGGAAAATAACCTAACACAGTCTATCTTATAATAAAGTATTGAATATTTCATGCAATTTACTGACTACTGTTCTACAAATTAAAAAATGGATGTACGGGTACATCTCACACCATCATAAAGTCAAAAATTGTTCTGTCCATGCACTGTGAATCAGAGATGGTCTATACTGCAAATTTGGTGCTTTCACTTTTACTGGAAACATCACTCAGCACAGTATCTGCACTCTCACGCCATCAAGTGCAGCTCATCCGTGAGTCTGTCACGTGTCTGAGCCACGTGAAAAATAGCCTGGAATCACTGATGCGCACGGTTCTGTTTGCTGACGCTTCCTCAGACTCTTTTTTTTTTCCTCAAAAGGTTTGGGCATTGAGTGTCCAGATTAAAAACGCTATCTTTGGGGCATTCAGGTCTAGCATTCCCACTTTTGTTTATTTGCCTAAAAAGCAACTAAGTCTATGGCAGAGGAAGTTCATATATGGCAAACTTGATGACAAGTGAGACCTTCTTGTTCATTTTCCTATGACTAGAAGTGGCATTTTTCCAAAGCCCCTCTTGCCATACTGCAAGACCTCTGCTGTTTTTGCTACTCTGCAAAATCACTGCTTTCACAGACATCTTTCGTGTGCTCAGGAGGTTTGTCAGTCTCTTCTGTCATATCAAGTTACAGTGGTGGAGCTGTGGGGTGGGCAAGGGTGAAAAATGGGACTTTGGGGCATGAAAATGCCCACTTTACTTATTGTCCCCGATGGGCACTGAGTGTACCACTCCTCCCCGTGGCCTGTCTTCTCGCTGTTCCGGACACATGGCAGGTCAGGTCTTCCCTCTCTTTCCTCCAAATCAAACAGTGAATCAAATGGGGATGTTAATGTAAACATGGCTCTTCTTATTTCATTTCAGCGTTGGAGGTGTATCTTGGCAACGCACAGTCCTGGTGCCCTGATGGGCTGCAAAGCCAATGTTTATAAACCATCCTTTCCTCCAGACTTGCATAATGGAGTCTAGATTTTGTCTTATCAGCTTACGAAAAGACAGCCTTTCACTTCTTCAGGCTCTCCAGTGATTTGCATTTATGAATGGAAATGTCCTTCAAGACTACACTAGAAACCAATGGAGTCTCTTTTCTTCTCTCCTTCCCCACTTTGTTTCCTTTATTGTGAGCAGTAAAATATTATGTGAAGTGTCAGGATATTTAGTGGATCAAAACTGAATTGTTGTAATTGAAGCTGAATTCTATAGTTTACTAGAAAAGCCTGTCCCAATCTCCTTCCGCGATAAATCAATACTGACGCCTCTGACACACGGTATGTGGCTTACCTTTTGTGGCTATATTGTAATGTGGACAACATTCTCATACCTACAGAGTTGTTTGTTGTTAGTCCCAGCCCCATCCTTTTGGCAACTCCTGCAGACCCCTGGTCTCCTTTAAAATGCAAATACAATGCCCAGGTATGAGGTTGGTGATAAGACCCAGTCCTCCATGCTGAAAATGTGCTATTTCCTTGAGGTACTGTGACGCAAGAAATCCTGGAGACGTTTTGGTCAGAATACATATTTATTATGTGTTCACTATTTATCACTGTATTAGAAATTCCTGAGATCCTAAGTTTTTGGCATAGTTACTCTTCTCAAAAACTGCTTTCTTAAAATAACTCTGTTTTGTGGTTAACACAGAGACTGAAAAATTAAGAGAAGTATATTTGTACTCTTACTATTCAAGTAAGATATTATTTAAATGGAGGCATTTCAGGATAGAGCCCTTTCTTGACATTTTAAAAATCCTATTGCCCAGGAGACCACTTTCTGTAACCCGCAGGATATAATAGAAATTATTATCCCCGAGTGCTTTCAGGTAATTCTTGGCGCATCCTGACAAGTTTGGTCTGTTCCATCTAAATAATTTTTAAACCAGCATCTTTTGGTGTTTTATTAATCATTAGACAATCATGGGCTCTCTTTTTATGTTATATTTTTTACCATGATTGTATAAAATCTATATTACAACAATGTATTATACATATACATGGTTAGGCATATACACACTCAAGGTACAGGCAGTAAGTCCAGCTTAATGACCCCTCTGCCAAGGCATTGCAGAAATCAGTTAGATTTCCCCAAGGACCTTCTTTCCGGGGCTGAAGAAGAAAAGCAGTATATGTATATATATGTACTATATGTGTGTGGTATATATAATTACGCATACATAGATGAAATGCTCCCTGCACACCTTATGCACAGAACCAATAAATTCTTTAAAATGAATGCCAACTTTCTGCCAAGAAAATCAGTCAGCTCCTTCAGTCACCGACTCTCTGCTGGATTTTGAGAAACTCACTTAACCCCTTCTCTGTCTCAGCCCCTCAGTCTGGTTTCTAGTGCCTCCTAACTCTGGGGATAATATCAAGGGAGACCAGATTTCCCTCACTGAGCACAAAGCTCTAGGGTAGGAGTGGACTGCATGTGGAACTGAAATCGCTGGTTCAGCCAGAAGATTTGTAGGAGACTGCTGCGTGTATACCCCACAGCCAGCTCGCAGATTGGACTGACTTTGCAGTGTGCTGTAGACATCCAGGAAATAGAGGAAATTAAAAGGCAGGGAGGAAACTGCAGTTTTTCTCTGCTTTCACAGTAGTTTAGCTATCTCTGTGCTTAGAGCATGCCCACCCCCACTATCAAGGCAGCTGCACTTGGTCATTTATTCCTATCTTTAATTATTATTACTTGGCCTGACTCTTCCTCCTGAGTTCTTCCTTCTCCTCCTCCTCCTGAAGGTCTAGGGTTGTGGTGACCACCCACACTGTCCCCTTTTCTGCTTCTGCTCCAGGCAATGATACAAATCAGTTCTGCCTCAGTCTTTATACTAACGACAGATATGAGAGTCCTGAAGAGCTCTTTTCTCCCAGTCTCAAAGACGTAGAGGAAGTCCTCTTCAGTTTCACTTCTACACAACGATTTCAACATTATAGCTGATGCCTTCTACTGATACATGCAAAGTATTTTTTTAATTCTCATTTACTTTGTGGCGTTTTGCCCCCATAATACTTCTTCATATGTGACTACCCCAGTGTCCCTTCTCTTTGTCCTTCAGATTTTCCGTAGCCAAATATCAAACTTGTCCCAGCTATTGCCCATTTAGGTGTACAGGGAGACCTACTATACACTGTGGAGAGTAAGGTAGATTTACAACCATTTCTGCCTCATAGAATCCATCATACACTTTTTTTTATTTCAGTATCTCTATTGCCAAGATTCAACCTTTTTCCCATTCTGAAAATAGATAAATAATAGAACAATTTTTCAAGAAAAAAAAATCTTCGAAATTATTTAACTTAATATGGATTGGAAAAATTCTGAGAAGCAGAGATAAAAATGCAGAAATCCCCAGCAGATAATATTCGTAGCTTTTCCAGATTGACAGAACACAGAATTTATATTTTCAATACCACGCTTTTGCCATAAAATATTAGATGTTATGAGATGAGCTCAAAAATGTATGAACAGAATGAAAATTCAGAAAGAAAATGCACATGTGGAAGTTCATTACTGTGCTGCAAGATGGTTTAATTATGGTATATTACATTTTATTAAAGGTTTTGTCTGGGGAAATGGATGTGGAGTTTCTTTCATGAGTCGTCTCCTTCAGCAGGCTGAATAGAAAGTGTGGAAAGTATTTGCAGGTCGGCTTCATCAAACAGTCATTGTTCTCTATTACAGTAAGCAGGCTTGTTCTATTTTTCTGAGGAAGAACTAAAGAAATGTTGGTACAATAAAAATGTAGGAGCTGCAGGCCCCTGGAATGGTTCCAGGCTGGTTCCACCGAGGACCTTATATGTCTCCGTGTTACCGCAGATCTCATCGTTGCTGGCGGAGACTGGCTACGAGCAATGGGTAGAACTGTGCAGGGGAAGTATCAGAGTTGGATGGGACCAGTTCCTGATCATCAGGAAACTCACAGTTCGGCATACTAAAGCATGTAAGATAAGTCAAACAGCGGCTTGGGCTTGGTAATTGAAGTATCAAAAATGTACACACTAAAAAAAAAAAAAGACAAAAAACACCAAAACTGGGAAGGAGGGTGGGTGAAGACAAGGAAACATTTTTTGGTCGACTTGAAAATAATTTTAATAATACTTGATCCCTCCAGCTTGAATTACCACGACAAGCATTTGAGACAGCCTGGGATTGTCATGTAGCTTAAAATGATCATATGACATTTCCCCTTAAAAGTGCAAAATGCCATTCGGGGTGGGAGAAATTGGGGTGGGAAACAGGTGTCTTTGTTAGAGGTCTATTTGCAAGAGACATTTTAAAAATCCTTCAGGAAAAAGTGATTTTGAGTAGAGTAACCAAATATGGGGCTGGCCTGCGGGATTCAAGGCAATGGGGCAGCCCCGTCTCGGCCCTGTCATGAAGCAGGCAACTGCTTCCGAGGCACAGGGGAACCTCCCCATCTCCAGCAGACCGGCTTCCGTGTTTCCTGGCACGACGAATGTGGAAAATCTGACAATTATCCCAACTATACTTTCCATGTGGCCCGAGATGAAGAGCAGGTATTTATCTTAACAAAACTGCAAATGCATTTCAAAAATCTTACCTTGTGTGCAGGTTCTTTCCATACACACCTAAATAACTAAAAGGACTGGGAGATCTTCAGTTTCCTTTTCTTGTTTTTTCTTTTCTTTGGATATCCTCTACCAAGGCCCTCTCTTGTTAATTTTGTCAGCTAGTTGCTACTTACAGCTGACTTCCACGGTGATGTGTGTATTTGCAGGTCGTCTTCATCAAATATTCATTGTTCAATACTGTGACAGCTGGTAGCAGGCATACACACTCCATCCTTGTTTGGTTTTCTGATAAAGCCCGTCAAGTACTGGTTGACTATAACTGAATTTGTCACCCTCTCAGTAAGGTTATACCTCTTCTTACTAGGAAATAAAACAATAAAAACAACATCTCTAACCCTTCTCTGCCAACCCCCTCCCAATTTCATAAGCCAATACCCGAAGCACAGTTTTAACCAGACCAACACCTACAAGGTTCATTGTTGATGAAAAATTCTGACACGTCTAAAAGGGTAAGGATCCCTCTACTGAAAGCCCCGCTCAGGAGACAGTGGAGGATATAGGAAAGGTCACAGCACAAGAATGCTAGGCTTGTGTGTAATTCAAATTGAGCATCTGAAACCTGCCAATCATACTCCACGTCACTGCAGTTAGATCCTTGGTGCCCTGCAGTCTGCTTTATGGAGTTTTTCAACTTTTCAAACTAGTTTATTGCTATGGTAAGAGAAGGTACCTAAAGAAAACTGATGAAATCTTTCTCCTATAGGATATGCATCTTCTACAGAGGAGACCCTAAAACGAAATTGGAGTCTTTTGTTGCGATTTTACAACTTTATCTTTTTCTTGATTGTTTGTAGTACATAATAATTACATTCCTCCTGGGGGAGCTTGGTGCATGTACATTTTAATTCTTTTTTCTCCCCTTCCCCTCCCCTTCCTCCTCCCTTTCTGTCTTTCTCTCTCCTTCCTTTTTGCACAGCATCTCCCTATTTCCTATTATGTATATTTTATTTTGCTCTACATTTATATTTTGGGTTTCTCATATGAGAGGAACCATATGATATTTAAACTGTGTGTCTGACTGATTTAACAATATTATGTTCTTAAGGTGCATCCGTTTTTTCTCCAAATGACTCCAGTTTATCCTTCATTACGGCTGAGTAGTACTCCACTGTGTATGAATATTGCACTTTCTTTTTTCATTCATCCGTTGATGGACATATAGACCTCTTCCAAGATTTAGCTATCGTGAACTGTGTGCTACTACTCCCCTTCTGGGTATCACTTCAAAAGACTTAAAGATATCATGTTACAGTGAAGTGGGAGTTTCAACTTCACCATTAGGTAGAGCAAGGGGATGAAATGTTTCAGGGGGCAGAGTCATTTCTTTGTTCACTGCTGAGGTTTGAACTTGGGGCAAGCTCTTTACCACTGAGTTACGTCCCTACCCTTTTTCATTTTTTATTTGGAGATGGAGTTTCGTTATGTTACTCAGGCTGATCTTGAACTTTCAATTCTCCTGTTTCAGCCTCCTGAGCAGCTGGTTTACAGGTTTGTGCCACTATTCCCAAGCGCAAAGTCATTCCCAAACAGCAAGTTTAGAATTTCGCCTGCCTTACGTAGAAACGATAGCATTTTCTGCCAGCTAAAGTTTTAAATGATAAAAATCTATTCAAATGTCTTAAAATTAACAGTTATTATTAAAATTATTACTTTTATTAGACTGGGAAGAAAGCATCTTAATCCATTTAGGCTGCTACAACAATGCATCATATACTAGGTAGCTTGTACACAACAGAAATTGATTTCTCTCCTTCTGGAGTCCGACAAGGCACTGCAGATTTGGCTTTGTTGTGAGAGCCATCTCCCCACATAGTCATGGTCTTTATGCTGTAACCTCATGTATATGAAGAGCTGAGTAAACTCTTAGGTGTCTTTTGTAATTACATTAATCTCATTCACAAGATCTCTGCCCTCATGACATATAAAACCCAGCAGTAACGGAACATAGCTCAGCATGAGGCCCAGGAGGAAAGGGAAACAGCTACCCACGTTTCTTTCTTGGACACTGCATAGTATGTCATGACCCACAAAACATTCCGGGATTCTCTTCTTGGTCATCTTCATTTTGCTTTATGCTCATTTGGTGAATTTAGATTTTTTTTCTTTCCTAGAGTTTCTAATTCTCCCTGAGAATTCCTACTTTTTTTTTTTTTTTGGAGACAAGGTTTCACCTGACCTTGAACTCACGGTGTACCCCAGGCTGGCATTGAACTTGCAGTGATTCCCCTGCCTCAGCCTCCTGCCTCCCAAGTACTGGGAGTACAGGAGTGCACCACCATACTTGCTTGGCTTGTCTTTTCATTCCTTATGGACTTATCTTCATGTACATCCTCGACCTTACAATACTTGGTGGTCTGCATACACTTTTTGCCTGTTAATCTAATTTCTAGATGATATTGTAATTGATTGTTGTTGGTTACATTTTTCCTTGAGAAGGGGTCCATATGTTCCTGGAGTTTCATATATTAAGCCATTTGGATTATCTCCTGCTCATCAGGACTGTTAGTTAGGGACGCTCTTCTGTGAAGAGTGCTCATTCTTTTGTTTTATCAGACAATTGGCTTGAGAATCCCAATGTAAGCTCTCTTTTGGAAAGAGCTTGATGCCAGTTCAGTTCTTTGATCTTTACCTGTGCTATTTTGACTCTGTCCTATACATACATGGTTATGGATTTAGTCAAAAGCTAGGGCAGTGTTTTTAGTGAGAATTGGGCCTCCACAAAGCTGTCTGGCTGCTCCAGAATACCTCTAGCTTTTCAATGGCTGTTATGACTTTGAACTCTATCCTCTGTTCCTCAGGACAGAAAAAAATGGCAAGCCTTTCAAGTATTGACTTCCTGGAGAAGCTGTTTGCTTGTTCACTGTTCAGTGGATTTAAGTAGCTGAGTTATGTATTTTGTTCAGTCTACAGTTCTCATTTGGGGAAGGGGGGGTGAGGTGTCAGTCTATCAGGAACTTAATCATGCTTAAGGTGGAACTCCACGCTCACCATTTTCATTCCTCACTTTGACATATTTATTGTATCGAGGGCTTCAAGGGTCAACATTTTGTAGACTGAAAAGTATTTTAGCTGTATTGACCTAAATTGTCAAACTATGTTTACATAGTCATTTTCTTTCCACTGTTTAAATGCCTTCTTTTATTCTAGCTAGTCAATATTTTACTTCAACAATGTAGTAGAAATGATTGAAAACATAAATAACACTGTATAGATTAACTCACAGGGGGCCTTTTCATGAACTGTTTTGCCTCACACAAAAGTGTAAGTTTACCAATCATGTAATAAAAATAGTTGAAAACATTTTCCTTCTTTTGTAAGCAAATTCTCTTTGGTTCTTAACAGTCATTTTACAAATTGAAAACAAGAGTATCTTTCATTTTACTTCAATTATTCAGATGTAAAAGTGAGCATTTAGTGGCCTCATAATGGGACAGATCAGGAGATATCATTTTTCAATTTTAAATTTTTCCCACCATGGCACAAAGTTTCAGAATGTACCACCTCCTGCAAGCTATTGTTGTCCCTAGTTTTAGCATGCTAGAGCACTTTTTTCATCACTAAGTTTAAGAAGGTGCTACTTTGTGAATCTGCATGAACAATGCTCATTTAGAAGCACTTTAATCCACCGGGTCAGCTGATGTTGCCTTCATGGGCAAGAGGTTCAAAATTTATAAAAAGGGAAATGTGTCAAATGATCTTATTTCTTTTTATGCCGTTTTATTACCCATCAATGGCACCTTCCTTCCTTCCTTCCTTTTCCTGAAGGCTGAAACATTTGAAAACAAGCTGATGGCAAACACTTCACATAGAGCTGTCAAACAAGTTCGATTTCTTAACCCTTAAAATGCCTACTTCGTTTTGGCTGCTTTCCCAAATCAAGTGGCCAATGCATGTCTTGGATTCAGTTTAATTTATGTGTCGTTAATTGGATCAGGAAAGCGTACCTTTTTTCTTTAGGAACTTTTTAGTTTTCTAGCCTTTTCCCTTGCGACTCTTTGGAGCTCTTAAGAATTCTGGACTCTCACCACACACTGATCTTCCATCCACTGAAAGTGATCCTGTTTCCTTCATATGATCTGACGACTGACATATTTACTCTGCTCTCCTAATTGACAGCATGTTTTCCTAATTCCCTTAAAGCAGTTGGACTTCATTATCTGCAGATTTTTTTGCTCATGAAGTTCATTCATAACCCTCAAATCGTAGTCGGGGTACTTGTGCATGGAAGCTCACTGACTGTGCTCCCAGCTGAGGTTCATCAAGGCCATGAATGCTCTGCCTTCTCGTTCCACTTCTACTGTCCATGAGCATTTTTTGTTAGTCAATTTGGTACCACATTGCACATTATTGCGCTTCTTGTTGGTGATTTCACTGTTTAAAATAGCTCCTAAGTGTATTCCTGAAGTGTTACCTAATAGTCTAAGAGCGAGAAGGCTGCAATGTGTCTTGAGAAGAGATTGTGCTCATTCATGTGTGAGTTTAATGCTCTTGGCCATGATCTGAGTGCTAATGAGTCAACAATATATATTAAATAAGGTGTCTTTTAACAGAAACACACACAAAACAAGGTTATTAATTTATGGATTGATGAAAATATTGTGCCCAGAGGCTCCCTGGAACCTAACCTTGTATTTTTCCAAGGACTTTAGTATTATTAATTCTGTTTGGGGGTGATTTTATAGACCATGACTACTGGGGATAACAAGAATCATCCACACTTCATTTTTAAAATTCTTTGCAAGTATTTCTTCTGTAATCTACCTGTGAAACTTACATTTATAAGTTACATTTGATTTCTGTTTATACAGTCCTGATTTTAAGTACAGTGGACCCTTGAGTTAGGACTGGCCTGACATATGAAGAACTTGGATTACAACCAGAATTTTAGTTTTAACTTACAAACAAAGTATTGAGTTATGTACCACCTGAAGACCAGCTGCTTGTGCTTCCAGATGGTCTCAGATACAGATTTAACCATTAAAGAGTCCTGGCAGAAACATTACAGCACCCTTTCTTGTGTGGGGTTGACTGAGAAATTCTGGGCCAGGGTCTCCCTAAGGACACTGAGAGCTGCCTGTGCATAGGAGAGAGACTTTGAAGGCTGTGTAGAGGAGTCTGAGACTTTAATTGACCAATTTGAGTTACAATGAGTCCTCAGAAATGAATTGAATTCGTAAGTCAAGGGTCTACTCTATAGCTTTCTTCCTGAAATCTTCAAATTCTTTACTTAAATGAAGTTCTCCTAGCTTTAGGTGCCTAGAGCTCAATTCTTACAGATAGATGTCTCATAGGCATTGCAAACTCAATTCACCAAAATATTATACTTATCATTTGTCTGACATCACCAACCTTTTCTTTCACTAATTTTTTCCACCTTTAATTCTCTACCTGTATAAACAGACATATAAAGCATTTCTATGATTAATTTTTTTCTTTAAAGAGACGTTATTACTCAACTACATTTACAAAGCATGGCTACTGATGGTCTCTGATTTTAGCTCCCCGATTTAGTTTAGCTCTGAGGTTCTGCTCATGTTCTCTTCTCTGACCTAGATATGACTGCAAGGTATGTTCACAGTGTGGCCACTAATTGTGTTGCATAAATTACATTTGTGCAATTATGTATTGTATATGTGTGTGTTACTATAAAATGAAAGAAAAACAAAGCTGAAGGTAATAACTAAGAGAGAACAAGAGAAACATTTTGGATCATTGCTGAAATCTGACAATAGGAGATTGGAGGTTGGAGCTGAAGAAGAGGCAGCATTTGGTAGGAAGAGGAAGGGAAGATGCACAGCATGGGAAAGGAGGAGAGGAGGGAAAGTGCAAGGCTTGTGTAAGAAAAATAAGGAAGCCAGTCCCATCCAACAGAGATAACACGTGGCGAGGAATATTAGTACTTAAGCCCAGGAGAGAAGAGGGTCTTCATATGAAACGAATAGCATTAATTGTTAGTGCAAAGGAAAGAAATCCCAAGAAATAGAAAAATGCTTTCTTTCTAAGGAGCATCTCTTATTTTTTGGTGCTCACCCAAAACATGTAATTAAAAAGCACCACAGTGAATGGGTACACATATGATCCGTTGCAAATTTTCATATCCTAAGTACCATTGCAGTTTTACAAAGACTTGGGCCTTTGAAAAGTTGGAAATTTTCCTATTTCTTATTTGCTTATATTAAAAATATTCTTAGGAGAATTTGTTTAAGGACATGTGTCAAAATAATTTTAAATCATGCTACTGTGATGTGAAAACTAAAAAGGAAACAAAAGCAGCAAATACTGCTTGTTATCTGACATCACCCCTGAAAATCCTTCTGGGATATTTTGTGCTTGTGAAAACGAGGGAGGGTTATACCGTGAGTGCTGCTGCCAACTGAATAGAGAGGCACTTACTTCCATAAATATCATATAATATAATCTGTACAGTCTCCAAAGAATTTAGAGCACTCAGAGACGGCTTGCACAATCCATGCTTTTGTCACATGAGACAGGTGATGTGCGAGGAATGTGGCACCATTTTGGTATAAAAACCGCCACTTACTGGAAGTGTATTTGTAATAAAAAGGGCTTTCCCCACATGAAAGCACATCTTTAAAGTCCCATTTCTCCCCACATGTAGATGCACTGGGGGTCTCATATGTGCTCTTCACAGTTGAATTACTCTGTATCATATTTACTCAAGAAAATCCCAGTTGCTCTCCTTCTCCAATCCCTGATACAACGTTGCCCTCTGAAAATTGATTCTGAAATTCTAAACTGCTGTCTGAATTATATTCTGCAGTCCCCCCAAAAGTTGTAGCTGCAGAGGGAAAATTTAGAGATGGATGATAAGAGAAAGATTAACGAAGACCAATGTGGTGGCAAATTTCCCCTTGGAAAGTAACTTGTCTGTTAGAAGATGTTCTTTGAGTCTGAATTATGTGGCTAATCGCATGCTTCAAGTGACTCCTCAATTGCCTGATCTGATTACATGCTCCATTCTCACTTATAGGATCATGGCCCTAGATGTTCGACATCCTCACAAATGTTGGCTGAACATCTAATGTTTGCAGAATGCTACACTAGAATTTGCAGAATGCAGCACATCATGAATTGTGATTCTTGTCTGTAAGTATCCTCCACCCATCCTGCAGCATTAAAATAAATGCATACTGTGAGGTATAATAAAAATATGTGGTAAATATTTAAACAAAAACTTATTACAGTAAAAGGCAGATTGCTATTAAAATATTCCACTTGTCTTCAAACACACTTATCTATCATTCTTGCCCCTTTCAGAAGCAGTTCTAGAAGTTCTCTTTCATGTCTCTCTGATGTGTGTTCAAAAATTCTGTCTATACTGTTACCAACTGACATCCTTCAGAAAGACAGTCTCTCTCTCTCTCTCTCTCTCTCTCTCTCTCTTTCTCTCTCTCTCTGTCTCATACACACACAATGGAGTGTCCTCATCCACCTTATCCATTAGAGCTGGTATTGTGTGACTTCTGGCTCTTCCACAAAGTCAAAATGACCACAAAAGGTAAATGTTTGAAACTGATTCAGGACATTGAGGCAGCCACCACAGTAAAACTAAAGACACTCAAGAGCGAAGACTGCTCCAGAAAGTGTCAAGAAGGATCAGATAAGTGTACTTGAAGCAAGGGGTAGTATTCTGAGGGGAATTAGTGGCAAGACTTTTTACTGTGATAAATTTTTAAAATTGAAAAAGTCCCTATATTTTTTCAGTCATCTATTCTGAGTGCAATATGAGTATAGTAGCCAATTATTATTTTAGCCTAGACAGTGAGTCCAGAAATAATTACACAGTATTTTAGATGTTGAACATGCAATGGAGAAAAATGTAGCCAAATAACAAAATTAGTGCAATTTTCATAAGACTTTCGAAGTCTTCTCTCATTAGTAATATCCTCTAAATATTAAGCAATATCTGTTAGAAGTGAGCAAGTACACAACGTGAGTATCCATAAGAAGAAAATTTCAAGCAGAAGAAGCAGTTAGAACAAACACACTAAAGGAGAAACATATGTGTAAATACAAAGTCATACATATATAATGTATATACATATATTATAGTACATTATCATACAACTATAACATATACAATATACATACATGAGGTGTGTATACATATAACTTATACAGTGTACACAATCACACTATGTATCATGTGATATTTGCATTTAAACATTAACCAGTACCTAGATTACTGTATGCCATAATTATTATGTTATTTACAAATTCTTAATTCTCATAACCCAAGCTTTCTTAACCACAGCACTATTGGCATTTGGGGGCAGATAAACTTTTTTGTTATACAAGGGCTGCTCTGGGTCCTGTAGGATGTTCAGCAGCACTCCTGGAATCTACCCAGGAGAATCTTCCAAGTTGTGCCCATTAGAAGCACTCTCAGACACTGCCAAATATTGTCTAGGGGGCAAGATTTTCCCCCTTTGAGCACTACTGATAGAATACAGTGGATAGGGTAGTTTCTCTTATTTTCCCTAATTCACAAGAAACACAGAAAGAATAAGCAACCTGGCCAAAGTCAGGTCTTTAATAAGTAGAGTTGGGATTGAAATTCAAGCATGATGGTTTTCGTACTCATACTATTAACTCCTGACAGTGTCTGTTTTCTAGTAACAAAAGTAAAGCTGAAGTGACTTCAGGAGGATTAGCAATTAATGTCAGATGATGAGGTCAAGGAGGAACACAGGGTGCGGTGATCTTTGTGAAGCTTCAATTTTTCACTCTGAGTTAAATGGGAAGCCATTAAAGGGTTTGAGTAGAGGGTGGATGAGATCTGACTAATGTCTGACGATGACCAAAGTGGAAAGCTGACTCTGACTGGGTAAAGGCAGACCAATGGGAGTATACTGCACAGTCTGGGGGATGATGAGGGTTGAAAATGCTACTTCTAGAGATGCATTGAAGGGACAGCATTTGTTGGTGAATTAAAGGTTAAGTGAAAGAAAGAAGGGAGTCGAGAAATTCACCCAGGATTTTAGCCTAAGCCACTGAAGGAATGGACTTCTATTTACTGAATACAGCAAAGAATGGGAGGCTCAGATTTCAGGTTGGGGAGTGCTGGGAACCATGAATTCTGTTTGATCTATAACAAATTTGAGGTGGCTGTCAGACACTCATTTGGAAATACTGCTCTATGAGGTTATGTTAAAAGATAAAGGTTTTGGTGTTAGCAGCATACAGATGACCTTTATATCCACAATACTGGTTGGTATTACTGAGGAAATTGCTGAGAATATAGAAGAGAAATTCATGACTGATCTCTGAGAATTCCAAAATTCTCTGGTCAGGAAGATGAAGAGGAAAAGAGGAAGTAAAAGAAAGTAAAATGGATTTCCCAGTCAGGAAGGTGGAGAAACAGACAGAATAACTCCTCAAGCCAACTGAAGAAAGCGTTCTGAGTAGTGATTCATTGCTTCAAATACGACTGCCAAGTCCTGTAAGGGGCAGCCAGATTGTCCTCTAGATTTGGCACTGTACAGGTGAATAGTGAACTTGACAAAGGCTGTGTGTGCAGAGGTAGAAATGAAAGACTGAGTAGCACTGGTGAAAGAGAGAATGGGGAAAAGGAAGCACAGGAGCTGTACAGCTGTATAAATAATTTTTCTGTAAAGATGAATGGAGTGGCAGTGTAAGGGACATATGTGAGTGAGATTTATTTGAGTACAGAAAGATTACAGTACATTTCATGTTGATGAGGATGCATTGATAGAGAGGACTTTATTATATAGAAGATAGGGAGACAGTTGCTGGAGGGGTGAATTTGAGCAGGTTAGAGGTGATGAGATGAGTGCAATACAGAGACTGGAGCTAAGAAAAGAGAAAATATTTACAGGAGATGAAGCATTTGGAGAAGGCAAGAAATGGTAGAGAAAATAGGTACATCTGTACCTAGATGTTGGAGACTGGTAGATGATACAATATAGTGGAAGAAATATGTAGAAGTTCTAGTCTAAAGCTTTTTTTCCCCCCAGAGAAACAGGAAGCAAGAGCATTAATTGATTATAGGGGGAGAAGAGGCTGATGGGAATTTAAGGAGAAAGGGAAGTTGTACAATAATTTTCTATGAACCTGGGGGAGAGAGAATAACGTAAAGAAACCTATAGCATTTCTGGAAAGAAATAAGGGTTATTTCAAGGTGCAGCTTATGAATAAAAAAAGAAATCTTCACCTTGGATGCAGGTTTTTCTCCGGTCCAATTCATCCATCTGGGCATAGGTCTAGATTTGACAAAGGAGCACATTAAAAGCAATTCTGGTTCCCAAAGACAACTATTGAGCAAGGAAGAGCTTATCATAACAGGCAACACAAGATTGGAGGCAGAGTACATGAGAAACCAGTCAGACTAGTGACACTATCTGAATTTTAAATCCCCAAGAGTTGTACAAGTAGAATAATCAGGGAATTTAGAAGACAGAAACAAGAGATCACAAAGGGCTCAAACATGGAAACAAAGTCTTTGTAATTGGGGAAGTGTGGAGGGGGTGAAGGGAAGGTAGAGGTATGGGGAACAAACAAGAACCAAGATACATCATGTAAAGGTACAAGATCCCAATGATGAATGTAACTGTACTGTATACCTAAAATGTACCAATAAAGTTAATGAAAATGAAAGAAAGAAAGAAAGAAAGAAAGAAAGAAAGAAAGAAAGAAAGAAAGAAAGAAAGAAAGAAAGAAAATGGAATGACATTCCTTGCTTCTGGTTAGGAAGAACCAACATAGTGAAAATGGCCATGCTTCTAAAACTGATATACAGATTCAATGCAATCCCAATTAAAATTCCAGCAGCATAATTCACAGATCTTGAGAAAACTATCCAAAAATTCATTTGAAACCAAAAGAGACCTAGAATAGCAAAATCAATTCTAGGCAACAAAGACAAGGTAGGGGGGATCACAATTCCCAACTTGAAACTATACTACAAAGCTACTGTGATAAAAACAACATGGTAGTGACAAAGAAATAGACCTGAGGACCAGTAGAACAGATGAGAAGATGCAGAAACAACTCCAGACAAACTCAGCCACCTCATCTTCAACAAAGGAGCCAAACACCTCACCGGAGAAAGGATAGCCTCTTTAAAAGTGGTGCTAGAGGGGAGGCGGGAAGGGTAGGGAAAGGAAATAATGGAAAAGAAAAAATATGAGAAAAGGAAAAAATGGAAACAAAGTCTTTGTATATAGGGAAGGGTGGAGGGGGTGAAGGTAGGGCAAGTATATGAGGTAAAAATGAGAACCAAAATCTGTCATGCAGAGGTATAAGATCCAAATGATAAATGTAAGTGTACTGTATACTTAAAAAGCACCAATAAACTCAGTGAGAAAAAAAAATGGTGCTGGAAAAACTGGGTTTCAACTTGCCGAAGATTAAAACTAGACCTTTATCTCTTATCATGCACTAAACTAAAATCAAAATGGCTTAAAGATCTAAATATTAAAACAGAAACATTGATCCAGTTGGAAGAGAGGTTAGGTAGCATTCTTGAAGACATTGGCATAGGAAAAGATTTTATGAACAAAACCTCAGTTGCCTGTGAACTAACACAAACAATCAATAAGTGGGATTGCTTCTTATTCAAAAGTTTCTGCAGAGCAAGAGAAACCACCAATAGTTTAAAGAGATAAACCACATTGTAGGAAAAAAATTTTCACCAGTTCTTCCTCAGACAAAGTTCTATTTTCTAGAATATATAAAAAACTTTAAAAAGTCAGACAGCCCAAATTTAAAGACCCAGTCCAATAATGGGCATCTGAAATTAACATACATATCTTAGACAAAGAACTAGAAATAGCAAATAAATATATGAAAAAATATTCAACAGCACTGTTCACTCAAAAGATGCAAATGAAAACAACACTGAGATTTCACCTCACCCCAGAAAGAATGGCTGCTCTCAGGAAATCAATCAGTACTAAATGTTGATGGGGCTGTGGGGGAAAAGGAACCCTGCACCACTGCTGGTGGGAGTGTAGACTGGTGCAACCACTGTGGAAATCAGTGTGGAGATACCTCAAAGAAATAGGATGAGTGGTCCCATTTGACCCAGCTAGTCTCCTGCTGGGTGTCTTCCCAAAAGAATTTAAAAAATCATACCTCACCCAAGGACCTGAGTTCTATCCCTGATACAAAGGAGAAGGAGAGGAAGAGAGAAGAAAGAAGAAGAAGAAGAAGAAGAAGAAGAAGAAGAAGAAGAAGAAGAAGAAGAAGAAGAAGAAGAAGAAGAAGAAGAAGAAGAAGAAGAAGAAGAAGAAGAAGAAGAAGAAGAAGAAGAAGAAGAAGAAGAAGAAGAAGAAGAAGAAGAAGAAGAAGAAGAAGAAGAAGAAGAAGAAGAAGAAGAAGAAGAAGAAGAAGAAGAAGAAGAAGAAGAAGAAGAAGAAGAAGAAGAAGAAGAAGAAGAAGAAGAAGAAGAAGAAGAAGAAGAAGAAGAAGAAGAAGAAGAAGAAGAAGAAGAAGAAGAAGAAGAAGAAGAAGAAGAAGAAGAAGAAGAAGAAGAAGAAGAAGAAGAAGAAGAAGAAGAAGAAGAAGAAGAAGAAGAAGAAGAAGAAGAAGAAGAAGAAGAAGAAGAAGAAGAAGAAGAAGAAGAAATCATATCACAGTGATATATGCTCACCCATGTTCATAGCGGCACAGTTTGTAATAGCTAAAACTTGGAAACAGCCCCATTACCCATCAACTGCAGACTGGATAAAAGAATGTTTTTAAAATAAAATGGAGCACCACTCAGCCATACACAATGAGAGACTAGAGACATTTACAGCTAAATGGATGCACATTGAGACCATATCTGAAGTGAAACATATGACACACATACGTGAATACTGAATAGTTTCTCTAGTGTGAGAAACTGCAAGTGTACCTAAGAACTAAAAGGTGTAATAGGTAATGCGAAATAGGAGGAAATGTGGGAAAGGGGAAGGGGAAGTGGGAGGCATAGGGGAAAGGAAAGAAGGGAATGGAATTAATATGATAAAATGAAAAAAATGGAAACAAAGTCTTTGTAATTTGGGAGGGGTGGAGGGGTTGAAGGGAGGGCAGGGGAATGGCAAACAAAGAAGAACCAAAGTAGATTATGTATAGGTACAAATTTCCAATGATGACTGCCATTATATTGTATACCTAAAATGTACCAATAAATTAATTTTAAAAATGATCAGTTCAATACAGATGAGCATCGTATGCTATAGTAGTTTATTTATTCATCTATCTTACTGGACATTTAGGTGGTTGGGCCACTAGGTGATTACCTACAATGCTGTAACACACATCAGTGCTCAAATTCCCTGTGGACATGAGTGTTTCTGTGGTGATATTTAGAAGTTTAATTGCTGCGCTATGAGTGCTGAACATTTTCTTTTCAGCTTTAATTGAGTTTATTGGTACATTTAGGGATACAGTACAGTTACCTTCATTGTTGGGATCTTGTACCTCTACTTGACAGGTCTTGGTTCTCATTTTTCCCCTTAGCCCTGCCCTCCCTTCAGTTTCAACTGATTAGATGCCAAGGTGTTCTCTTAAGCACTTTGCCCATTTACACTTCTACCTGATGAACATCACCTTCCAATTTCCCATGTTCCATGCCAAAAGTTAAAATTTCTAGATTTGTTTTGTGAATTGCATGTGACAGGGGAATATTCAATGAAATAAATTGAGAGTTTTTGATAATGAATGAAGATGTCTTTTTCTTTAGTTTTCAAAGTGAAACTCAAGTTATTTTTAAAATTGAAACTCATATTCTATGGAATAGTTTCTCTGGTATGAAAAATTACAATGGTACATAAGGTCCTAATAAGATAACTGACAATGTGAAATAGGAAGAAAAGGGCTAAAGGTGTAGGGGAAGTGGAAAGGGTAGGGGAAAGGTAATAAGGGAAAAGAAAAAAATGAGAAAATGAAAAAATGGAAATAAAGTGTTTGTAAATGGGAAGAGGAGGAGGGGGTGAAGGGAGGGCAGGGACAAGGGGAAAAAAATGAGAACCGAGACCTGTCATGTAAAGGTACAAGATCCCAATGATGAATATAACTGTACTGTATACCTAAAATGTACCAATAAACTCAATTAAAAAAAAGAAACTCATATTAGCTAAAATTTTAGGAATACTTACAAAAGGAACAGAAAAAGTTGCATAACTTATAACCAATATGTCAAAAATCAGTGTAAATATAAATGATTTACCTGTCCAAAGTGTTCACTAATAGGAGTAGAATGCATAAATCTTCAGCAAAGCAAGAGCTGAAAGGCTTTTTTAATCTGTGAGATTCACTTAAAGAAACAATGCAAGTCAGAAGAAAGAGTGGAGACAAGTAAATTGCTAGAAATGTAGGTAACTAAGTAAATGTTAGCTGAATAAGTCAATTATCTATAAAATCTAATTTTGGGATTACAAACACATGATGCAGTTAAATATTGCCCAAATGTAATAGGGAAAATGAAAT
The DNA here is from genome assembly GCF_012274545.1 of Fukomys damarensis. NCBI lineage: Eukaryota > Metazoa > Chordata > Mammalia > Rodentia > Bathyergidae > Fukomys > Fukomys damarensis. The sequence goes on along the minus strand of NW_022900943.1, from coordinate 26,604,318 downwards.
GTAAAAGACTTTATTTTAAGTATCCTGCAGGTCTTTAAGGATTATGAAGAACTGATGGTTAACTTTATTCATAAAAAGAATCGAAATTCAACCACGCTCAATGATGGGGGTGTTTTCTGAGAAACTACTGTTAGGTGATCTCATTGTAATGCAACATCATAGAGTTCACTTATGCAAACATAGGTGGTGTGGGTTTGTCACTTGAGGTATCCTCTATGTGTAATAAAGAAGTACACTAAACAAGATGTATGGCGTATGTACATTTGCTGCTGGTTTAACACAACATATTGCTTTACAGTAAATTTCTTTTCATGTAGTGAGCAACAGTGTAGTATAGTAAATACATAAATCAGTGGCATAGTAGCTTATTATTGAGTGTTGTATACTAAACCTAGTTGTGTGTGCTGTACTTTTCTAGGACTAGCAGTGCAACATGTTTACTTACTCTTATTACCACTTACATGAGGAATTTGTTTCCCAAAGACAGTATGATAGCTATGATCTCAGGAAGTGTAATAATCAGCTTTTCCATTGCTGCGGTGGGTGGGGGACGACTGGCAACACAACTTAAAGAATAAAAGATTTATTTTGGCTCATGGTTCAGAGGTTTCAGTCCATAGTAGCCTGACATCAAGGGAGAAATGGCACAGATGAAGGTCCTTGGCAGCCAGGAAGAAGCAGAGAGCAGGAGGAGAGTCAGAGAGAAAGAGGGAGGGCCAGGGGATGAGATATATGTCATGCCCTCAGTGAAACATTCCACCTCCCCTGTTAGCTCATTTAGCTATAAACTCATCAGTGAATTAATCTATTGATGAATTTAATGCCTTCATGATCCTATTGCCTTCCATAAGTCCCATCTGAATGCATGAGATTTTTGGATGACATTTTTTTGGTCTAAACCATTACAATAGCAGATAGGAATTTTCAGTGAACTCTACCTTTAATTTATCTTTATTATTGAATGATAGATTGGTTGAGTATAAAGCCAAGTTGAGTTTTATTTTTATTCAGCCTTTTGAAGACTTTGCATGGCTTTCTTCTCAGCTGAATCAATTTAGATATGTCTTAAGCCTGTGTGTGCATACACATTGTCTTTAGCGGAAAGAAATCTCATTACCATTTTCCTGGGAAAATGGGAAAAACATTTCCAATACTTTTACAAGGAAACTCAGATCCTTGACAGTCCAGGTTTCATGGATCCTTGTTGGTAATAATGCCTAATCCTGCAGGCCCGGGGCCAGAATGTCTACCTTCCTATGATCACACTCAGTTCCAGCCTCCAGCCTCTGCGGCTTATGTCCAAGTCCATTTCGCATATGGATCACACTGACAAAATTTCTGCCTGCTTCTTTTGGTTTTTAGTTCTTCTCTTTCCTGGAGATTGATTTCCTTCCTTTTCAATTTGGCTTTAGATTTACAAAAAACATTTCATGGTCTATTTTGTCTTTTCCCCCTTCTTCACTCAATAACGATGTAAGGTAAATACTCCAAATTCCATGTTCCTTATATGTTCTATTTTCCCCTTTTGTGGGATAAAATTATGTTTAATAGAGATATCTACTTATTCTCCCCTTTTATGGTATAAATTATTTCATGCCGTGTCTTACTCTTTCCCGTTCTCTAGTACAATGCTTAACACATAGTAGGTGATCAGTGAATGTTGATTAAATGAATGAAACTCTTTCCATGTTTTTCTTACATAAGAAGATACATTTGGGCACTGTGGCCACACTCAGAGGAACAAGCACGTTTGGATTCACTATGTGTTTATATTCTCTAATAGGAACAGTGGCTTTGCTGATGGTGTGGAGTTTAGAGACAGCCCTTTCCTCAAAGTGGATCAGTCTGCTTCTGTTTTATCCTGTATTTTATAAACAAGTTGTGGCATTCCTCATCAATCTACAAGTTGTATGTTTTCTTCTTCCAAACATTTGCTTATTTTAATTCTATAAAGGTTAACACTGAAAAGTTCCAAGGGCCTGTTGTCAAATATAGATGTAATTTCATAAATTAATAAATCTTACTGGAAAATTTGGCTCTTTTATGAAAACTAGGAAATGACTTAGGTTCTATAAAAATAAAAATAGTGATAATGTCCACATTTTTGTATGCAAATGAAAACACTGATTTTTGTCTGAAATATGAAAAATAATTATGCTTATGTATTTCTATATTCACATGGTATCTATGTATTCATACGCACTTAAAGTATATTCACAGAGATCTTCAGTTACAATAAAAACTGATTATTAAAATCCAAGCATAATAAAAACTGAGCATTAAAATCCAAGCACTTTTGTCACCCCTAAGTTCCCCTATTGAAAGAGATGGTGGAAGTGTTCTTAGGCTCTTAGTATCTGTCACAAGCGAACAATCAAATCAGCTCTGATTTGAACACTGTCACCTGGATTACATTTATCTACGGCATGGCAGTGCCAAGTTAGCAGGGCTCGGAGATGAATCACAGCACTGATTGTCAACTTGACAGCCCAGAAGATGAACAGCATTATTTTATCTCTCCCTTCTCTGCAGCATGTGTCAGGATGTTTGAGCTGCTACATGCTTCAACATTTTCCATCCCTCGAATATATGGAAGCGTCCAGTATTGGTCCCTAGAAGATCCTGACAACCCCAAATGGTTCTGTGATTCTCTAATAGCTTTACAGTGGCTTTATGATTGACCAAAATAGAAATTGTCCATGGCAACCACTGTTTTCAACCATAATTAAGAGAAAATGATACTGTATAGTAGCATGTAAAATTTTTCCATAGCATGTTATATATGGAGTAAAGGAACAATATTTGCACTAGGAAGCAAGAAACTCAGTTTATATACCCCAGATGGCAATGTTATTACTTTAGACAAGATACTCACACCTTTTGGGAAGATTGGTGTCATTGTTATAATGTAAAACTTGGACTAAATCATTTTTGTGTCCTGGTGAGTGCAAATATTCTATATTTTAAAGTTATACAATGAGCTTAATAGCTATTCTTATCAATCCAATTATATAAAATAATGTCTGAAATAGATTCTCTGTTTTCAGGTGGTTACTTTGAAGTACATATAACTTTACATAATACTATACATGGTCTAACCATAACTTTAGGGGCCCTTCATAAATCTGTGTCCTCCTTTACTTCCAGTCGGTATGTCCACAGGGATATTTATTTTAAAGAATTTAAACACAACATTAGTCATCTGTAAACACGGTAGTTGGTTCATATTATGATGTACTAATAAAGTGAAGATCCTGAGAAACTGGTGGGATAGAAGTGTGATAGGAGAATTCAACAATGTCTCACAGGAAACTTCCCTGTATTGAACATTTGGGGACTCAACTGGGACTCGATGGAGGAAGTAAGCTTACTCACTATGGTGTTTGAAAACCACTTCCAAATGTTACCTCGTTGGAGTTAGATATAATAAGACATACTAATTTTCTCTAGATTTAGAAAGCAGAGAATAAAAATGATGTGGTCTCTAACTAGGGCAATGAAGCAAGATGTAAACATCTCGTCATAAGTCAAATATATGGGATTAAAGAAATATGTCAGATAGGATCATCTCAGAAGAGGATTATTATGATTTAGATTTAAAATGAATCCCAGGGTTTCAGTAAGGTGAATGTAAAGCGTGATTGTAAAGAGATCTCCCCTGGGATTCCTATCGTAATGTTCCTAAGAGAAGCAGTATCTGAGAAGCAGTGTCCATGATGTTCTCTTTCAACATGTTTGACACCTGATTCCCTGGGTCTTCCAGAACCACTTCTCCACACAATACCGCTGCTCCTCAGTGTCAATGCTAGCAGGGCCCAATGACAGGTTAGATGTGGAGAGAAGAGGGAAGATAATTATGCCGCCCTCAGCCCTCCATCAACTCAGCTGACTTAACATTACCTATCTCATGCTGTTCAAACTGACCAGTAAGAAGTCAGACCACATGACACACTGCGGTGTGCTTTAATTTCTGGCTGATGAGGGCATCTGCTACCTCCCACACAGGATGATGCAGAATTTGCTGTTGGAGGAAGGAGGCTCAGTTCAAGTGGAGAGTGTCAACCTGCGAGTGGCCACATACTCCAAATTCCAGTCTCAGAGCCTGAACTTCCTGGACATCACCAAGCCCAAAGCAGTATTAGAAAAATGCACTAAGAAATTTTGCCTCTCTGACCACAGAGGATGTGACTGCCATCAACTACAATGAGAAGATCTATGAATTACGGGTAATGGAAACCAAACCTGACAAGGCTGTGTCCATCACTGAGTGTGACATGAATGTGGACTTTGATGGTCCTCTGGGCTACAAAGAACCCAAAAGACAAGTCCAGCAGGAGGAGTCAGGAGAAAATGAAGCTGACCACAGTGGCTATGCTAGAGAGCTGGGCTTCCTTCCAGTCCTCCTCAGGTTCTGGGAATAGACTGCATGGAAACAAGAAAGGTTTTGAGCCTAGTCCCTCCCCAGTCAAGTCTGGAGACATCAAAAGAGGAATTCCTAATTACAAATTTAAACTTGATAAGATCACTTTCATCAGAAATGCATGTCCACTGGTCAAAAAAGTTGAAGAGGATGAAGTTGGAGGCTGATTTGTTGCTTTCTCTGGAAAAGGACAGTCATTACAAAAAAAGGGAAGAAAGCCTTAAGTCTAGACTGTTAGCTGATTGGAAAATAAAGGAATCAATTGCAACATAATGGCTTTTAGTTACTGGCTCTGACAAGGATGAGACATTATCAACAGAATGCTGTTACTTAAAGATTTGTTTAGTGTTGCCTAAGAATAATCTTAGGCTCCTAGAAAAAGAAGAGCAAGAAATACACAAAACTTGTATGAGGGAGGAAATTAAGATCAGAGCAGAAGTCCACGCAATGGAAAGTAAGAGAATGATACAAAAAAATCAGTGAATTGAAGAGTTGGTTTTTTGAACAATAAACAAAATTGATAAAACCTTAGCCAACCTTGTCAAAAACAGGAAAGAAAAGGCTCAGATCCATGCAATTAGTAAAGAAAAGGGTGAAGTCATGACAGATAAGGCAGAAATCCAGAATATCATCAATACCTACTTCAAGAAACTGCATTCTAATAAAATGGAAAACAGAGAATATGGACAGATTTCTTGATATTAATGAATTATCAAAGTTGAATGAAGAAGATACAAAAATTCTAAACACCTATTACAATCAGAGAAATTGAAAACATAATTAAAATGTTACCAACTAAGAAAAGCCCAGGTCCTGATGGCTTCACAGCTGAATTCTTCAAGAATTCAGAAGAAATAGAGAAGAAATACTGGCACTACTCTTTAAACTTTCAATGAAATTGAAAGGGAAGCAATGCTTCCAAATTCATTCCTAGAAGCAAGTGTTACTTTGATTCCAAAACCAGGGAAAGACGCATCCAAAAAAGAGAACCATAGGCCAATGTCCTTAATGAACATAGATGCAAAAATCCTCAATAACATACTGGCAAATAGAATACAGAAGGTCATCAAGAAGATCATACACCCTGACCAAGTCAGATTTATCCCAGTGATGCAAGATGGTTCCATATACATAAATCAATAAATGTGCTACACTATATTAACAGAATCAAGGACAAAAACTATATTATCACCTCAATAGATGCAGGAAAAGCATTTGACAAAATTCACCACCTACTCATGATAAAAACCCTGCAGAAAATTGGAATAGATGGTCTTTATCTCAACTTGATAAAGGTTATCTATGAAAAACCATCAGCCAACATCATATTAAATGGCCAAAAACTGAAAACCTTCATGCTAAAATCAGGAACAGGATAAGGATGCCCAATATCACCACTCCGGTTCAATATAGTTCTGGAAACATTAGCCACAGCAATTAGAAATGAGAAAGAAATCAAAGCAATAAAGATAGGAAAGAAAGACATTAAACTGTCATTACTTGCTGATGATGTGATATACTCTACATAGAAGACCCAAAAAACTCTGCCAAAAGGCTTCTCGACTTAATTGACACTTACAGCAGAGTAGCTGGATACAAGGTCAACACTCAAAAATCAATAGCTACACAAATAACAGTGAGGGAGAAATTAGGAAAACAATTCATTTCACAGTAGCATCCAAAAAAATGAAGTATCTAGGAATCACTCTAATGAAGGAAGCAAAAGACCTCTACACTGAAAACTACAGTATGCTGAAAAAAGAGATTAAAGAGGATTAAAGATAATGGTAAGATATCCCCTGCTCCTGGGTAGGAAGAATCTACATAGTGAAAATGGCTATACTTCCAAAACTGCTATACAGATTCAATGCAATCCCAATTGAAATTACAACAGTATATTTCACAGAATTAGAGAAAACAATCCAAAATTTCATTTGGAACCAGAAGAGACTTAGAATAGCAAAAGCCATTCTAGGCAACAGAGACATGACAAGGGGTATCACAATTCCCAATTTGAAACTATAATACAAAGCCACTGTGATAAAAACAGCATGGTACTGGTAAAGAGAAAGACCCGAGAATCAGTGGAACACATTGGAAGATACAGAAACAACTCCACATATACCTCATCTTTGACAAAGGAGCCAAACATCCTCAGTGGAGGAAAGATAGCCTCTTTGATGAATTTTGTTGGAGAAACTAGATTTCAACCTGCCAAAGATTAAAACTAAACCCTTATCTTTTACCATGCATTAAACTAAAATGAACAAATCATCAGTACCACAAGAACTAGCACAAAGAATCCACAACTGGAATCTCATCTTATTAAAAAAATTCTGCGCTCCAAAAGAAACCAACAGAGCTAAGAGACAACCTACAATGTGTGAAAAAATGTTTACCAGCTGCTTCTCAGAAAAAGGACTATTATCCAGAATATATAAAGAACTAAAAAAAAATCAGGCCCCCCCAAATATAAAGACCCAATTCAAAAATGGGCATCAGAAATGAACAGACATTTCTCAGACAAACAGTAAAAGTGGCAAATAAATATATGAAAAAATGTTCAATATCATTTATCATTCGAGAGATGCAGATGAAAACAACAGTGATCAAGACTTGTCATGTAGAGGTACAAGATCCCAACAATGAATGTAACTGTACTGTATCCCTAAAATGTAACAATGAACTCAATTAAAGCTGAAAAAAAAAAAGAAACAACAACACTGAGATTCCACCTCACCCCACGAAGAATGGCTGCTATCAAGCAATCAACCAATAACAAATGTTGGTGGGGTTGGGGGGAGAAAGGAACCCTTCTCCATTGTTGGTGGGAGTGCAGACTGGTGTAGCCACTTTGGAAATCAATAACTCAAATAACTAGGATTAGAATTTCCATTTGACCCAGCTATTCTTCTGCTGGGCATCCTTCCAAAAGAATTAAAAAGAAACATATCACAGTGATATATGCACACCCATGTTTATAGTGGCACAATTTTTAATAACTAACTTGGGAACAGTCAAATTGCCCATGAACTAGAGACTAAAGAAGATGTGATTTTTCTATAAAATGGAGTACTACTCAGCCATAAAAAATGAGAAACTAGAGTCATTCATAGGAAAATGGATGCATATCAAGGTCATACTCTTAATTGAGGTAAACAAGACACACAGTTGTAAATACCAAAGTTTCTCTTGTGTGAAAAACTAAAAGTGTAATTAAGATCTAAATTGTATAACTGATAGTGTGAAATAGGAAGAAAAGGACTAAAGGTGTAGGGGAAATGGGAAGGGTAGGGGAAAGGAAATAAGGGAAAAGAAAAAATATGAGAAAAGGAAAAAATGGAAACAAAATTTTTGTAAATAGGGGACTGAGGAGGGGGTGAAGGGAGGGCTGGGGTATGGGGAAAAAATGAGAACCAAGACCTGTCAGGTAAAGGTGCAAGATCCCAGTGGTGAATGTAACTGTACTGTATACCTAAAAAGTAGCAATAAACTCAATGAAAAAGGAGAAAGAAATCAAATGAACTCCACTGTCTCAACTGTTTAACAGTGGGGCTTTTGGAGTGGGTCATGAGAGTGCTGTATTTATGAGTGGACTAATCCATTTATCAGTGTATAGCTGAACGTGCCATAGGAGACAGGGCCTGAGGGGAAGAAGTGAATCTCTGGAGTGTGACTTGGAAGGGTGCATTCTTGTGTTTGGCTCCTCCCTTCTCCTCTTTGCTCTCTGGCCGCCACCGATTGAGCAGCTTTTCTCTGCCATGCTTTTCTGTCATGCTATTTCTCTGTTGGAGCTAAGTAGGCACGGACTGAACTTTTTGAAACTGTGAGCCAAAATAAACCTCCCCTCTAAATTTCAGGTATTGAGTATTTTATCAGAGAGACAGAAAAGTGACTATACCATGACCAAAAGCAAAACTTGAACAAATTGGGTTTTAAGTATCTTATTGGCTTTTGAATTGAGTAGCAGCCCAGCCATAAAATAGAGGGAACTGCAAAAGGTGAAATGTGGAGGTTAACTTTACAGGCAGAAAAGTGCCAAAGAGACAGAAACCGTGCCAGAACTGGGCCCTTCTTATCCGTTGTTGCATATCTTCTGCTGTTTGGAAAAGTGACCTGATGTGGCATCTAACACAAGTGACAGTATCCTGATTAGAAATGGACGTTGGGCTTAACCCAGGAACTCAGTCTAAAACAATGGCTTCCTATAATTTTTATTTGATGAGACTAATCTCAGAGTTTCACTCTAAATCCAGAATCAATCTCAGAAGAGAATAAATTTCCACCTATGTGAAACAGTCCAAGCCCAAACTATAAAGTTGAATCTTCTAGCAGTGTGACCCATATGGTCAGAGTTTAAGATCTAAACATTCATAATAAATAATTTTTAGACTAACTGCATTATATACTTCAGAACACAATATTAGAGATCTACAGCACAATCCAAATATTTTTCAAATAATTCAGAGGAAAAAATGAAATTAAAAGATAAAGGAAAACTATTAATTAGAGATAATACCTTCTGTACAAAACAAGAATTCCAAAATGAGGGGACATATTGAGGAGAAAAAAAAATAACCAAAGATAGAACAAAAAATTGTCCTGAGCCAAAATGCCCATTAGTTTAAAATACAAAGACTCATTGAATGGCACATGAAATTAATAAGCACAACACATTATTGTGTGAATTTTCATGAATTTTTCTGTTATGGAAGGAAAAATTGGATGAGTAAGTAAAATAAAAAGATTAGTATAGGAAAAATGAGATTGAAAGTAGACTTTCAAGCAGTTCAAAATGTCAGAAAGCAATATAGAAATACCTATGAAGTTTCAGCATAAAAATTATTCTGGGAAAGTTCTACACCTAGTAAATTTATCAGTTATCTCTGAGGGAAACATAATAATTCTCAGATTCTGCAAAGACTAAAAAAAGTAAAATACAAGATTTCCGAAAAAACAGTTGAAATTATAAGCAATAAAAGATTGAAATAAGTTTGTAAAAACCGAAATAAGGTGGAAAGGCTTTAATATGCTACAAAAGATTGAAATAAGCTTATAAAAACTGAAATAAGGTGGAAAAGTTTTAATGTGCTACATAATAATACATTTAATGAAACTTAGATATCATGAAAATTAGTAGCTAATGCAGTTGTAATATATGGATTTTCCATACCAATTTTTGAAATTAAGTATATATACATATATACATATATACATACATACAAATATATATACATATGCATGAGAAAAATGTAATACTCAGTACTTGTATCTAAAATGTTGCTCCTCTAACCATAGATCATGGTAGGAAGTGAGACAACTTAAATGTGATTACTGCTTCTTGTCTATTTGGGAGAGAAAAACAGGACCTAAATTGGAAATACAGGTAAGGGTGGCTATGAGGGACATACCTGGAGTTCCGCCCACCCCAGGATTACATCATTTCCTTCTGCCCTATCAGGGTCTAATAATCTGCATTAAGGAACCATCACCCAAACATCATATCCCTTTGGAAAGTTAATGAGTTCTAATACACTGTCATTCCTGAATACTGATTCGTCTGAACTATGATTAATATGAATATTAACTAGAGAAACAAAGCAATGAAATATTACTAGAGTTTTGTTTTGATAGATGTCCAGAGTAATCAATGACTCTATGATCCACATTATCCTATTAATCTTCAGTTGATTATTATATCCCATTCTTACACATTGGACACACAAGTAAAAATAAACAGAAAGATGCAGTCTTCTAGAGCTTCAGTATCAAGTTCCCACAATCCAGGTGGCTTAAGCAGATATTTGTTTGTTTCACAGTTCTGCAGGGTAGAGGTCCAACTCCAAGGTGTTGGCAGGCTTAGGAACTTCCCAGTGGTGAGGCAGAATCTGTTCCAAGTCTCTCTCTTAGGTCCTGCTGGCTTGTTTGCGATTTTTGAGTTTGGCTTGTAGACCTAATGTCTGCTTCCCTCTTCACATGGATGGCTGGTTCCCTGTGTGCAGCGCTTTGTGTCCAAATTTTCGCTTTCCATATGGATACCAATTAGGATTCATCCTAACCCAGTATACATGCATTTTAATTGACCTATGTAACAATCCTGTTTCTAATCCTATTCAAGTCCTATTCTGAGGTATTGGTGGACACGTTTTCAACATATTAATTTGGAGTGGGGGCATCTCTCAACCAGAATGAAGGAATAGAGGAAAAAAGGATTAATTTAAAGATATATCTATCTGATGAGAAGAAATACAATAATATAATAAATGAAACTCTCGTAGTAGTGTGTATATACTATGCAACCAGAAAAGAATAACAAAGCCAAAATATTATAAACATGCAAAAAAGAGAGCAATTACAATATTAACCTTAATGCATCTTTCCCAGTCATTGATAAATCACATAGACCAAAAGTAAATAAATGTGACTTAATAGTTTATATTGAACTTTGTATCTTTCAGAACACATGCATTCTTTTAACCTGCTCATAAAATGTGATGCATATTCATGAAGAAAGTATTAAAAACATTCTCCTTATGTATATGAAACATAAAACAAAATTTCAATAACAAAGTATTTACAGAAAACAGTAAAAGTATAAGTCATAGACAAGAAAAGACTCAGAAGAAACAGATAATAGCACAAAACTTGCTTTTAATGAACTAAGAGAAAGTAGTAGTATAAACAAAACAAATAATATGCAATTAAAATAGTTTTTACTTATTTGAGTATCCCTCTACTTCCTATTTATCTGTCTTCTATTTATATATATGTTACTCACATAAATGAATATATATAATATATGTTATATAAAAGAAGTTATTTAAGTTTGAGTATCTGATTTATTTCACTTAAATTATATTCTCACGTTGCATCCATTTGCCTATGAATATCTCAAGTTTATCTTTCTTTATGGCAGAGTAGTACTCCATTGTTTATAAATACCACATTTTCTTTATCCATTCAACTGTTGTTGGAAATTTTTAAAAATAAAAATGATATAATTCTTTAACATGATTCAATAAAAAATAGAATTACAGAAATTGAATGCAAAAAGGATCAAAACCCAAATATAGAATATTAGAAATAAGAAGAAAGATAGGCAATTAAAATTAATATAGCATGTAATATTTATACTAAATGAATAGAAAATATTGTGTAGGTAGATTACTTTCCTAGGGAATAGACAATAAAAAGACAATTGAAATTAGAATGTTCTGATATGCTAAGATTAATTAAGAGCAGTATTTTATATGTAGATTAGTTTCTAAGAAACAAAAATTATAAAAATTAATTCACAATGAGCCAAAACTCCTGCAGAACCAATTATTATAAAAGCATTGTCAAGAGACCTATTCTATCAATGTTACCAGACCCACAAAAAATTCTTTAAAATCTTTAAAAGGCAGATATAGATTTAGACTATTTTGGAGTGGACACACAGACACACATGAAAAAATTTCACTAATTTATTTCATAGAGATAGGGTAAGGCTAATTCCAAATTCTGAAAAATGTATTATATAAAAAGGGAAAACCAGAGACCTGTTTCAATTGTATTTGAAGATGCAAATGTCATGGAAACCATTAACAAGCCAGGCACATACTAAATTAAAGAATAACACACTATGACAAATGCCAAAAATTAAAAAATAATGCAAAAATCATCACTAATATAATGCATTGCATCATGAAGTCAAAGGGGAAATATGTTATTGATAAAAGCTTCAAAAGCATTTGACAAAATTGTAATTCATTCTGATTAAAAAGCTTGTAGCAAATTAAAAATGATAGAGACTTCAACTTAGTAAAGAATATCTCCTGGGCCAAAAATATATTGTATTTAATGAAAATTTTAAATATTTATTTAAATAAAGAAACACATATGGCTTTTGCTGCTCTTGAATACTGTTTCATAAGGGGGAAATAAATAAATGTTTATAAAGAAGGATCCGAAATTATCACTGCTTGAAGATTATTTGATTATTTCAAACATGAATAACTAGATAAAACCTTAGAACAAATAAAAATGCAGGAAAGTGGTTGATTACAAAATAAATATGTGAAAGTCAATGACTTTCCAGTATTTCACAAAGACAGTTTGAAAATTTGATGAAATTCCTTTTATGTTAGCATATATGTAAATACATTTTCCAGTGTATGGTCTATTCAGGCTGTAAAAACTGTACTAAAAAGGATTTGCATAGATGGAGAAATATGCTATTTTATGGGAATGTTTAATGTACAGATGCTGGTGCTTCAAAGTAATAGTTCTGTAAATTAGCAACATTGTTATAATTGCCCCACGGAAGACTAATTGCTTGGAAATATCTATGAAACTTTTGGAAAGATGAGCCCTGAGAGTCTTCCCTCTGGGTAAAAAAGTAACAGAAAACTGAACTAACCCAATCGTGAAAAAGGAAAAATGGAAGGTAGTTAAGATCCCATGAAGTTAAAGCTTTGCTTAAAGCCAGGCAAAGTAATTTAGAGATGTACATGCACTATACATAATAAAACTATTAAAGTTAGTGTAAAGAAAAATATTATTAGGCTTTCAAAAAATTGAAGGAAAAACAAAAATTCTTATATACCAAAGTGGCACCAACACCATTTAGAGATGAACTAAAAAAAAATGTTCACATGTCACACATTGACTCCTCTCAGGAAGTAAGAAGAAAAGGATTTATGAAACTTATACAACTTAAAAGGTTCTGAATAAACAGAAAAAGCATATTTTCACCTGAAAAATTCAAAACAAATGTTGATGCTGCGATGATCAAACTGGACAAAATTATTTTAAATAAATATAATAGTAATGCTGGAGAAAACTGAAACTGTCCACACATTTATGGAAGAAAGAATACATTGGTAAAATATTCTGGAGAGCTATTAGGCTAAATTTCATTGTGGTATGAATGCAACACTATATTTCAAGGAATATTTCTTCCAAAATGTCTGTGGATATGTGTGTGTGTGTGTGTGTGTGTGTGTGTGTATTCAAGAAACTGTTAATTTCACTATGCTGTAGTTTATAATACTAACAAACTGGATAGATCAATTGTCTTCAAACTGGAAATTCATAAAAAAAATTGCAGGAGGACCACAGAAGACATTAAAAATGTCAAGAGTACCAGACCTTGGGAAATTATCACACTCATTAATGCAAAGATGGATTATAAAGGAACACATACAGTATTACCCATCTCTTTCTGGAATAGCACAACATACAGTATTAAAGTAGCATACTGGTGCACATGTTCTTAAATTTAGTACAGAATAAGGGCATTGCTTTTTGAATAAAAAGGAAGTCGTGATTCACATGGAAATATAAACTAATAAGAGAAATTAGGCTGCATGAATAAAATCTGCAGTGGCCTAAAACATTTGAGCACAGATGAAGGACTGTAGGATTTCACATCAGAAAGATCTGTGCTCAATTTGAAGCTCCCTCCACCTGGCACAGTTGTGGGTGACCTCAAGCAAGTCATTTAACATGCCAGCATTATGGAATGCACACTAAAATGACATCTACCTTGTGATACAACTGGGAATCAAGTAAGATGTATACAAAGCTTTGATACTCTCTACATGAGATGATTTCACAAGGCACCAGCTATGGGAAAAGTCAGTGCTCTATGAACTATTGGAAATGTGGGACATATGTAGGTATAGTTCATAATACCAAGATAATTATCTGCTTTGTTTTGAATAGATAACAGGCAAGGCATCAGGTGTTGACAGTAACTGATATTGTATCCAAATAATGTATCAATGGGAATTTTATTTCCAAGATTTGCAGTGTTAATAATCAGAAAGATACAAATAAATGGGGTGGAGGACTTAGTCATTCTCCCAAAGAGCTTAGCAAAATACACTAAAGAAAGGTAATCAGTTCATCACTAAGATTAACTTTGCATCATCTATACCAGCTAAAATTATAGCAGAAATTAAAACTGATGAGGCTGAACATTGAGATAAGGAGAAAGAACTACATTTTTAGAAAAGGTCTGAGGAAAACACAGATATAGAAATTGAAAAGCAAATCCGTGTTTTGGGTGACATATCTGGTTCTCTTCAGTAAAACAGAATTGGACCTCCTGCTTTGTAATGGGGGCAGATTATTTTGAAACTCGGTTGATTATGAGATTAAAAACCTGAAAATCCTTTAAGATGTGAAAAGAAGCACTATTCATTATGAAATGCAGTTTTGAGTAATGGCCACTTAAATTTATCCTATACAGATATTTTTAAAGACTTGGCTAAATACAATGGCCTTTTGCTGTTACCATTTAATTCACAGATACCAGACTAATTATGTCAAAAGACAACTACAATCAACTCACAAAAGGTCATTTTGCTGGCTGATCTGGCAGTCCTAGAGTAAATCTGCTAAGTTTTTTTTATCAGTTTATAACAGGTGAAATTCTGATTTAACCCTATACTAGTAAACTTGGGAAAACAATTTTAGCTTTTTAGCAGATTTTACAGTAAAATGCCTGTCTAAACACTTTCATTCTTGCTGTCATCTAGACCACTGGATCTATATCATGCTAGCATAACCAATCTCTTGTTTTCAAAATAATTGCCTCTGTGTGTGTTCTTTTTTGTATAGAGTTTGTAGTAAGAATTATTTACTTCCCCAGGCATCCACTTTTTTTCAGCTTTAATTGAGTTTATTGGTACATTTTAGGGATACAGTACAGTCACATTCATTGTTGGGATCTTGTACCCCTACACGACAGGTCTTGATTCTCATTTTTTCCCCTTACCTCTGCCCTCCCTTCACCCCCTCCTCCCCTCCCCATCTACAAACACTTTATTTTCATCTTTTCATTTTCTCACATTTTTTCTTTTCCCTTATTTCCCTTCCCCTACCCATCTCACCTTCCCTACACCTTTAGCCCCTTTCTTCCCATTTCACAATGTCAGTAATCTTATTAGGATCTTCTGTATTATTGCAGATTATTCACACCACAGAAACTATTCGGTATTTACACATGTGTGACTTATTTATTTCACTTAGGAGTATATCTTCAATATGTATCCATTTTCCTATGGATGAATCTATTTTCTCGTTCTTTATGGCTGAGTAGTATTCGATTTTATAGAAAAACCACATCTTCTTTATCCAGTTTCCAACCGATGGACAAATGGGCTGTTTCCAAGTCTTAGCTATTACAAACTGTGCTGCTATAAACATAGGTGTGCATGCATCACTGTGATATGATTCTTTTAATTCTTTTGGAAAGATACCCAGCAGAGGTATGGCTGGGTCAAATGGTACCTGTAGTCCCAGCTCTTTGAGGTGTCTCCATATTGATTTCCTTAGTGGCTGTACCAGTCTGCACTCCCACCAACAATGGAGAAGGGTTCCTTTCTCCCCACAACCCCGCCAACATTTGTTATTGTTTGATTTCTTGATAGAAGCCATTCTTTGTGGGGTGAGGTGGAATCTCAGTGTTGTTTTCATCTGCATCTCTCGAATGACCAGCAGAAAAAATGTGTAGCATTTTTTCATATATTTACTTGCCGCTTTTACTTCTTTGTCTGAGAAATGTGTGTTCATTTCGGATCAGGCATCCACTTTTGATATCCAACACTAAAATAAATTTCTTATTCATCCACTATATCTTTAGGGAGTATTTTCTCATTCATTAATTCACACATATTTATTGAATACAACAAACATCACAGAGTATGGTAAATTTTGTTCATGGTTCTGGAGATTTGGTAGGGAGTAAAATATTCAAAACAGTTACACTTGCCCTTTTCTCTCCTCTCCTTGGAGTTACAGTCTTTTGCAGGGATTTCACCCTTTTCTAGACCTTTCAATGGTTCTCTCTCTCTGTGTCTCTCTCTCTGTGTCTCTCTCTCTCTCTCTCTCTTGATTCTCTCTAAAGTCACACCTCTTTAAAGACATCTTCATAATCTATACCCTCTATCTTTGTTTTTCTATTTATCTTGTCACTGTTATTGCAATTTTATCACATTTATTTTTTGTGTCCTCCAATAGAATAGAAGTGTGAGGGTACAGACTTTGTTGGTTTAAACACTGAGTCTAAGTCAGTGCTTGATAGATCAATGACTTTCTGCACTGAGGCAATAAATTAAAGAATTTGACAAGTTACCTTGACAAAAGGAGGTCACATTTCAGGGAACAGAGAGCAACAAGTGAACAATTATGAATGGAGGCTGTGGTGGACTATAATCTAACTAGCTCTCTGGACAAGTGACTGTAGAGTTTGGAGGGGTGAGATTTGAGTTTATTCCTGATGAGAAAGAGCTTATTTGTGAATATGAGGAGGAGACTTTCAGAGAGAGAGAGAGAGAGAGTTGGAAGGGGACCAGGGTTGTTGGAGAGTCAGGAACAGAATAAAACAAGTAAAGAGAATTGTGGGATCCAACTTGTATCAGCTTTTTCATCGCTGGGCCAAAATAGCAGATACCCACACTTGAAGAATAATAGGTTTAATTTGGCTCATGATTTTGGGGGAGTTTAGTCCACAGTCAGCCAGCTCCAAGGTAGACACATGAACTTAGAATGGTTTTGAGGGACTAACGACACTTAATCCAGATGGTCAGGAAGCAGAACAGGGAAACAGTGCCAGTGAGGAAGGGGTGAAGGACTGGAAATGGACCCCAAGGCCATGTCTCTACTGCCTTCCCAGACACACCTCGTGGTGTGCAGCCCCAACCCACAGGCTGGATCCCACAGCCGATTGGGCAGATGCTCCAGTGTACCACACATGACTGAAAAGGCGAAGGGGAACGAACCATGTGGAATTTGTCCAGCTAAGATACAGTTGCTATTATCCACGTATATAAAAACATTGGAAGTTCCAAGTATGGGAGTTTACCACTCTATTTAGAGAATAGTTTGTCAGATAGGGTTACTGCCAAAGAGCAGGTAAAAGATGATGGTGGTCCAGACTACAGGACTGCTTGAAAGTGGAAAGAAGCTCAATGAAGAATAAAATTTTAAAGTGGAGCCATCAAGACTTACTGGCTGACTGGAGATGATCTGTAAATTGAGGGCTTTTGAGACCTTTGTGATGATTCACACGTATTTGACTTGAACATTTTGTAGATGATGATGCCATTTACTGGTTTGTAAACTGCTTGGAGTCTGCATTAGGTAATTGCTTTTAGCTTACAAAATTTCCCATTTCACTTTGGGGTATCTTTGTCTTTGAACAACTTAAGCCTTGAGTCTCTTCACAGCTGTAATAGATAGCTCCCAGAAACTTGAGTCAGTTGTTGATTGAGGAATGTTCGTTTTCTTCTTCATTCTTAGGCTTAACTTGGGGCCAAGATAAATGCTACATATGGAAAAATATATACACACTGGTATGGTCTGCTAAGTTTTATTATCTTAGGCAAGGTACAGTATTTGATAGAGAAGGTTGATGCTATTGGTTAATCTGATATTGGGGTGATAGATTTTCTTTAATTTCTCACCTTCTCCAAGTCAAACCTAACCATTAATGATTCAGTTTTAGTTTATATTGACCTCTGAAAAACTTAATCGATTATAGAGAAAATTATATGATAATTAAAATACAGTTATATAATTTCATTTAAAGTAATTATTTAAACAGGACTCCCAGACATTAAGGATATTGATTCTGTGGAAAAGAAGAAATATATGTTTTTTAACCAATAGTTGGGTTTTAAGGATCTCTTTCATTCTAGAATAAACAGCACTGTCTGGAACTGTTTGTAGCTTTTTGTGTCTGTTCATCTAATAGCTGTTATAGAAGACAGTGTACTTTTTGGTGCCCTCTTATAAAAATAATATAATAAACCCCTCTTGAGACTGTGCCTTGAGATTTGCAAAGGATAATTCTATTTCTCCATGTGATTGGCAATATTTATTTTCTTCATAAAATTTTTGCTCAACAACAGAGAGGCTGTTCTAATGACAATTTAATGATAGACTCTCCAATGACAGTTTATATTGTCAAATTATTCATTTTAAGATTACCCACATCTCTTAGCTCATTTGCAGTGAGTATTTAGTTATTCTTTTGGGTGGTTCATGTGAATTTTTCATCCCTTCTTTCATTTCTCCAAAAGGAAATCTCAGAGGCTAATTAGTTCATCGATCATAATTTCATTTTTGGGAGCAGTAATTCAATTCTACTCTCTCTGCTAAAGGGAAGTATTTAATCATTTCTTCTTTGAGATGACTTCACATATGATACCTGTATGACTAGATCAAATGTCATGGTATTTCCTACATCAAAGGGCCTTGTTACTGAGGCTACTGGGTTGAAACTAAAGATAAATTGATTGCTTCAGAAACCAAAGTTGATAAGTTCTCTTTCTGGCAAGAAGATATCACTTGAATGATTCCGTCATCTTTGAAAATGTGCATAGCATTTACCATCTTATGACAAGTGTAAATAGGCGATCTTAGGCTCTGTCTCAAAACCTGGGTATAAGACTTGGCTACTGTTGAAATGACTTTACCCAAACTCACAGTTAAACCACAGAGTGGGTCAGCATGTGAAGAATGACTCATTTCTCTATTGTGATCAATCACCGCTAACTTTCTTAATGCAAAGTTGATTCCGAGGAGATCACTTGTTAAGTTTCTCCTGAACACTTTGATTAGGCATATACACTCGGCAATTTGTGCCTTTAAAGTATATACTAGCAGTGATTCTGTACAACCATGTTCTTATTTCTATGAAGAAAGCCTGAAGGCAACTATAAATTCATCCAGTGCCCTTGCATGTGTGGAAAGCATTTGCAATATAAATACTGGCTTAGGCAGCCATAGTAACCACACAGTAGGTCAGCTGCTCAGAATGAAGGTAGAATGCTAATGAGAGGATATAGGAAAAGCAGGACTAAAGCAATGATGAACTATTTAGGAAAATAAGAAATGGAACTGACGGTACTTCTCAACCATTCCCAGGCCATGTGAGCAGCCTTCCAGACTCTGGGTCTATGACTCTGTTGGCTAATTGCTGGGAGTACTGCTCTGTAGATCACTGTGGCCAGGCCTAACTCGCCTCCTGCAGGTGAGGCTGGGCCCCGAGTGGAAGACGGAACACCCATCTTCACTTCCTCCCACTGAAGAGGCACTGCTCCGGGGGAGACCAGGCGACAAGAGGGTGTGGTGGAGCGAGGCCATGTCCATTCCTCAGAAAACCATCAAGCGTGATGTCCAGCAGCCCTTAGCTACTCTCCTGGCTCCGGTTACAGACCAGCCTCTTACCTCTCCCTGCACTTCCCTTATCTCTACCACTATAATGAAGTGCTTGGCCATTTGACTGGAGTCCTTTCTCCCATCCGGAGTTAGAGCCCCATCTGGCCCGGCCTTATTTATCTTCCTTTACCTTTTCTTAATCTCCCAGTCGTTTCTCACTCCGTGGACCCTTCAGCCATGTGGGCTGTGGCACCTCATTTTGTGTTTTGTTTTGTTTGGGTACCGGGGATCGGACTCGGGACCTTGCGCTTGCCAGGCAGGCACCGTGCCACTGAACTAAATCCCCAGTAAGGATATGGTCCTGGGACTCTGATAGGAGAGAAACACATAATTTTACCTGACGTGTCAGCTGCTGGTCCCACCTTCTCACTCTTCCTTCGCTGACCTCATTACTCATTATCCGTTCTGTTCTGCCGCACTTCTTTCTACTTCTCTCACTGTATCTTTCAGAGTAAAACACTGGAAGAAGTTAGAATCTACTTTTCGTAAAGGAAGCTGAGCAGCCCTAATTCAAAGGAGCCCACTGCCAGAGTGGGAGAGTAAAGCAAGCAGAACTGAAGTTATGTTCCCCTGGACCGTTAAAGCATTCCCAGAAACTGTAGGCTACGCTGGTTTGAAGGCTGTAAATTTACTCCAGTGTCCTTGTTTTTAAGCTTTCAATCTTCCTGCCCTAAAAAACACATTTAAATCAAATTATCACTAGGAATATAGGAACATTTCAAAACCTATTAATGAATGAAAGAACTGGGCTAGCAAACTGCAGTAAGATTAAAGGGCACAGGTGAGAACGAGATACTTTGATCTCTACCAGGAAGGCGTTCTCAGGGTTAGTTTTATAATGCTGCACTGCTGGGTACTAAGAGTTTTGTGGGGCAAGAAAAAACGTATTCTGAATGCCAGTGTATGCTATAGATGGGAATGGTTGAGGGGAGCTGTGAGGATTAATTTTACTGTCTCCCCTCAGACTTAATTTAGTGCGCTGTCATCAACCTGAAACAGCTGAACTAAAACCATGGGTAGAAGCGGCAGCACCATCATTTAAAGCTGCCTTATAAATGGCGTGGGACATGTCTGACTATAAAGGAAGAAATTAAGATAAAGGCTTAGGGTTGTTTAATACAGGTTGAATACCTGATAGAGTAATATCCTCAAAGAATAATATAATGTGCTCTTTATAAAAAACCCTTCAAATACAATATGACAAAGCTGGAGAGAGGTAGATTTCTTCTTAGGAGAAGAGATTAGATATGGATAAAATTTGAAATACATCTTTGTTGGGAATTTAAAATAATACATTTTTATATTAAGAAATTTACATCAGTTATAGGAAACATTTACAAGCAGCATTTGCCAAAATCAACGCTAATTGTTCTTTTTTTCATTTTAAGGATAAAAGTAAATCTTAATGAGTATTTTCAAGATTCTAGCCAATGTTTACAAGATCAATCAAGTATGCTTGATTAAATGTGCTAAGGTAACATTATTTTGACTGACTACATGGGAGGTGTAATGCACAAGTTGAATCCAGGGAGATGCTTCCCGATTTTAGATACTTTTAGTTACTCTGAAACATAGCACTTTTGGCTTGTTATAAAAATAATAATAATTTTTACTTTATATGATGTTAAATAGAGAAAAAAAATCATAAAGTAAGTAAAAATGTATTGAAACATTTACATATCTCTTTCAATCAGTTTATGATTTCTCAGTGAATAAAGCTAGTCGTGATGAATGTATTGATTGTTTTACTGTGCCAAGGTTTGGGTAACTTTCCATGTTGTTTGTACTCAATAATATTAAATTTTTTCAATAAATCTTTCAGGTAATTAGATCAGAGATTTTCTCTCTTATATAAATAATACTGGTGTGTGTGTGTGTGTGTGACACCAGAGATTGAACTCAGGACCTTGCACTTGTGAGACAGGCACAGTGCCTGTCCCCAGCCCCAAATAAAATGGTTTAGCCATTTAAAAAAAAATTTTTTTGTTTGTGTTTTTGCTTTTTAAGACAGTCTTATCATGTAGTTCAGACTAGCTTTGAACTCAAAGTGGGGCCCCTGCCTCAGCCTTCCAAGCGCTGGGATTACAGGCGTGCAACACCATGCCTGGCTATGTTTAGCCATTCTTTTTTCTTTTATTTTGGTACTGGAGATCAAACTCAGGTTCTTGGTCTTGTGAGGCAGACACCAGAACCTCTGAGCTAAATCCCCAGCCCATGTTTAATCATTCTTGTAAGTCAAAGTGTCATAGATGTTTCATGTCTTGTCTATCCACCATCTCAGAGGACAATATAATACACTTTTATCCTCAACTGGAAACTTTTTATTTACAGATGTGGTGAGAAGGCCATTGTAATTTCTTGTGTTAATTAAGAACTCACCCACCTCCAATTAAAAAAGATAAAAACTGGGCCACAGATTTAGCTCAGTGGCTCCACCACCTGCCTTGCAAGCCCAAGGTCCCAAGTTCAATCCCCAGTAACAAAAAATAAAAATAAATAAGAAAATGAAAAGATAAAACATAAAGAATAAAACAGGATTTACAGTATATCAAGAGAATCTTGTGGAAGAGAATATAGCAGAACATTGGCTTGTAGGATCCCATGTAAAGTGATGCAACCGCAGTGGAAATCAGTGTGGAGAGTCCTCAATAAATTAAAAGGAGGTATTCCCTTCTAGGTATCTTCCCCAGTGAGTTGAAGCCATTGTACCACAGTGAGGTCTGCATACCTATGTTTATATAGCACAACCCATGATAGCTAAATCTTGGGAATAGCCTTTGTTCATCAACAGAGGAATGGATAAAATATGAGGTATATACATTTATAATCAATGGAGCACTACTCTGCCATAAAAGGATAATCTTGAATCATTTGTAGAGGAATGGATCTACCTTGAAACAACAATATTAAATGAGTTAACTCAGATAAAGACGCTTAAATATCATACGGTTTCTCTTATATGGAAAACACAATTTATTAAGAACAAAATGAAAGACACGTAATAGGAAAAAAGAGAAAGGTAAAAAGATATTGCAATCCAGAGGGGACAATATATCTGACTTAGTACAATTGTCTTACATGTTTTATATGTTCTTTGGCCTATTGGTCTGGTCTTCAATATGTATATATAATTAAAATTAAAAGTAAATTTACAAGATAAATAAATGAATCTGATGCTGGAAAAGTAAAAGGGGGTGCGGGGGAGGAAGGGAACCGAAATGTGTTATGTACATGTACCAATCCCCAACATTGAATGTGATCATTGTATACTGCAGACAGGTACTACTGAAAGTAAGAAAAGTAAGTTTAAAAAGGTCATTCTTAAACATCAAATTTCAAATGCCTGAGAAAAGGTAACACTAAAAAGACAGGCAATAAGTGCAATGATTAGAGGAGTTCATTTCATTAAAAAAAAGAAAAGCACAGGGCCCGGGATTTAGCTCAGTGGTTCCACCACCTGCTTTGCAAGCACAAGGACCTGAGTTCGATCCCTGGTACCAAAAAAAAAAAAAAAAAAAAGGACAATTTGAAAGTAAATTTAAGTAAAAAAACTTCAAGATTCTCAAAAAGGTAAAAGAATAATAGCCTATAAAATTATGATAAAGCCAGAATAGAGAACTATAAATAAACAATCTTAGAATTTAAGAAATGTAATGGTATTTTGTGGAATCTCAAGAGACCATGAATATCCAGCACAACAGTAAGAAACAGCAAACTTGGAAGCCTCACATTTCCTGATTTCAAAATACACAACAAAGCCATAGTGGTTAAGTCAGTACACTACTAGCATAATGATAAATATTGAGACCAATGGAACAGAATATAGATCCCAGAAATAAATCCACATATAAAATATGGATAATAATTTTTTATTACATTTTCAACATTATGCAATGGAGAAAGGACAGTCT
Organism: Fukomys damarensis; assembly: GCF_012274545.1. NCBI lineage: Eukaryota > Metazoa > Chordata > Mammalia > Rodentia > Bathyergidae > Fukomys > Fukomys damarensis. The sequence continues at coordinate 26,580,774 of NW_022900943.1, read as the reverse complement.
TGTCAACAAATGGTGATGGGAAAACTGGATAGCCACATGCAAAATATTGAAGTTGGGTAGGGGAAGAACAAAAAGGGAAAAGAAAAAAATGTGAGAGAATGAAAAGATGAAAATAAAGTGTTTGTAGATGGGGAGGGGAGGAGGGGATGAAGGGAGGGCAGAGGTAAGGGGAAAAAAATGAGAATCAAGACTTGCCATGTAAAGGTACATGATCCCAACAATGAATGTAACTGTACTGTATCCCTAAATGTACCAATAAACTCAATAAAAAAAAAAAATATTGAAGTTGGAACCATATGCAGTAGGTAACTAAAAATGGATTCATGTCATCAATGTGACACCCAAACCCATTATGCTACTAGAAGAAAGCATAGGAGAAAATTTCAAGACATTAGATTTGGAAATAATTTCTTGGATATGACACCAAAGCACAGTCAATAATGGAAAGACACAAACAGTGCTCTAGCAAAATTAGATACATCAGCATGTTCAAAGAAATAATCAACAGAGTAAAAAAAGCAATTTTTGGAAGGTAAGAAAATAATTATAAATATCATATCTAATATGGGATTAATGTTCTGAACATATCAGGAACTTTTATAACTCAATAGCACACAACTGAATTAATGGATTAAAAATCGATAAAAGATTTCAATAGAAGTTTCTCTAAAGGAGATATACAAGTGACCAATAAGTAGGTGAAAAGGTGTTCATATCATTAGTAATTAAGGAAATGCAAATTAAAACCACAGTGAGTTCTTGGATCACCAGCAGAATGGCCAGTACATAAAACGTAAATATGAGTTGGTAGAGAAGTGGCTCCTAGGGCACCGTTGGTGAGAACATAAAATGGTACAGACTCTAGGAAAACGATATGGAAGTCTCATAAAATATTAAAAATAGAATGACAGTATGATTTAGCAACCTCACTTCTGGGCATTTGTCCCAAATAACTGAAAATAGGGTTCTGAAGAGATATTTGTATAGCTATGTTTAGTGGTGAAAGCAACCAAAAAGTTTATCAATAGAATAAAGAAAATGTGGTGTGTGTGTGTGTGTGTGTGTGTATATATATAAGAACTTCATCCTGTAGCTTATACTAAGCAAAAAAGCTACAGAAGGACAGGTGCCACTTGATTTCATTCGTATCAGCTATCTAAAGCAGTCAAAATAATAGTAATGTATAAAGATGGTAATCAAGGGCCGATGGAAGAATAGAATTTGAGTGTGAAACATTTAAATGTTCTAGAGATCTGCTACACAACAATGTGAATATTTATGCACTTATGTTGATAGTACTTGGCAGCAATATTCACTATATTTAGTTACACCTGGTAAAGGCATTCATACAAGGGCCCTTCCAGAACCACTGCAGAAGGTAGTAAAAATGCTACATAAATGTATGTGAACCGAAGGGAAGTATTTTGGAGGGATTAATGGCAATATGTCATACTGTAATAATTAAAAACATTTAACACTAACTGTATTTTTGATCACCCTCTCATTATAAATGAACAACATTTACTGTTTAATGTTTACTGTAATTTATTTCATTTTATAATACATGTTTGTGAAAATAGTGTTCCAGGAATCACACCATGGGTTGTATGCCCGAAGGAAATAAAGTCATGATATTGCAGAAACATCTGCACCCATGTTATTTGCAGCATTATTCATAGTAGCAAAGGTATAGAATCAAACCATGTGTTCATCAGTGCACAAATGGATAAAGAAAAAATATATATAATGGAATATTATTCAATCATAGAAAATAAGGAAATCCTGTCATTTGTAACAGCAGAGCTTAATCTGGAGAATGTTGTGTTAAGTGAAATAAGCAAGGCATAGGAGGGAAAGTACCATAGGATCTCACTTATATGTGTGATCTGATGAAGTGGAGATTATAAAAGCCTTAAAATCTACTCCTGGCAATGTTTAAGTATATAATGCTACACACATTATTATCAATTTTAGCCTCCGCATCGTACATTACAGCTACCTCTTGAACTGATTTACCTAACTGAAAATGTGTATCCTCCCTAGTCTTGGGGAGATGTTGGCTGAAGGATACTAAATATCAGTTAGATAAGGTGAATAAAATCAAGTGATATATTATACAATATGGTGACTACTGTTAATAACAGTACATTACCAGTCTATACCTAAATAATGCCCAGAGTAGTTTTTAAATATTCCTACAATACACACACACACACACACACACACACACACACACACACACACACATTTCCAAACAACATGTTGTAAATGATATATATACACAATTTTCTTTTGTCATTAAAAAATAATGAGCAAAAGGGAAATGACAAATATTCTGTTTTTAAAGCATAACCATGACTTTGATTTTGTCTTTCATTGTAGGCCACTGGCTACCAGTTTATACTATCAGACAAACACAAATTTAACAAGATTGTTCATATGATAAATGAGGGTAAACTGACTTTATATCTAAGCAAACTATTGTTACGAATTTTATTTAACAATTTTATGCTAACAATTTTATTGTTAGGATTGCAAAAAGGGGAAATGAAATTCAGACCAGCTTAAAGCAGAAAGGAAATCTATCTGTTCACAAATGAAAACTGTAGAAAACTGATTAAGGTCTGAGTTTAAGGAGTTGTGATCTCTCAAAAACATCCACCTTCTCCTCTCTGCTTCTTTATGTATCCGAGCTTCGTTCTCTCAGTCTAAATTTTTCCACATCGTCATGTGAAGCACAGCTGTCAGTCACTTTGGAGCACGCAGATCTAGCCTACCTGTGAGCCCCCATTCGCTGCAAGGAGTCACCTCAGAGAGCCAGTTTCTATCTCTGACCAACCTCCATAGCTGACCATGTTGAGGGCATTAAAATAAAGCCAGCCCAGAATTCCTGGATCAGAGGAACAAAGGCAGGCACTTCTCTAAGGAATTTTAAGACCGACCAAACAATTGGTGTCTACCTCTGTGATCATTAGGAGATTAAACTCATGGGGAAAAAATATCTACAAATGAGTCTATCTGCAAAATTGTACATGAATGAATGAAGTGGCTGTTCTGCACGGGATATAGATTATGAGTTATACAATAGTAATGTATCTGCTTGTTTTGTTCTTGCTTCTAAATTCTACCTCCTCTCCTTCTCCTTACCCTCCTGTTCTTCCTTCTGGATTATCTGTGACCGTTTCTCCTTTGAGACATTCTTACTCTTTCTAAAATCTTAACCCTATTACTGGTGTAAATCATATATTTAATTTTACCAATTTGCCATCAGTTGTATTCCTGCCTATCCTCACCAGTCTGTATCAACAGTTTTTAAAAGTTTTATCAACCAGAGTACCTGTAAATTGATATCTAGTTAATTTGCACTTATGTGACTACTTCTCTTAGTTCTTTGGTGGCTGTTCCTATTTCCTAGTGTATGAATTACCTTTCAGTCAAATTTCTACTGGGGATTGTTGCTCTTTTTTCTTATTATGTTTTGGGAGTTCTTCATAGATCTTAGAAATCAATTCCTTGCCAGCTATGCATTGCAAACATTTTCCTTTATATCGTGGCTCTTTAAAGAAAAACTTTTCAAAATGGTGTCTTTTGGCCCACAGAAGTTTTTAAATTCAAGGTGGCTAAAAATGTTTTCTTGCCCTTACCAATATGGCTTGTGTTTTTGTGCCTTGTATCAGAAAATTTTCTCTTACTGGGGGAATAAAAATAGTTCTTTTCCTAAAAAGTTCAAATTTTACTCTTATCTGCATTCATTAGTATTTGTATAAGGAATGACGTGTGGAGTTAATTCCATCTTATGTTGCCAGATATCTAATCACACCGAGATGACTTATTAAAAGTCCTTCCATATCAATTAATTTTCTACTTCAAGTATGTCTGTTAATGGTGTGCATTTGTTTTTAAATATTAACTTTCGAATTAGTTCAAATTCCTGTTGGAATTTTAATATAAATGTCACCAAATTCTTAAATTCCTTTGAGGAATGCAGATGTTTCTATGATAGTAAATATTACTATCTATAAATAAGATGCACTGCTCCTTTTATCTAGGTCTTCTCTAATGTATTCATTATACATTTTAATATTTTTCTTTTTAAAGCCCTTACATATATTTATGCCTAAGTATTTTGATACTACTGCAAAAGTTACCTTCTTAAAAATTACCTTTTGTATATGTTCATTACTTAAAATGAAAATGTTTGATTTTGTATTTAATTATAATAATATTGCTGAATTATTCAGCTTAAATTATTTTGTACTATAAATGTAGATAGTCAAGTTGTCTTGGGATAATATTTATATTATTAGTATTTTTACTGTTAAAAATTTGGGGGGTTGGTATATAAATTATTGCCCACATTTCTTGACAGTTTTTTGATACATTTTAATAGTAAAATTATCAGTAGCAACGAGTAGGATCAGTTTAAGTTTCTCAGTATGTATGCCAAATTACTTTTCAGGAAGGTCAGTCCAATTTACTGACAACCGGTAGTGCATGAAAACATCTTTGTCACCACATCCTCATCTGTGCCTGGGACCATCCTTTATTTTCTTTTGCTAATTTGGTAGACAAAAGCAGTATTTCATTTTAATTTGCATTTATTTGATTACTAGTAGACTGATTTTTCTTCATAGAGTATTTTAAAGCTTTTGGTGTTTTCTGTCTTTTGACTCTAAATGAAAATGTTTTTTGGTTATATGAAAAAGTTGATAATAGATACTAAGCTTAAATTCTACTTGTGTTATACTACATTTTATTTATCTTTTATGTGACTCAATAGAGTAATTTTCGTGTGTTATTAAATAGTGTATGACCATTCTTTCCTTGATCAATTCCTTTCATTGCTTTTAGGCATTGCAAGAAAAGTTGCCCAATCTTTTCTTTTGGGCACTTCATAAAACATAATGGGACTTTGCTGTTCCACATATTATCAGCTGGTACTAACTCAAGCCATAAACATTTTCTTAAAAATGAAAATTCCAGATCTTCGATTACCATTTTTATTTTGAATCCATGGGCCTTAGTGTAATACACTGAATGGTATGTGCTCCAATTTGAAATTTTTTCACAATCACAGTTTAAAAAAAATACATGAATCATCACCTGATTTGTTAATTCAGTAACTGTTGCATTTTGCAGAAACACAATTCTTGTGATCATTAGCTGCATCTGATAATTTTCAACTCTCTGTGGCTTCATCTACCCCTATTGACCATAAAACTGATCTCAGATCTTCACTGCTCTAAGTAGGGCTTGGCATATGACCTGTGGTCTTACAATAGTAATTTCTGTTTATGTGAAATGATATGTCCTCATTAGGTGCAGGAATTCTAATTTTTACTCCAATTTCAACCTCTAACCTTCAGGCTTTAACCAAGAGAGAAAATAGGTTGGTTAAGTTAGTTGCATTAAACCGATATATTCAGGTTCATAAAATCATTACTTCTGGTAGACAGATTGTATTCATATTTAAAAATAACTCAAATATTACAACGTTGTACTTCATCTTTCCTCTCCCAGAGAATTAGAGGCTTCCTAATATGTGTTCCCACAACTCTTAAAACACTGTATTATTAACCAACAAAAGCAAATGCTTACCACACACCAGACTGTATGGTAAGAGATCTCCTTTAGTCTTCACATTTGCTCTATTGAATAGAAACTGTTATCACTTTCAGCTTTTTCAAAGGGGATTGAGACTTAGCAGGATGACTTGCCTAAATTTATACCACCGGGAATGCCTACATAGGGATTAGCAATAGAGTCTTGTCCCCTAAAGCTGAAGCTCTTCATTGTTCCTTATTTCATTGTTCCTTAATAAGTTATCTTTAAGGTCAGGAACATATGGAATGGCTGGGATATTTAAATCCTTATAAACTAATTACATACGTGTATACGCAGGACCCTTACTTAGACTGGTTTTCAACGGGAGTTGGGATTACCTTTACTTTTCACAAGATGTCCTCTTCACACACACTGTTAGAAGGAAGAGAGTAATGAATTCACTGTAAGATATTCAAGACAAACCAACAAATTGTGAATCATATTATCTAGAGAATGGGCAGATTTTCTTCAAGTTCAGTTCACCTTGCATTCCTGCACTCAATCCTTCCTGCGGGAGCCTGAACAAGGACCATCGGCAGGCACACAGAATTTGTTTCATTTTCTCACCTAGGCATAGGTTTAACCAGAAGGCAGCATTTTCTGCTCTTGTTCCCATTCAGGGGCAAGATTAACACACATACACAGTAAAACCATTGAGCTATTTTAATACTTTTCCTGACATTCATCCAGGACCCCCCAAAGTTGTCATCAGCTACCATTTCATTTAATTCTCTGGCCTTCAGGGTAATGTAAGAAAATTGAAGATATTAGGAGCTATCTCTTTCTTGTTCAAAGCATTTGTGTTGCAGTAAATTGTCACCGACTTTCAATCTCACGGTCAGGGCTCTCCAGGGTCCTCCCACTGATATGACAGCCCAGCCAGCATGATAAACGGTGCATACCCTCCGGCAGGACAGACGATTCTTCCTTTCCTGAATCCACAGTTCTCTTTCTCCAATTGGCAAAGAGGCAATGGCTCACAGTCTCATTGCACTGAGCGGCGGCTCTATTATACTGATGTTCTTTAAGTTAATTATAGGGGACTGTGTGCTTGATTAATTATTTTATGTTCACTGACAAAAATGATTTACAAGTAGTAAACTGGGATAAAGGAAACCTCCCAACCAGAAAACTTCACTTTAACATTATATTTTTTCTACCAGTTCTCCTAGTGGACATCTGTCCTACTTTTAGGTAGAAGCAGTTCCACTGATTTTGGCCACCAAAATCCCCATGAATCCAGTGACTCTCATTGTAAAATTTGCAGTTTGAAACTGTTTTTTGCATGTATTTATATGATAGAAAAGAAAACAGGTAATCACACTCAAACCTACACAAGCAGAGAAGGAAAATAGAATAATTATATGAGAAAGAAATATCTTAAAATAAAAGTATATCATTTTTGTAAGGTTGGTCTGTGATTCCACACTTATATACATAGGTACTCAATCAAAAAGAGAACATTTTTAATGCTTGACAATGGTACATGTCACAAATGATTTGATTTTGCTCAAATAGTAGTAACTTGTTATTTTTTGGTAAGACCTGAATTTCTGAAGATACAGGACACGCATCTCTTCAAAAAATTTTTTTTGGTCGAGTAACTTCTATTGTGGAGGCAGCAGTACTTAGAAAAGAAGTCTCATGGTGCAATTTCCCCTGACATCATACACGTTGCCCCTTAAATGCAACAGGTCTAAATCCTTCAGTGAACAAACTGCTTATTCTGTGTTTCTACTCGTTCCTGTCCCTGTGAGCTGTTCTGTGAGGTTCTGACCATTCTTCACCTACCCTTCTGCTCCGGTGTCCCACAGGAAAGGACTCTGCAGACAGTATAACCCATCACTCCTCGCCACCCATTCAACACAGACAGTTCAATCTTCTGGCTGCCAAAGGAAAACCACAGGTCAGGAGATCTCCCTTAGATGGCTCATCCAGAGGGGACACCTACTTATCCTGTGGACTGAGCATGTTATTTTTAGCGTTAAAATCTTCTATGATTCTCCAATAGTTAAAGAATCAAAACCCTTTAACACAACTCTCAACTCTGTACTGTGAACTAAAGTCTCCCTTTGCAGTCTTACAAAGTTTCTATCTGCTCTTTCTTACTGGAATTATGTGCTTTAGCCCCACAGGGCATGCATGTGACCTGATCCTTTAGCTATTCTCCACGCTTTTCCATTCCTTCCTGACTGCTATACCCTCCGCCCCTCTCTGTGTACCATTGCTCCTCCTGTTGTGTCCAAATTTACTTTTGAATGCCCTGCTCAGTATCGCTGGGGTTGAAGACTGCAAATTAATTTTTCTAAATTTACTTATCTGGTAGCTTCCAGTTAGGTTTTGCCAATGGGAAACATTAGCCTGAGATGAGAGAGGAAAAGGGAAAAAGTATCTTCTTGTCTGCATCCATTTCCTGCTCTCCTTGCTTCAGGAACAAATGACACTGTCCAGTGGCAGAGCCCTGTACACTTTAATCTTGGTGGTGCAAGCCGTGTGCAAAGATATGGTAACCCAGAAATATGTAGTTCCAGTGGCATGAGGTGAGAAACAATTGCTTTGGCCTTCTATCAAGTAATTCCTGCATCAAGTAGAGAGTAGAGATGGCAGGATTATGGACAAGATGGTGACTGTATTACCAAGATGGTGAATCCAGTATTCTTGTAGACTGTCCAAGAATTTTCTCCAGAATTGTGTCTCAGGCAGTTTCTTTGGCTATCTGGTTTAAACATGTTCTCTTTTGTTTCAGCCTCAGTTTTTTAAACTTTTTCCTATTTGTGACAGAGGAGAGATGAGCTGGCTTTTGAGCTTGGAACTTCCTCTTCCCTATTCATTTTTTAAAAATTTTCTGGTAAAATAAAATGTATATCTTAACCAGTGGAGATTCTGCCATATTGGAACCTGAGACAAAATAGAAATAATCACTGCTACTGATGACTCTTTATTTAAAATTCTGATGTTTTGTTCATCTTGCATTATTTTATTTTTCAAAATGTTACACTAAATTATTACCATTTTAATTGATGACCCTGAGGACACTTCCTTAAAGGTGGTGCTACCACCACCCTAACCTAGGACCTTCCTCCAATGATAAGCCAAAATTATCTTTAGGGGAGGAGGCTTTTCACGTTTGGATTTAGTTTTCTACTCCTTACATCTCTAGGTAATTTTAATATTTACTTCAGGCACTTGTGACTTTCTCAAAACAATGTTTCATGATATTTAAAGATTATACTGAAAAACCTTTATAGTGAAAGCCTTTTGAAACAGGCACCCCTGAAGATAGATGGAGGAAAGATCTACTCAAAGGAAATCAGGTCCTTCTGCAACCCTTGGCTCCCTCATCTGAGGAGAGAGGAAGGAATGGGTTCTCAGGGACATGCATTTCAGGATGAGGGATTTTTCTCCTCACCTCTCCACAAATATCTCCAATGCCTGAACTATATTTCTTTTCCCCTGAGTGGGGGAACTTTTGACTATTTCTGACTGGAAAAATGCCAAGTGACAAAGTCCACGGAGGCCCTAATGATTCCAAGATAGTCAGGAGCAAGATAGGAAGCCCTGAGAGGAGACACTCGTGGGCCAGCCTCACACGGACATGTGCTGCGGGCCACGCTAGCAGCGTTGAAGGCCAGCATTAAAAGGTCTGCTTGGTACAAACTTTAGGTCCCATGGTCCACAGTGCTGTGCTCTGTACAAGGAATCCAAAGGCAAAGTGTTGACATGGTCAGCCATTCTTGGGGCTGGCACAACAGAGGAAGAAGAAACCACTTTGGCTGTGCAGACCCAGTTTTTGGTCAGGGTGGGCCCTTCAGAGGATGAGGAGTGAGGCTCAGGCTTGATGCAGAAACTGTCGTCTTTTCAAACAGGAGATTAGCTGGAGAGCATGGGGAAGAGAAGCAAGTAGCCACCAACTCAAGGAAAGTAGCCTTGCTGAAGACCATCAAGGAAAGAACCCCACAGGCTCACAGTCTCAGTCAGGCGGAGGGTAAAAGCAGCACAGCCCATGTGGTTCTGAGAAACTTCTCCAGCCTATCATGGTGGTGTGAGAGGAGGGGAACGTGGCAGGATTCTAGTGCAAGATGCAGGTTTAAAGCCCCAGAACAAGGCTGTTTTAATACCCAAAAGAGATTAAAGGCTCTGGAATGGAACAGAGATTTCATCAATAGAACTGATAACCTGACAGAAAAAGGGATTTGTTGGGGAAAAATAGGATGTTAATTGCCGTGTAAAATAGGACTATCTCTGTGCTCCCAATCCTGGTGGCCTTCCACAGTCCAGTCGCAGTGTCTTCCTTAGAGGTGATGTGCTCATCTCTCTGGTTCCAGCTGCACTAGGACAGGGCGCTGTATGAAATGCAGGTGCTGTGCATGACAATGAGGTCTGGACACAGCAGGGTTTGGAGTAACATCGCCTTCTTTCTCACAGAACTCAAAATGCCTATAGTTGGCATGGTTCTCAATCCTCAGTACTAGCCATAATTGTGTATTTCGATGCTAAATTTCAGTAGTCTTGATATCTAGTGTTTTAGGTGTTACTTTTTATGATAGGATTAAAATGGAAAGATACTGTAAGGGTAGTATAACATGTTAATTTTTTAAAATTATCACAGATCTTTTGTAAGGTGGAGCAGGTTATGAATATACACACAGAGCAATAACAAGTTAGAAAAAATTTATCCTAGTGCTTTTGTGTAAATCACCTAAATTATTTGCACCCCACTTTTCTAAGCTCTTAAAAATGGGCAATAAAGACTTTGTTTCCCTTTTTCCTTTTCTCCTATTTTTTCCTTTTCCTTCTTTTCTCTACCCCTCTTAGTTGCCCCTTTCCCTTTGGACCTTTTCTTTCAATTTCACATTGTCTATTATACATTTTGATCCTCATTTATATTTTAAGTTTTTCACACTAGAGAAACTATTTTGTATTTACATGTATGTCCTATTTATTTCACTTAAAATTATCAGTAAACTTAATGAATAAAAACAGGGTAATAATTATATATGGAAGCCACAAGTTGTTAAGTATTAAGTTAGAAGACACGAAAGCCTTAAAAAATCATCAAATGCCATTCAAACATAATAAATTGTTATTCTTATAATAAGCATTTATTAATTCTTATTGCAACAGGCTCAAGGGATTGAGTTAATAAGAACAGAAATCATGTGATTCCACTATGGCATAGGCAGAGTGTTTAATATTAAATGTGGATAAATCATTTGTACTTAAGATTCTGGAATGTGAATCATAGCCAGTATCACCCAGTACATTTTGAGTAGGCAGAAAGCTTCCAGGTGATCTGGTCAAGTGGAAATGCGGAGACCAAGTACACATAATCCAGACCCTTCTTTTATGCCACAGCAGCTTTCACTAGTTAATTACTGGGCCGTAGTCTTGGTAAGATTTTATTTGAAGCAGTTGTTTAGGTTGCACTTTAGATGACTGATACTGTCTAGCGCTGCTCTTTTTGCTGATGTTTGGTGCATAATGTGGTTTGCCAAGGTCATGGACTTAACCAGGGAAATATCAGGACCTAGAGCCAGGTCCTGACAAATGACTCCTCGTTATTGCTCTCTTGGGCCTCAGATTTGGAGCTGCTGGCTGCCACGCAACCTTCGGATGGGCAAATGACACAGAAGCCCCCCCATCCCCTGCACTTTGGTTAAAAATAGAACATTCCAAGAGGAGGCAGATTCTTTCTTAAAATAGAAGAAATGTGAGTAACATCTAATGCGAGGACTGCCCTAAAACACAGCTTCCCAAGTGGAATTCTATCAATTTCATGCACACCAGGGATTTCCTGGGGACAAAGTTCTAGATACCTGCCACACAAAACCAAGACAAATTAGATTTGCCAACATTAATACAATGCAACATGAATTGTCTGGTTAACTTATGTTAATTCCCCAATATTTCTTTAGGTCTTTGGGTTCACGTAAAAGTAAAGAGGCTCATAGAGAGAAGAACATGTATAAGAAAGAAGTGGCCTGAGAGGACTAAGAAGTATTTGAAAGTTATATACATGAAAGCCTTATTGCTAAGGAAGAATCTGCCACTTTGGAAGTCAATCAAGTATTTCTGGCAGATGGCAGGTAGGTCTTGAGGAAGGCACACTTCCATCAGACTCAGAAAAGACTCCTTTGGACTGCGGAGGCTGGACATGGGAAGAAGGGTCACAAAGACAACCCCTCATAGGTTTGTGGGGCTCCGCACCTCTCATTCCTCTCCACGGTCACTCTCCCTTTTGCTCAGAGACCTCGATGGCCTTCTAGCAGTGCCACCTGCCATCACCTTGCCACCTGAGACTGATGACCCTTTCCGCGCTCTCCCTTCGTGATGATCTTCTAGGAAGGCAAGTCTAATAATGTTTGATACCAACCCTAACATAATCAGTGTTTTCTTCCCTGTGCCCAAGACACTGTCTTCAGATAACAAAGATTCAAGATTCGGCTCCAGATCCCTTTTCTGGACTTGCCTGGTGCCTGCCACTCCAGCCTTGGTCTGATCTTATATGAACTGAGCTACATTTTTAGAGCCTGGAGAGCACTCTGCTCTCCCACCTTGAACTTTCACACATGCTGCTTCTAGGGCCAGGGCATTTCATCTTCCTTGTGCAGCTTTTACTTGTCCTCCAGTTCACGTACATTTCAATGCTTTGGAGAAGACTCTGACTCTCAGTGCAGGTTACATCTTGGTGCTCTTCCTAATATTCCCTGCCCCTCTGCCCCCTTGAAATTAATATTTTTTTTCAGCTTTAATTGAGTTTATTGGTACATTTTAGGGATACAGTACAGTTACATTCATTGTTGGGATCCTGTACCTCTACATGACAAGTCTTGGTTCTCACTTTTTCCCCTTGTCCCTGCCCTCCCTTTACCCCTCCTCCCCTCCCCATCTACAAGAAATTAATATTTTATTATGATAATTGTGTGGCTTGAAAATTAATTGCCATTTTTAATCATGGAGACCTTGCAAGAGGATGGGTTTTACTTAGATGAAAGGCCCTGTTGGTTCTGAGTTATGTCTTGATGGGTTTAGATAGTGAAAAGTGGGCTGAAGGTGATCTGGATTTCAGGTTGGGAAAGATTTAAATTGCTCTGAATTAAAAAAAAAAAATCAAAGAAGCTTATTTTGCTTTTCCCCTGACTCTTTGTTGAGCAGTTACTATGTACCAGGCTAGGTCTAAGTTCTTTCCATGTATTAGCTCCGTTTTCACAGTGATTCTGTCAAAGTGGTACCATTTAACCTCACTTTATAATAAGGAAATGATCTTTCCCAAGGTTTTGCAAGTAATAACTGAGATAGCTGGACTATGTTCTTGACAGGGAAAAGGTATTAGGGAAGCAGAGTGGCCAAGGAGATAGGCAAGGGACAATAATCCTTGAATGCTACCCGACATGGGAGATGACCAAGATGAACACGTTGAGTGTATTTTACGAGGAGGGATTTCTAATCTTTCAAATTTGAACCCATTTATTTAGTTTCTAACAATTTTATTGAGCATGTACCACATTCTAGAGATAGTTTCATGATCAAGATTTAGGCAGCAGAGTGGGGAAACTTGTGCCAACTGATGACGAGGCAGAAACATGGAGAAAGAAAGGAAACAAGTCCACCCTCATGCAGAGAAGGCTGGCAGAGTCAGAGGGCAGATGCAAGGACTCTGAGAAGGGAGTGGGTCCGATATTCCTGAGATCCTTTGGGAAACTACCGTGTCTGTAGCAGGGTAAAGAGAATTAGAAAACCAAAGACCAGGCCAGCAAGGCAGGCTTATGCCTAATGAAAATGTAATGCAAAATAGAAATAGCACATCCCAGACTGAAAGGTTTCCGAAAGCTGAAGTAATTCAGCAGAAAAAACTGTTCAGAACCAGCCATGGAATATAAACCACAAGTTCCTTGGGAACTTTTATACTCTTGAGAAGGGGACTGTATTTCTCAAAACACAATGAATGAAATTCAAGGAATTCTTAATTGTTAGAATAACCCCCACAAGAGTCTAGGTTATATTGCTTTTATTTCCACCTCCTCATGAGAATTTACATATTGTAAAGCATGTCCCATGTGTGTGTTACAATTGAGCTCACGACACCCTTAGGGGAGAAACATAAAAGAAATAAATGATTTAGAGGAGGCAGGACGTGCTAGTTTTTCTGTTTTGATTTTTCCCATTCTAATTGCCCAAGTCCCTGTAATCCCCCACGTGTGCTCTTCGGTATAAGATTGCTATCCAGGTAGGTGACAGACAGCGCTGGGGAGTCCGTGGTTCCTTCTTAGCTGTCGGCTTGCTCCCTTTTGGACTTGAAGCATATTATGGAATTACTCTAAGCCAACAAGTCTCCATCTGCAAATGAGGAATAAAATTTGCCAGCTGTCTTCTGACTTCCCTGGGAGGAACTGGGGTTTAATAAGATAATGAACATTATTCTCTCCATATGCCCTCCGCACCCTTGGCTCCTGCGGTCTTCCAAAGGCTCTCCATGAGCATTAATGCAGTCAGAAGGGAAGCCACACAGAAGCATGCCAACAACGATTCATCACATGTTAATATTAATACGAACTTATTAATGTTTTCCATTAGTAATTGTACAATGAACCGAGAATGATACGCCACGAGGCAGAGCTGGCTGGCTGTAGGTGGATAATGAGACGGAGGTGGTTTGCCTTCTGTGGTCACCCCTTCACCTCTGCGTGTCCTTTCAAAGCCTCGCATCCCTCCTGCCACTTCTCTCTCTGGTTGTCATGTCTAACAGCAGAATTCACTTGACGTTGTTAGGATAACGCATCAGTGTGCTCAGGGCATGAAGAAGGAGTCACTTTTTTAAAAAGAAGATTATAGAAAAAAACAATGCTTAAATAAAACAATCCAGCCATTCATATTGACAATGAAAATAGTACCAATCATAATTACAGCTCTTACTTATTTAGCGCCAATGTGTAAGGTACTGTGAAGGACGAACACTGTCAAAAATGATCTACGATGGCAAGTTATATTTTCCCTGGACTGACAAAACTGAAAAAGGTCTACAAAACTGGAACAACAGCATTCCAAACAACAGCACAAAGTTCAAAGAAACTGGAGAAGGAAATTTTACAAAGGCAAGTGCAGACTCCCGGTTCAGATTACTTGGGTTTGCATTACAGGCCTGCACTTAATTAGCCCTGTAATCTTAGCTCAGTTCTTCAGCCTGTGTGTCACAGTTTCCTCATCTGTAGAACAGAGGGAACAAACATTCCTATCACAAAGGGCTGCTGTGAGAATTCTAAGAAATAGTACAGGCCAAGTGCTTGAAAAGATTCCTGGCACAGATAGTAATAATGACCATAGCAATAAGTATAATAAACGGTGATGCATTATTAATGACAAAATCTATTACTGAGATGATAAACACAAGGCAGTCAGAAGAGGAAGTCAGCAGCATCTCATGGAGAGGAGGAGATCTGACTAAATACAACCCAGAAATGACCTTAAGAAGGGGCAGAGAAGTCTGGATGGGCCCCATGGAATGACGTAAGAAGGGAGACAGAGGCAAAATAGGAAAAGCATAGACCAGTTTGTCTGTAGCAGTGGACCTGTGCAAAGTGTAACACCAGACACTAGGCCAAAGTTGACTTGAGCTCTCTGAGTCACATGTTAGCACCCCGGGCAGATGAGTATGGTCACACTATACAGAAGGAGTAGGAAGAGGAGTGCTGGGTACTAAATAACAAGTGAACTGAAGAAGTAGGCATCATTGAGAAAGAAATATTGGGTCCCAGGAAACCCATTAAATCTACTTATCCATAAAGGGGGTTCTTGCAGTGGGTTTCCTGTCCATCCTAAGAGCTAAAGGTGGGAAAATACTGATGATTTCCCCAAAATGAAGAATTACTGATGTAGGAAGTTACAGGTAGAATTACTTGGTGGAAATGGCGGAGGGAAAGCCACAGAGCTGGTGCACACACTCGATGGCAGTGAAAATGGTATGTGCGTTACCTCATGTTAGATATATCCCTCTTCACATAGAGCTGTCCTCTTCACATCGAGTTGTATACTTGCAGCTTCCCATTCCTTTCCTGCTGTCCTTTGAATGTTCATCCCTCAACCTTTAGGGTAGAATTAGAAGCAATTAGAAGTGAATTTCCTGATAACTCCTAAATTAAGGTAAGAGTTCTAAATACTTTATTAATAATGTATACTCTAATTAATAGAAATTACTTTTCCTGCATGTATTATTAAAGGATTTGTTCCAACATGCCTTTTTATGTTTGCCAATGTACTTGCTTAGAAAACTGGTTTTTGTTTCCACATCTTACCCAAACCTATCCTTGATCGACTACACAATAGGAGAAGGGGAACTCTCTACTTTGGATTTGAGAAGAAAGCTTTTCACAGTTTTCCAGCAGACACTGCTGAAATGATTTTTGTTGAAATAAACGCTTTTCATAGAGGTGCCTGAGGTCAGACCTTTGGATCTAAAATTTTACTCTCTAAATATGAAATTGTTTATATGTTATCTTGGGGGTTCTAAATTTCCAAATATGAGGTGGAAAACTGGAACTAGAACTCAAATTAGAACTAGGTCTCAAACTGGATTCCTAAATCAATAAGATATTTACTGCTTTTGTTTTCCTTCAGAAAAATGTTAGAGTTCAACATGATTGAGTCAGATTTTTTTTTCATTGAGTTTATTGGTACTTTTTAGGTATACAGTACAGTTACATTCATCATTGGGATCTTGTCTCTTTACATGACAAGTCTTGGTTCTCATTTTTTCCCCATACCCCCTCCACCCTCCCCTATTTACAAAGTCTTTATTTCCATTTTTTCCTTTTCTTCTATTTTTTCTTTTCCCTTATTTCCTTTCCCCTACCTTCCCACTTCCCCTACACCTTTAGTCCTTTTATTCCTATTTCACATTATCAGTTATATAATTTGGATCTTATTTACACTTTTAGCTTTTCACACAAGAGAAACTATTCAGTATTTACATGTGTGTGTCCTATTTATTTCACTTGAGTATGACCTCAATATACATCAATTTTCCTATAATTGACTCTAGTTCCTCTTTCTTTATGGCTGAGTAGTATTCCATTTTATAGGAAAAACCACATCTTCTTTTCCAGTGTCCAATTGTTGGGCAATTGGGTTGTTTCCAAGTTTTAGGTATTACAAAATGTGCTGCTGTTAACATGGGTGTACATATATCACTGTGATATAATTCTTTTGATTCTTTTGCAAAGGTAGCCAGCAAGAGGGAAAGCTGGGTCAAATAGAACCTCTAATCCTACTGTTCTGAGGTATCTCCATATTGATTTCCACACTCCCACCAACAATGGAGAAAGGTTCCTTTCTTCCTACAACTCCACCACCATTTGTTATTGTGTGATTTCTTGATAGCAGCCATTCTTTCTGGGGTGAGGTGGAATCTCAGTGTTGTTTTCATCTGCATCTCTCGAATGACCAGCGATGTGGAATGAAGGGCCTCTTTCAGGGTGTATCTCTGATGTCACCATTGACAATGTGGGCAGCATTGTGCAGAACTAAGTCAATTAACCTCACCTAGCCGGTGAGTCCCTGAGGAGTTGTGGCTACAAGGCCCAAGTTGAGCTCCCTAATCTCCTGCAGGATTTAACTCTTCAAGGTTTTATGACAGATTTTAGCTGCCCTTCCCCTGAAGACAGTCCAAGTTCGAATGGAAGGTGATGATCCCTTCAGCTTGCTATCTATGGAGATCTGGGGTGCCCTTATTGCAGCTGTTCACTTCTGTTCCATCCTCCAGCACTTACTACAATGGCATTTTTGACTACCTGTGCCTTTTAGTGTAGATCCAGGCACCAGCATAACCAGGAGGCCTGGGAGCTCAGGACGGGGGTCGGGGGAATGCTGCAGAGGCATCCTCGTGGCTGGACAGTCCTCACCAGTCTGCTCTGACTAAGGCCTTGGGAGCTGGAAGGTGGGGGAGCAGCGAGCTCCCCTCATGGCTGGGCAGTCCTCCCGCACTTTTTTTAAAATCAGGAAATTGTTCCAGTTATACCCTAGTAAGGAGGTAAAACGTAAGATCCTAATGGTATAACTGACAATGTGAAATAGGAAGAAAGGGGCTAAAGGTGTAGGGAAAGTGGGAAGGGTAGGGAAAAGATAATAAGGGAAAAGAAAAATTAAAAAAATGAAGAAATGGAAATGAAGTATTTGTAAAGGGGGGGAAGGAGAGGTGAAGGGAGGGCAGGGGCAAGGGGAAAAATGAGAACCAAGACCTGTCATGTAGAGGTACAAGAGCCCAATAATGAATGTAACTACTGTATACCTAAAATGTACCAATAAACTCAATGAGGAAAAAAAAAAAGGAGGTAAACTGAGGAAGAAAGTGATACCAGGGTGGCTTTCAAGCCACAGTGTTGAGTTAAGTTCTAATCTTTGAACTTCCTCTGTTTCAGACAGGGCCCAAAGGACTCAGTCTCTCCTTGCATTTTCTCATGTGTAAGTAGGGGAGGCCGTGCTTGCTCACAGATTCTGAGACTCTAAAGAATCTATGTGTGCGGCAAGCACAGATCAAAGCAGAGCAGAAAGTAAGCACTCGAAGACCTCAGTAACTCTTATTTCTCAGGACCCCTTTTCCTGACTCTATATCCAACTTTGAGCACCCATGTCCTAATACTCACATTAAGGCCACAAAGGACCTCCTAATAATTTTTTTTTTCCAAATAAGTTTCTGTTTAACACATGCCAAATGTGAGCGTAGAAAGCCTGCCAAACCATGCTAATTGACTGAAGAGGACTGAGGTTTTTGGCGAGGGTCGAGGAAGAATTAAGCAAAGAAGAACCTTCCCAAGCTTTTTGTCATGCAGGGTTTAGAGATGAGAGGACCAGCTGAACAACTTCTGTTTTATTAAAAGGTACCCTAGTTTCCAGAAACAAACCGCAAACCAAGGAGATTCTGCTGTGGCGCGGGCTCCTCAGGTCTCCTACCATGTGATTCCTTGATTCTGCTCTCCCTTCCTGCCCTGTATCCAGATACTCAGCACATTCCCACCCCAATAATTCTCACTAAATGTGCACTAAATGCGGGTGTTGTAAAACAGGTTAGATTAGGAGTATATGGTTGTTAGGGTTTTTTTCCCCATGTCACACTTAGTATAAGCCTTTTTGTTCTTTTCTCTTGTTTTGGTCCAGAAAAATGTTTGGAATTCCAGGGCAGAGGCTTCTCAGCAGTTCCTGATACCATGGCACTGAAGATGGATTTCTCTCAAGGAACCTGAGGAGGCCATCAGTGTAATTTATTTCTGTCTCAATGCTCAGTAATGGATGTGACCTGGTGTCTCACAAGTCTCTCTTAACACTCATGGCCCTGGATATGAAGAGTTAAACATTCCACTCCTCTGTAGAGAGATGTAGATACCTTGACATTCAGAGGCACAGTTCCCAACCTAATCCTTTCTAAATCAGATTAGTCCATCGCATTGCTGACAGTTCACTGACGAGTGCATTCCTCAAAGAGAATCTCATCTGAGATGCAGAGCACTCACTGCAGTTTTATAGTATCGGAGTAGTAATTCATGCCCTGAGTAATAAAGAAACTCATTAAATGTAGAATCTCAGCTCGTGCTTTGTACTTAGACCTCCCAGCAGTTTAACTTATGCATAATGAGTCTAAATACTTTAAGGGATAATATAAAAATTATCTACTATTCTTTCATATCTAAAATTGTGCATTTGTTTCCCCTTCACTACATGGCTACCATAACCAGGAAACAATATATTTCCCTAATTACATGTTATTTATTAGAAAGGAAGCAAATAAGTCATTTGGAGACAAATCCCTGTAGTTATTCATGGAACTGCTTTAGATGACAAAGATAGAGTAAAGCCAGCAGTCTTTCATTATATTTATTACACACTCTTTGTGCTAATGAACAATAACAGGCCTCACTGAAATAATGATGTTGCTCCATGTTGTAAGGAATGCTATATGGGCCATATTTATCAAGGGCAAGTTGGGCTTTGTTTATCCTTTGTGTCTTGGGTTGCCATTGAAGGAAAAGGGTGGACCACAAACAAAAGTAGCTGGGGCAATTTTAATAAGCACAATAGAAATGAGTTAGCATATTAAAAAAAAGAGTCAGTCATGCAACCATCAGGAGGAATTCACCCATAAAAGAAACTAATCACTTATTGTCTCCTATAAATCCTGTGAGGAATCCTCATCCCTTATTTTGAGGAAACATGACCATATACAGACAAATACAAGTATATAAAATTTGAACATTTGATTAAAATTTTTCTGAGGTTTTTATTAAAAATCTTTAAATATTTATTACTGATCCAAAAGTTTGGGCAAAAAAATAATTTAAGATTTTGGCTTTGGAGTGGAAAACAAAAACATATTTTGGAAATTCGAACATGAAAGAATTTGAGGCTTCTCTGTTAATGTTAGAGGTGCTAGAAAAAATTTTCTCAAGAGAAAAAACTTTAAAAATTCATCTCAACAAATGAAACAGATTGTCTCTACAGGGCTTATATTCTTATCACGGCTCCTGCTGCGTCTTTGAGAGGAGAAAATCTTTAGCATACAGGCAAAGACAGAAACATTTTATACGCCTGTGTTTTCAAGAAAGCTGCCCACAGTTGTGATGACTGCAAGAAGAAAAACATTTGTATTTCTCTTCTTTCAGAATAATTGAGCCAATATGTTAGCACTTAGAAGGTTGCCTCATGGATAGGAGCAGAACCGTATTGGAGGATTAAAGCACAGATAACAAAGGAGTGTAGGAAAATCTAGGAGGGAAAGAAGCCAAGAAAGTCAGCTGGGACCATCTCTTCTTTTGAATTAGCGGTTACCCTTCAGCTGCTTTTTATTCAAACATTTGCCTAGTTTGTCTTCAGAGCTGTTTAGGGCACAGTCTCTTGCACAGGAATATACAGCAGGATTTCCCATCTCAGATCAGACCATTGGTGCATGGAGCTGGTATGCTAACATTGGCAACCTTCCAACAGTGAGGCATCAGCCAGGCAAGCCAACAACAAAGCACATTGCCAATTAGGCTGGGCTGTGAACAGGGTTATGCTAGGAGGAGGTGCGGGAGGATGAGGTGGAGCGGGAAGGAGGCGAGGAAGGCGAGAGCAAATGATCTAGAACTAGGCAGATTCTGCAGAAAGTCTCACTTGCCTATGCTCCTTTAAATCCTTTTAAGCTTTTCACAAAGATCAAATAAAGTTAGTTTGTTAAATACGTATTTTGTGAAAACTGTCTGGGTTAAGAGAGCAACAGGAAGGAGCAATTTCAGGGAGCTTCCATAAATCCCGCTAGAAGGGAAAATTCCGCTAACTATTCCCATGTTTCTTCTCTCTGGTCCGTTGGCAGTGTGATTTGAAGCCTTGTGAGGGGAGGCACAGGTAGTGAAAGTGATGGTGTCACTTAGCTTGCTTAGAAGTCCTGTTCATACCTCTTGTCCTGGAGACATTATTATAAAACAACCTCTTTATTCTTAAAAGTTTTCTAGTTTGGATAATAGATCAGGTGCTTACCTTAGTTTATAACCCACATTTAGATTGCCCGCTTATTGCTGAGTTTCGTTTTCTTCATCAAGCCTGAGATTTCAAGATCACAGGATTATCACATAAAAAAAGATACGAATTTTTGGTAGATGGAAAAACAACTTCTGAAAGATTTTAATTGGGAAAAGTTTATCAGTCAGATTTAATTCAGCCGTCTCATAATGAAATGCCAAATAGGGTTAGAGAGGAACATGCATGCAGTAAAACTTACTTACAGCCAAAGTCTATTTTTGGAGCACACAACTATTGAAGCAAAATGAATGACATCTGACAAGGGATTTCAGATTGAGGGAATCAGATTGACAGGATGTGGTAGGAACTATGAAAAATGAAGATTACGCTACTTACCCATCCAAAAGAGAGCAGCCAGACTCAGCTCTGGCCATCTGTTAGTCAAGGTGGAAATTGGGCCCTTTGTCGTGGAACTTCTAAGAGACGTTTTAAGAGAAATAAAATCTATATCTCCACATGAAAGACGGAATACTACTGGGACTGAAGTAGTCTTCTTTGCTCATCAGAGGCTCTTCAGAACAACCACCTGTCTATCTTCCCTTCCCGTCCCCATGTCCCCAATGCACGCCTTTGAAGCACAAGCTGGAAGACTGTCCTACTCACTCATCCGTTCTCTCCACCCTCACTGCTTACATTCACGGTAGACCGACACTGACGGTGCCCCCAGGTCCCAGGTCCATCCTTATCCCTATCAGGTAGTATTTTGGGCAGTTGAAAAAGGACGTGGAGTCTGAATACCCCAGGCTCTCAGTTTCGTGATCTACTCAAATTCCATTTGCCTTCCATCTTGCCTTAGTTACTCACTTCCTCCGTCACTCCCCGTACTTTGCCAACACCAGCTTCCGTTTTAGACATCTCGCTTTCTCACGACTATCCTGCTCTCCACTCTGTTCTCTTTAAAAGTCAGCAAGCAATTCAAGCTTAGCAGGGCCATTACTCTACTGAGTCTTCTTTCAACTTAGATATAACGATCCATCACCATGCTCACTCTGTTTTAAAGGACCCTCATCTTCCCGACCCACTCAGTCCATCGTACTGCGCTGGTTTAAAAGCAAACAAATTAAACAACTCCAACCCCTGGGAGTTTCAATTTAACTCCTATTCCATACCTAAACCAAGTAGCTGAATGTTGCTAAAGAAAAACATCCAATCACATGGAGTGATCTCACTGGAAATTTGAGACTTTAAGCTGTATGTTTGCGTATTCTTTTTCTTGTCGTTGTTCACTAAGTTTATTGGTACATTTAAAGTATACAATATAATGACATTAGGTGCATTCTTAATGTTATCTCTTCCTGTGAATCCATCTGCCCACTCCTCCTGAAAACAGGATTGCATCTTTTCCTTTCTTCTCAAACTTCCAACACACCTAGCTATATCTTCAGTCTTAGGGAATGATTTTTATTTCACTGAGTAAGTATAATGAATAAGAAAAAGCGTCCATATCCACTTCCTTTGCATCTGTACCTTTGTACTATTGCTTTTCCTGTTGTCACAGACAAATACATTGCTGTTCCTCGAACCCAGTGCTCTGCATTCCCCACTCTTTGTCTATTTGAGGGCACTCTCCTATGATTTTGCCCTTGCATTATGAAATCTGATTCTCCAGTGGATTGCTCTCACTAACACATAGGCAAATTGTAACATCCTGACATTAGTAACCCGTTCCTTTCTGTCCCACGGGGATTGGTCTGTTTCTCCACTTTTTCCATAAGACAAACTTGTAGAAATGTTTCCTATACTGGCTGCTTCCATTTTGCCTCTCCCATTCTATGTTGAGCCCCATCCCATTAAATGTTGTTTAAGATATACTTATAAGACAAACCACACCTGTGTCTTTGGACTTAGAAAGCATGGGTCTTACAACTGCATACCACTTTACAAGTCTTATGTTCCTAATCTCCTTTGAGTTTAATATTAACCCTATGCAGTAAGCAGGGAAGATGACAATCTTTCCTTCTCACAGGTGAGAAGAATGAGATTTGTGGAGATTAAGTACCTGGTTGTAATTAATGGCGGCATCACCAGGAATCCAACACCATCAGAAAGATTAAATGAAGAAAGCACAGATTCAATATTGTAATGATGGTTCACAACATCTAGATGTCTTAACTGAAAAGATTTTTAAAATTTATTTATTTTAATAGAATACTAAAGATACTGATTTACTGGTGTAAGTTTACATGGCTACATAGCAGAGGAATGTGGGGTTTAGGTTTCCTGACTCCTGGTTTATTTTCTGCCTCAGATACTTAGTTAAGAATTGAAATTTTATCAGCAGCAAGCAATAAGCTGCACCTGATATGTAGAGAACAACTGTTTGAAAATATAAATAACAGCAGCAGCAGAAACAACATTATAACAATAGCAATCATCAAATGGCTAATGTTAAAAAATGCAGTCCAAGAACCACTTATAGCAGGGTCTCAACCTGCCGTGCTGAATAACAATGCTAATTCACAGGTTCCACCCCATCTGTACAATATCAACTTTGTAGGACACGAGGCTTAGGAATTCACATTTTAAGCATCTTCATCGGGTCCCTCTTATACCCTCTTAATCTTGAGGACCACTGTCTGAATAACAGTGGACAAAAACACTCAGCAAGCATTTCAATCATAATTTCATCTTCAAAAGGAAGCTGTTATCTGGTATTATTTTTCACTTATGAGAAAGAAAAAATACAAAAGAGGTCTAGCTTTCTCCTCTGGATAAACTCACAGAGTAGCATTTTTTTTTCTTCTGCAATTGAGCATCTTCTTAGGGTTAGGCATCATAGTGGTGTAAACTTCGTAACAACTGGTGTGCTGAAATGGAGGCTCATTTCCCTCTGCCTCAAGGTTGGGGGACAGCCGTCTGCAAGCAGTCAGCAGGCTACTTGTTGGTAAATGGGATGGAGTCCAGGCCAAACAGGGATCCATCACGCAAATGAGTTAACATAGAAGCTGCTATGAATATTCCTCAACACATCAAGAAGCTGGATGTATTGTGGAATCCAATTTTGGATACATTCTTGGAAATCCACGATTTTTGTTCTTAGCTCCCTATCCCTCGGCCCAAATTTGATAAATACTGAAGAAGATCTTTGGTTCAGGCTTATAGCAAAGACTGGTATTGTGGTTTCAGCCTGGATAAAACTTTGATATAGAAAAAAATATTTAGGGCCACGAAGTTTTCCTATTTACCAAAGAACTGATAAAAGGAGAACTATATGTTTCATAAGGTAAGAGGAAAAATATTCACTCGTGAGTAGCAGAACATTAAAATGAACATTACTCTCATATTTCTCTTCAGTTGGTGAAAATAAATTTTAAGGACTGAATTAACCTATCATTTCCTGTGCATCAATAAACATTTCCTGAGCTAGAGTGTGAAAATCTCTAGGGCTTTTTTTCTTAATTTCTTAGAAGACTTTTATATTGCCATAAAGCCTAGTTTGAAATGGAATACTATATATCATAGGGACTAAATAGCTGCTTGATGATGACTTAATTGGCAAACTAATTGGTTTTCTAAGAGATTATTTTAATTTTATTATTTAGATCATGTATTCACAATATGAAAAAAAGAACAAATCTTGACAAGGTCAAGTTAAAGAGATTCAATTCTAAACAATCCCATTCCAGCACACACTACTTGAATGCCGAAGATACTAGGAGCTGTCCTTCAACCTACATATGCTCTCTCTATCCCAGAAGTTGAAGAGAAAGAGCCCAGGTATTCAAAGAGAGGAGCACAGATGCTTGCATTTTGGTACAGTGTTTTCTATGTATACTGATGTTTCTTCACAATCCTTGGATAATTGTTGTCATGTGATACAATCATGTCCCAACAAAGATGCAGAGGATGGGTGAAACTGGAATCAGACTGAATCCTGTCCTTGTTACTTTTCTTGCTTCTGGCACAAAACACCCGACATCCACAGTTAACAGAGGAAAGGTTTATTTCATTTCACAGCTTGTAGAGCTTCCAGTTCATAGTGAGCTGGCTCCAAGGCAGGGTGGCATGGAAGAGGGCCATCACAGAGGAGAAACATTCCATAGCAGGGCAGGCAGATTTTTATCCTATCCGGGATACAGGCCTATTTGCTGATACCACCCACACCCAGTATGGGCCTTCCTGCTATCCATACCGAGAACTATGCTGAACCAATCAGTGAACTAATTTAGTTATCATACACCCTTAATCCATTTTCACACATCCAAGATCAAACTACCTCTGCAAAGCCCCACCTATGTGCCCATAAGGCTTGGGGAAGGAGAGGGATCTAGACACAAGGCACAACAGACTGCTCACCAGGCTAAGCTCCCTACTACGGCCTGTAACTGTCAGAGTAGCATATCCATTTCTTATCAGCACAAAGGCATTATATGAACTAGTTGTAGTCCTCACATTATTGGCCTTGTCCAAGGGTCCAGGGTCTTCCAGGTAGGTTGTTTACCATCTGTGTCTGTTGTTTTATGTCACAGATTTTTTTTTTTTTTTGGACTTTCTGTTTCACTCTTACCAAGGCATGAGCTTGCTGATTTACATGATTGCAACAATTTATGCTGGAGGCAAGGCTAGATCTTTGAATGGGTTCCTTTATTTTCATTTATTTTTTTGGTACCAGGTTAGAACTTGGGACCTTGTGTTTGTGAGGCATACGGTGGAACCACTGAGTTAAATCCGAGGCCCCCAATGGGTTGCTCTAGAATCTTATCTTTATAGGTCTGATGAAGTGAGGATAATGTTCTGGTTATATTAATAGGAGTATCCTTTTTTATGGGCTGGGACACATTAGTTTGCAACATCAGACTTATACTTTAGCCTTTGAAAATACTTACATTTATAAAGAATATATTTCTTAATTTTGCATAGCATATCTATAGAAGAGATATAGAATCTAGTGAACATTTTTGTGTTCTGAAATAAATCCATTTAATATTTGGTCATGCTGTTCTGGCTAATTTTACACAAGGCTATAAGCTTTGCATTGGGGTCCAGAGTAGGAAGAGGCTGTATGATTTTGCTGTCCTTTTGTGGGAGGTCTTATACAAACCTGGTGGTGAACATATCCCACTTTGAAGATTATTGGCTTAGATTGTGGATGATTTTATGCATTAACTAGATACCAGATAGTTTTAGAGATGCCAGAAAGATCTCCTGCGTTTCTGACCCTGAAATTACACAGGCCCAGATCTTTGTGAAGATTAAAATTACTAAGCATCACTGACAACGAAATAAATTCAGAATGGATTTATTTCCCAGACTATTTCTTTATACAGATTTTGAAGGTAGGAGACAAAGAAAAATATATATCCAGTGACGTGGTGGAAAGAGATTCGGACAAAAGATGAATGGACAGATCTATCTAACATCTTTTTTTGTGCTAGGAAATTTCACAAATCTATTAGATTTACATATACTGAATAATTTTGTGCTTTAGAAATCTGCACTCTCTAGATTAGAAATCAGAATTTCAAAAATTATACTTGCTTGCCCAAACTCGTTCAGTTTGCCAGTGGAAACCCAGATCTCCCAGTCCTATAGTGTACCCTCTTGTATACTTTACTATTTAAAACTTTACTCACTGACTTTTTTCTAAGTATTTTTTCTTAACCAGAGAGAGATATTCTGAGTTCGTGTAGATAGCTTGTATAAAGGGTCATATTTCTTGTTGTTGTTTTATTTCTGTAAGTAACTTGCTTTTCATTCTCATAATATGTGTCAATTAAATTTCTACAGAAGCTTTGAAGAACAATAGAGGAACATTTTTGTCTCAAAGTTGAATCATTTCTGAGTCAGGATTTGGGATAGCTAGCCCTGGCCCTCTGACTCAGTTACCTAAAATCCTTCTGCTCTAGAAGATTGAATTGACCTTATCTTCTTATCATCCAAGTAGATTTGACCTGCTTCATTCTTACCCTCTTCCTCCTCCTGGAATGAACAGAAATTGTCCAGTGAGGAGGGAGCCGTTCAAGGCTTCCCCAAGCAGTTTCCCCTTCACAATCTACAAGCTCAGTGGCCCTGTTACCCAGGGGGAGTCGGGAGTCTGGAGAGTAACGATCACCTCTGCTGTGACATCACCAACCCTCTACTTTTTTTCCCTGGGCAGTCACACTAAATTTGGTGAGGCCCTATAGCTGTTTGGCTCTCCTCATCATATGTCTCTTTCTCCACTAATGCTTTGTTTCCTTTCAGATTATAACTACAAACATCAGAATGTGGACACTCCAGCCTGCCCAAAGAATTGAAAACAATAATATGAATTTATTACAATGTGTTCTGAAATTACTATATAACTACTTGTGGTCCTGTGATTTAGGCACAGGCAAAACAGGCATGCCCACATCCTGCTTGATATTTAATTAAGTGAGCTGCAAATGTACATAGCAGCTTGCTCGCTTGTGTAAGCGAATGTGCACAGACATAAATTTACAGGCTAAAAAAGTACAGATTTCTTACCTTCCCAATAAATAGCATATAACATAGATATTTAAATACATGCCAGAGATATCCGACGTAGCTTTATTCTGAGCATATAAAATAAAATGCCTACAGATACCTCCAAATGACAAGACAGTGGTATTCTCTTTTGTGTTAAAAGTTGGAATGTGGCATATATGGGGTATATAATTTTTTATCAAGTCATTTAGGTAACTATAAGAAAATATTTTAATCAATGTCAGTTCTTTCCCCCACCATTTGTATCACACATGCAAGGAACAAAGAACTCAAACTCCAGCATGAGACCCGATGGCTTTCCAAGACAATCTGCTGCCTCTGGAATCTCTTGGATAATCAGCTCTAAAGATAAGAAAGGGTGACACTGTATACGAATGAACTTACTTTACAGTCAGGGCCAACTGCTTTCCCTATCGAGGAGAATTCTCATCCGTGGAATGGACAGAAGCTGGTATCATCATCCATCCACTCAAGAAGTTCCTACTTCATGGAAATAGGTCTGTGAGGCAGGAGGTACTGATGAACAGCGACTTTGTACAAAACCGCCACTCATTTGGTGTACGATTCTGAGAGTCAGCAGTTTGGCCTGACGTTCTTGCTTATATTCACTGGGCTCACTTAAGAATCTGCAGTTAGCTACAGGGTTAGCTGAGAGCTGACTGGCCTGGGGCAGCCTGAGCTGGTGATGGCATGTCTCTGTTCCACACGTTTATTTTTTCTCCCAGGGTTTGAGTAAGGTTTAGTGTGTTCTCAAGGCTTCATGTGTGGGATGCTTGGTCCTTAGCATCCTGATACTATACCGAGTGATGGTTGAACCTTTAAAAGGTGAGGCTTTGTGCAATTATGAGGAGATCTTTGGGAAAGTTACCCTTAGAAGGGATTGATGTAGTTCTCTGGGACCATGGTTAATTACCCTGGAAGCAGATTATTATAAGAAAGGTAGGCCTAGTATAAAATCTCTCTTATTTCTGTTCTCACCATGAGACTACTCCTTGCCTCTCACACACGGTCTCATCCTGATGCAGTCCAATATGTTATGATATATATCTAAGTTACTTCCTTGATGCTGGGACAAAATTTCCAGCATCTATAAGTTAAAGGAGGAAATGTTTATTTTTAACTCATAGTCAGTAGAAGTTTTGGTCCATAGTCAGCTGGCTTCAACATAGGGCAGCATGGCAGAGAGACAGTATGGTACAGGAGAAACTGTCTGTGCCAGGGCAGGTAGGAAGCAGCAAGCCTTCCTTCTTTATTCCTCTTTTTATTTCACCCAGGCTATAATCCTATTGGTTGGTGCCACCCATACCCAGGGTGGGCCTTCTTTCTTCAGGAAGTCCACCATTCATGCCCAGAACTATACGAAACCAATCAGCAGACGAATCCACTATCACACACCCATGATCCTGTCATTCCCCAAAGCCCCACCCATGAGCACATGAGGCTTTGGGGGACATCAAGATATAAGTCATAGCAATATAGCTGGAAAGCTCTCACTAGCAGCTGAATTGATAAGGCTGCCTGACCTCGGACTTGTAGCTTCCAAAATCATGAACTAATAAATCTTTTTTCTTTATACCGCACCCAGCCTTAGATATTTTATTATAGAAGCACAAATGGATTAAGACAGTTCATCATCATCCTACAGGGCAGCTTGGTCTTGCTCACATGGCAGTTGATGGGGTGGGGTGAGACAGAGAGTCCTTTGAGGCTCTGAGTTTGAAACTGCACCCTGATAGGTCCTCAAATGCGTAACACAAGTGCACAGCAAGTGCAGATTAAAGGGGAGGGAAGAGATGCCTCCTCTGCGTTGGACAAACTGCAGAGTCAAAGTGCACCACGATTTGATAGGGAAGGGTGAGGGATTATAGCTAGTTTTACAAACTGTCCCTCCCTGGGAGTTCCGAATTGCAACCTGCTGAGAGCCATTGGAATGAGTGAAATGAGAGGTGAGAGTCAGCATAAGATGCAAATCTAGCAGGCAGCTGAGGCTGATGGAAGACCAGCATCCGAAGGCATTTTTAAGCATTCTTTCCTCTCTCTGTTTTATGGTAATCTTGTCGTTTTGGCAAGCATGGGAAAGATGTCTGCATAAGGGGCGCTCTGGGGAAGGAGCACTTTCTGGGCTGGCACAACTGTATGGACGGTGGCCAGACCACCTCATTCTTTGCAGCCACCTTAGCCATCTTTGCTGACCGCTACAGGATTCCAGCAGACACAGCAATCAAAATCGATCATAGAGAAGGGTGACTTGCGTGGCTTGGCTGGGGTGCGGCCCAGCTGGCCTCCATCACGCTTCTGAAATGTTTCCTCTCAAGCTTTTAAGGGTCTAAGAGAGCTGAGTGCACAGGAATCTAAACAGGCCTCAAGACTGGCTTGTTCAAAATTGGCTCAGAACCATGAACAGAAGAAACAAAAGATAGGGTAAGGATAATGACCTGCTTGAAACAGCATTTAGGAGACTTTTTCTCTTCCTCTGCACAGATGGCTCAGACTCCCAAGTGCCCCTTTCTCTGGGTATTGTGAGTGACTCTCCCTTAGTGGAGAACTTGTGTCTCGGCCTCTCTGTGGCCGGCTAAACTGGAAGGCAAAGACGTTGACCACGGACAACTGCTGTCCTTAGGGAATATTTTAGTTCATCATTTTTATCTGTATTCAATCAAGAAGAGAAGATGGTTTGAATTTTATTCTCAGGACCCAAGAAAAGGAAGAGCACCAGCTTTTTATGAAGTATCTTTTCTTTCTTAAAGGTGTCCTACTTCCCCTTTTTGACTCTGGCCACAACTGCAGTGAGGATAAAATAATGCATAGCATTTCTCTTCCTACAGCACCTCACTCGTTTCTTGGTTTCCTGTTTCCCTCCCTCTGATAAAGATGGAGATGCAATCAATTTAGAGTTATGTTAGAGGGAATAAGGTCAGCAGCTGGATCCTGTGCATTGATGCTGAATGAGAATAACCTGACTCCCTTAAACATTTATTTTGTTCCTCTGACAGCAGCCAGGGAGGTGCAGGGACAAACTGCAAGACGGCGTTGCCCTCTGCCTTCTGGGTCCAAGGTGAAGGACTATTGCAGTGGGTCCTGGATGATGCTAGAGGGCTTAAAGCAACCCCATTGAACTACTCTCAGGCGGTCGATTGGGATATTAGGGTTTTCGGTTTTCCAATACTTAGCTCTTTACAATCCAATTCTATAAAGATTTATGTAGCACTGAGGGCTGGTGGAAGATGCAGCACATATGGTTTTGAAGCTGTCAGTCAAGAAATGAGGCCAAATGATGCCTTTGAAGTGCTGGTACCTCTCTGCTAGAGTACTTCCAGGAAGATAAAGGTCTGCTGAATGTCATCACTCCAGGACTGGCAGAGGAGATTGGACTCTCGTTTAGAGCACTCGTGCAACACTTACGGTGGACCTAGCACTCAGCGCTTTACAATTATGGGACAAATTCATCTCCATATCTCAGGCCTTATACGTCCTAGTTTATAGATGAGAAGACTGAACCAGAGCCCTTCAGTAGCCTGCCCACAGTGAGGCCTAGTGCACAATGGTCTGAGCAGGATAGAGGCCCTGACAATCTGGCTTCAAAATTCCTGTTCTTAATCACTCTGGTATGCTACTTGTTATGTTAATTAAAGGTTATTTGGTTTAAACAGACTCTCCCACCCGTTCCTCTCTGTGTGATCACTTTCTGTAGAGAAAGAGGCCAAAAGAGAAGGGAGAAAAGACAGGACTGGCATTGCACCCTAGGTTCTGAACTCTGCTATTGTGCTATAGTTAGCACAATGAATTCCCAGAACCGTGTCATGACTATGAAGTGTCCTTGCCCACAGTTTAGATAGAGTGCCTCAGGGGATTAAAGAGAAGCTAAAGGACCTCGTTCACGAGGCACACAGCTAGTAAGGTGCGGCGCTGTAATGTGTGCTCCTACCACATTGTGTTGCTTATCTGTTTTAGTTAGCTAATCTTGAGCCAGCTCTGAAGAGACATCAATCTACTCCCTGCCTTCTGATCTCTCAGTCCTACTCAGGCCCAGATTGTCTTTCTGCTTCATACTATTTTGTGCTCAGGAAAATAAAAATTTTGCTATTGAGAAGCTATGTGAAACTCAGCAGCCCCTTTCCCGATTTTTAAGTCTTCTTAGTTCTCCTTTAAGTGTAGTTTTGTAAATCTATGTCTAACCTGCTCTCCCTTTGTCTCCTGGAATGACAGTGGTTGCCTTTCATGGAGTCACTGGTTAGATGTCAGTGAAGTCATTTCTGCTCTCTTCTCTCCACTGTGGTAGGAGGGCTGGGGATTTAGCTCAGGGGTTCCACCACCTGCCTCGCAAGCACAAGGTCTCAAGTTCAATCGCTGGTACCAAAAACCAAAACCAAAAACATAGTGGTAGGAAGTTTGGAAAATGGAGATTTCAACCTGTATCTCAGGTCTAAGTCATCCAGGTAGTCATTGGAGTGCCAGGTCAGCTGATCACACTCTGTTCCATGAAATTTCACTCTGCACCCAATCCTAAAAGAGGGGTTTTGGAAATTCCTAGGCTAGGTGACCTGCTCTGCCTGTGGAAATCCCTCATCCCAACTGGAAAGTGCACCCAGGCAGGCCTGTATTATTGTCACAGTGAAAGAGGCCCTGGAAAACAACCAGCAGGTCTGCCAAGGGCTTTCCTTAACAGGTCAGGTTTCAGGGAGGCTGAAATCAATGCCATAAATCAATGTTTTAAATCCCTTACACAATAAAATAAAGCAATAGCATAAGAAAGAAACAACAAAAACAAAAGCTTCTATCTACACTGCACTTTGCAGCTTATAAAAATGCCTTTGTCCATCCCCTCCCATAAGGTACAGAGGTCCAAGTATTATCATCCCGTTTTACAGACAAGGAGATCAGAGAGGTCAAGTGACTTGTTTGGGATCAGGAAGCCAGCAAGAGGTGGAGCTGTAACTGTGTTTTCCTACGCCAAAGCAACAATCTAAAATAG
Organism: Fukomys damarensis; assembly: GCF_012274545.1. Taxonomy (NCBI): domain Eukaryota; kingdom Metazoa; phylum Chordata; class Mammalia; order Rodentia; family Bathyergidae; genus Fukomys; species Fukomys damarensis. Next base: position 26,548,211 of record NW_022900943.1, on the reverse strand, counting down.
TTTAATCCTTTTTTATGACCTATAAAATAATGCTAGCAATAAGGAATTATACTGAAATTAGTTTGAGTGTTGAATAGCTTTGGGTTATTATAAAACAGAAAAGCAACAATTGCTGACTTTTTTGGCATGCTTACTATGCTAAATGCTTTATGCATAGATTTCTCTAATCATTCATTTGACCACAGAGGTACCTGCTATAAACCAGCTGTTGTGAAAACGAGGTAAGTATTTTGCTCTGTTTTGCAGTTGCATCATTTGAGCCTTAACAGGAAGTTAGGTATCCATCACGAAACAGAACCAGGATCAAAACCTGGATCTCCGGACTCCAAAATTCCTTAATATAAACCATTTCACATATAAACAAATTATCTAGCATTTGTAGCTACCTTAAAATGAGGAGATGCTATCTGGCGTTGAACTATCATTTCTTATGCCTTTTGCTTATTCTTTGTGACAAACATGAGAGAATACATATTTTGCCACAATCAGATCTGTTCTTGGTTGGCGATTCCACTTTTCTCCGGTTGCTGATAATAATTTCTGCTACATTTTGGATCTGTTTCAAGAAATAAGTTCTAGTAATTACATGTTTACAGCATTAATTTTTAAAAATGAAACATCCTTCATATGCATTCCATCAGAGCTCAATAAATAATTGTAATAGTAATTATCTGAAATATTGGCTACTTGTGGAAATGGACTCTTGGGTCAGTTCAGAGCAGGCATAGCATTTTCATGGAGACGCAAGGAGGAAGCTCTTCTTTCCACGGACTCCGTCCCTTCCCTCACGTCTAACCCACAGTCCTTGCTGATATGTCGGGAATGTACACGTCTCCATGGAAATGTGACGATGTGGTGGTGGAAACCTGGAGCACTGAAGAGAATCAGCAGCCCACTCAGGCTGCAATCACAAAGCATAGACTGGTTGATTTGTACAAAGCAAAAATGTATTTCTCAAGGTTCTAGGGGCTGAGAAATCCAAGATCAATGTAACTGTACACTCAGTGTCTGCACAAGCCCATTTTGTGGTTCACAGATGGTGTCTTCTCTCTAGCTCCTCAAGTAGCAAGAAGGAGAGGTAGCTCACTGGGATCGCCTTCATAAGGGCACAAATCCTAATCATGAGAGTTCTGCCACCAGTACTTAATCCTCTCCCAAATGCCCTACTTCCTAACATCACCATGCAGGGTTAGGACCTCATGTATGAGTTCTGAGAGGGTACAAACCTTCAGCAGGACTTAATGTCATCAGAATCAGCCGTCATGGTTTGGTGAGGGGTTTGGCCTTAGGTGCTAAGATCCATTTTTAATCATTAGCACGGGATGCCATGCAATTTCCTGGGGAAATAGCTCAGATCCTGCCCTGCCTCCTTCCTTTCCCTCATTGCTCAACAACTGCCATGTTTTCTAATTCACTCTCAGAACCAGATGCTGTCATCCACATCTACCTGGCCCACCTTAGAGGTCCCTTGCAGCTCTCCTGGCCTGTCTTCTAGAGGCTTCCTACTTCAAGATCTTGTACCATGCTGCTGGGGGCTTCCCTCTGACAGTGGGAAAAGGCAAGCAGTGGACCAGTCAGGGGCAGGGGTTGATGGATAAACCACTCTATTTCCTAGATGTGTTCTATACTGTCTATGACCCATAATGCTGGCTTGATTGTTAACATAAAATTATTCCTTGGCTTTATTCAGTTCTTTTCTCTTTCCATACTTCATCATCATTCCTCAAGGATCACCTCCCAAATAAACCACTTGCATGCAAATCTTTTTCTCAAGAAAAAGATTCATGGGCCATGGGAGAGAGGATCTAAACTAAGGTGACCTCCCTGACCATGGGTGGTTCTGCTTTCTTTTAATTATTTCTATTGTCATTTAAGTTTAGTCATGGCTTTGCTCCACCCTCTAGTGAGAGTTCTCTTCTCAAATGTGAATAGGTTTTTGACAATCCCAAATTTAGAGCCCTTCACTGACTCTTACTTGAAGACAGAGAAAGTCCCAGAGCTTTGGATTTAGCTGGGGGTCAAAGGCTCTTGATGATCTGTCTTCTGTGCACCCCAGACTTCCTTACTTAACATTTCTCTGGGTCTATCTTTGTTCCAGCTTCACTGACCCACAAGCTCTCCTCTTTTTTTCAGGGCTGGATTGTTTTCTCTGTTCACAGAGCTCTTAGGGTTCTTCTTTGCTCTATCTGAGACATCTTCCATATCTTTGCTACCTACCCTCACTTGTCTTTTTGGTCTGTGGTCAGGTTTTACTCCACTGGCTAGTGAAATTCTTCTATACCTCCCAAATCCAGGGGAGGTATAGTATGACATCTCATACCCATGTATGAAAACTTCTCACACACTGTGGCTCTTGTATGTGATCATAACTTATTACCTTGTGCTTCTCACCAATCAGAACACAAGCTCCTTGTGTGGTCTGCCAGAGCATTTAATTATAACCAAATTAAAATGTTTCCCTAAGGTGACAAGATTCCCATATGACAAATATGCCCCATTGCATCAGAGGTGGTTCTAACATCCCCTGTGGATACCTGTCTGTGTCACTCAGGTGAAAAACTATTCAGATCCTCCTTTGGGAACCTGAAAGAGTGGGTAGTCCCACCTCAACCCACCAAGGCAAACAGGATAGCCTTTTTTTTTTTGTATAGCATTACTCTAGTAGGAATATCCTCAGGAAGGTGTTTCATAGACAATAAATCTCAGAACCACTCTGCCAGTTACCTGTACTTGTATTCCAGCACCTTGGTATTAGATTCTTGCTCTAAGATGCATTACTAACTCTTGAAAGAAGCACCAATCTGATGTGCTAGTTTGGCCAAAATGGCAGCCTTAGAAGGAAGGGTGAACAGCCAGTCTAGCAAGACGATTTAGTTTTTACAGCTTTAAAGTGGGCTTGACTCACAGGCTCAGGACAAATGCTCCTGAAGAAGGTGCCGAGGCCCACCTCCTCCATGCCTGGTGCCTCCCTCTCTGTCATGATAAGTGGTCTTTGAAGAGCTCTTATGGGCTTGGCTGCAGGTAGCTGAAAGCTTTCCCAGGCAGCCTCTGTAAAGCATTAAGTTCCAGATCTTACAATTTCAGTTTTAACATTTCAAGCACATTGTTGAGTTTCTTTCAGTTTTCAGAGAAGGCAGGCCCAAGAGTACATCTGGTCCTTGGACCTAGCTGTTGTATCAAATGACAAAAACATATGTATATTCCCCAGTATTATGCCTGACACTTAGTAGGTTTTCCATAAATATTACTTTCTCTCACTGTTCTTGCTGTTGACTGATTCTTTGATGAAATCCCTATGTCTTGGGCAGTCATGATCCTTTAGATGGCTTCCAGGTTTATGCCATAGAGACCCATCAAAGAAGCCTTCTAGAAAGTTCTTACCGAGAGCTTCAGGAAAGTATGACTGATTGGTCAGCACACATTTCAATAATGGTGTAGTGATAAGAACAGCAGTTGAAATAGCTGCCTCACTAGATATGTGGAAAGTGCCTGAAACTTTGCTTGTGCTACCTCTATTCCTCCCATTTTTGCCAAGGTGGTTTATATTGCTCTCGCTTGCAATTTACAAAAGTAATAGCAATTATAATACATAGCTACCTTTCTGTGGAACATACTGGAAAATCCACTTGTATTCTCTGTAATCTTTACAACTTTGCAAAGGTGGTGTATTTCACCCCCACTTTACATTTTATTGTCCACTGAGTCATTGGAACAGCAGGAGTACTATAGATAAACAGTGTCAACCTCTTCCCTCACATAAAACTTTGCTTTCTCCCTCCCTGAATGCATCTTGACCAATCTTATCCCACTTCACAAAGTCCTTTTTAATATTAAAAAAGCCTCTTTTAGAATTTAAAAATCTCAATTAAATCTAAACCAATCCTTAATCTGAGAGCGTCTTTTAAGTAACCTCTTGGTTCTGTGTGGATGCACAGAGAGAGGTATTGGTGCTTTCTTTGGGCTTTAGCTGGACTTCTAAAACAGCAAAGAAAGTTCCATTCAACAAGTTATATGTAATTGCCTGTTTCACGCACAGAGAGATCAGAATCCACCACTAACTACTTCACAAGACATCCATTTGCGCTAAGCCAGGTTGCACCCCACACCCCCGTGTAACAAGAAGGGCAGGGCACGTTCCCAAAGCCTGCGTCTGCACACTGCCAATCACTTTGTAGCTGAGGCCAGTTTGATTTCTGACTGCCCAGAATTGGATCCCGGATGCTCTGACACACAACTGTTCCTGCATCTCTTTTGGCAGCTGCTTTATGTCCATTGTCGGGCTCTGGCCTTGGGGGAATCGGGGCATGACCCCCAGCTAGTGCAAAAGTACAGTGAAATGGTTGAACACATTATTTGGGACTGCTCCTGTGATTCAGCTGTGCTGTGCTTTGTACAATTAGAACAGCTTTCTTGCCTGAGGCCTTCGAAGAACAATTACCAAAACAAATAGCAGCAGCAGCAACCCACATAGCAGCAGCAGCAGCAGCAGGCCCGGTGGGGGGATGAAAGAGAGGCAAACGAGACGAAAGCCCTCCCCCAGCCCAGGCCGTGGCATGCAGCAAGCATCATGCAGCAGAAGGCAATGCTTATTATTTTTTTCATCCCAGGCTTCAAAGAGTCGGCTTCATCAAGAAAAATAGCAGTTAGCTTCCCACATAATTACTACAACAGATTCTAACCCATTATTTCATAATTCTTCAGAAATGAATATGCCAGAAAGATTCTCTCCCCAGAAATTTCTCCTGTTAATGGTTAGATGACCAGTGCAAGCCACAGTTGGGGGGCTGCTGAAGGGCAGGCTGCTGGTCTGGTTGATGGAAGTGGGCATCGGAGGCTCTTCTGTTTGGCTTCCTCTGGTTGCATCTGCATTTTGGGCAAAAAATTGGCCTGTGCTCCAAGCCCTTCTGACAGGATCTTTTCTAATAGTGGCTCTGTCCATTCCTTTTGGCTTTCAGAGTATGCTACCTTGTGCCTGAATAAAGGTTATTCCTAATGAATTTGATAATAATACCCAAGACCTGTGTACCAGAACATGTAGGAGATTAATCCTCATTCATAAATAAAAAGGAGGAGGGAGTAAAAAGACCAAGGTTCAAAACTAAAAAGTGGCAGAAACATATCAGGGACTCAAAGTCTTCTGTACTATTAACTCTATGTGGGTACCTCAGTTTCTCATGTTATGGCACGTTTTACCAAAACTTGAATTGTAAAAGGGACACACAAACACACACAGAGAAAATGAATGTTTGTATTAGAAAATTAAAAACACAAAGCAAGAAAATGGCACACAAATCCCTCAGAATTTCAGCAGGCAGCACCAACATCTGTTAGCACTGTGATATATATTCTTGAGGCACTCTATCTTATGTACATTTAATTTCAAATTTTATGTTGAACCAGAAAGGTTGATTTGTTTTTGCTTTTAACTTGATAGTGTTTAATTCACATTGTATTCATGTCCATACATACAGAAATGTTTTGGTGATACACTTTTGACTTGCGAAGTTCAAAGAAAGAGCAGAGAGAAATATTGGCAATGAAGCATATTAACTCAACTACCACAAACAAAAAGAACTGAGTTACTTTCATAACATAATTTTGGGTTTGCAAACAAGCAAGTTTCCAAACAAGCTTTGGGAATCCAATGTGTTCATGCAGAGAGGGGTCTTCAGAGTGTCCACAAACCGATCATGAGCTGCATTTCATGCTGTCATCTGTACCTATTAGAGTTTAAACAATTATTTGTGTTGGGCATGTTGTGATCATAGATAGTTGTAGAACTGCCATCACTCTTCCTGTACCTTTGCTCACTTTCTGAGTATTCAACATCAGCCCTGTTCCACTGCAGTCCAATTTAAGGGCTTTTTATTTTGGAAGTTAGTAGGGGAGGGGTGATGATCCTTTCAGGGCCTGGGCCCCATTCTGAACTGTAGTTACTGAGATGTCTCCCAGGCCTCTGAGACTCTTACTTTGTCACCAGTTCTGGTGGGTCCATCCTTAGACACACATTGGATTTAATCTCTGGAGGCCACAAAAATATAATTATTTCATGAAGGAAGCATCTCCAAGAGTGCATTTTGATTCATTGATATAACTTGGTGTTATCCTACATTGTTCTTTGTAATTATGCATGAGTCAGAGAGAGATGCAATGGTGAAAAGTTGTTTCCAGTGTAGGTACTGGAGACAGTCTCTCTGGATGTAACTCCAGCTCCACCAATTACTAACTGAAGGAACCTTGGCTGAGTTCCTCAATGTTTCAATGACCCAGTTAATATTGCCTACTGCTATAGGTTTGTGAAGATGCAGTGGAAAAATCTTTATATATTTTTTTCATTAAGTTTATTGGTACTTCTTAGGTATACAATACAGTTACATTAATCATTGGGATCTTCTGCCTTTATATGACAGATCTTGGTTCTCATTTTTTCCCATTCCTAGCCTTCCCTTCACCCCCTCCACCCTATTTACAAAGATTTTGTTACCATTTTTTCCTTTTCTCATATTTTTTCTTTTCCCTTATTTCCTTTCTTTACCCTTCCCACTTCTGTCACTCCTTTGGTCCTTTTCTTCCTATTTCACATAATCAATTGCACAATTTGAACCTTATTTATACTTTTAGATTTACACACTAGAGAAACTACTCAGTATTTACACCTGTATCCTATTTATTTCACTTAAGAGTATGGCCTCAATATACATCCATTTTCCTATGAATAACTCTAGTTCCTTATTCTTTGTGGCTGAGTAGTACTCCATTTTATAGAAAACCACATCTTCTTTTCCAGTCTCCAGTTGATGGGCACTTGGGCTGTTCCCAAGTTGTAGCTATTACAAACTGTGCTGCTATAAACATAGGTGTGCATATATCACTGTGATAAGAGTATGGCCTCAATATACATCCATTTTCCTATGAATAACTCTAGTTCCTTATTCTTTGTGGCTGAGTAGTACTCCATTTTATAGAAAACCACATCTTCTTTTCCAGTCTCCAGTTGATGGGCACTTGGGCTGTTCCCAAGTTGTAGCTATTACAAACTGTGCTGCTATAAACATAGGTGTGCATATATCACTGTGATATGATTCTTTTAATTCTTTTAGACAGATACCAAGCAGAGGGATGGCTGGGTCGAATGGAACTTTTAACCCTACTTTTTTGAGGTATCTCCATATTGTTTTTCACAGTGGTTGCACCAGTCTGCACTCCCCGCAACAGTGGAGAAGGGTTCCTTTCTCCCCACAACCCTGTCAGCATTTGTTATTGGTTGATTTCTTGATAGCAGCTGTTCTTTCTGCGATGAGGTGGAATCTCACTGTTCTTTTCATCTGCATCTCTCCAATGACCAGTGATGTGGAACATTTTTACATATATTTATTTGCTGCTTTTACTTGTTTGTCTGAGATATGTCTGTTCATTTCAGATGCCCATTTTCGAATTGGGTCTTTATGGTTGGGGGACCTGATTTTTTTGAGTTCTTTATATATTCTGGATAGTAGACCTTTGTCTGAGGAATAACTGGTAAAAATATTTTCCCACATTGTAGGTTGTCTCTTAGCTCTGTTTGTGGTTTATTTTGCAGTGCAGAAGATTTTCAATAAGATGAGATCCCAGTTGTTGGATCTTGCTGCTAGTTCCTGTGATACTGAGGATTTGGTAAAAAAGTCTTTTCCTATACCAATGTCTTCAGCAGTTCTACCTAACATATTTTCCAGCAAGTTTAGTGTTTCTGTTTTAATATTTAGATCTTTAATCCATTTTGATTTTAGTTTAGTACATGGTGAAAGATTTGAGTCTAGTTTTAATCTTTCATAAGTTGAAATCCAGTTCTTCCAACAAAATTTATTGAAGAGACTATCTTTTCTCCACTGAGGATGGTTGGCTCCTTTGTCAAAGATGAGGTATCTGAGTACATCTTGGAGTTTTTCTGTATCTTCCAATCTATTCCACTGATCTTTGGGTCTGTTTCTTTGCCAGTACCATGTTGTTTTTATCACAGTGGCTGTGTAGTATAGTTTCAAGTTGGGGATTGTGATAGGCCCTGTCATGTCTCTGTTGCCTAGAATGGCTTTTGCTATTCTAGGTCTCTTCTGATCCCAAATGAATTTTTGGATTGTTATCTGTAGTTCTGTGTTGAAATTTCAATCAGGATTGCATTGAATCTGTATCGCAGTTTTGGAAGTATGGCCATTTTCACTATGTTCTTCCTACCCAGGAGAAAGAGATTTTTTTTTCCATTTTCTTATATCCTCTTTGATCTCTTTTTTCAGAGTGCTGTAGTTTTCATTGCTGAGGTCTTTTGCTTCCTATGTTAGATTGATTCCTAGGTAATTCATTTTTTGGGGATGCTATTATGAAATGAATTATTTCTATAATTTCTCTCTCAGTGAGTCTGTTATTTGTGTACAAGAAGGCTATTGATTTTTGAGTGTTGGCCTTGTATCTAGCTATTCTGCTGAAAGTATCAATTAAGTCTAGAAGCCTTTCACAGAGGTTTTTGGGTCTTCTGTGTAGAATATCATATCATCAGCAAGTAATGACAGTTTAACTTCTTTCTTTCCCATCTTTATTGCTTTAATTTCTTTCTCATTTCTAATTGCTATGGCTAATGTTTCCAGAACTATATTGAACAAAACTGGTGACAGTGGACATCCTTGTCTTGTTCCTGAGTTTAGCAAGAAGGTTTTCAGCTTTTGACTATTTAGTATGATGTTGGTTGTTGGTTTTTCTTAGACAGACTTTATCTAGTTGAGATAAAGATCACCTATTCCAATTTTCTGCAGAATTTTTAATCATGAATGGGTGCTGAATTTTTTGAAATGATTTTCTGCATCTATTCAGGTGATCATATGGTTTTTGTCATTGACTCTGTTAACATAGTGTATTACATTTATTGATTTACATATGTTGAACCGTCCTTGCATCACTGGAATAAATCTGACTTGGTCAGGGTGTATGATCTTCTTGATGATCCTCTGTATTCTGTTTGCCAGTATCTTATTGAGGAGTTTTGAATCTATGTTCATTAGGGAGAGCAGCCTGCAGTTCTGTTTTTTGGTTGGGTCTTCCCTGGTTTTGGAATCAAAGTAACACTTGCTTCCAGGAATGAATTTGGAAGTATTGCTTCCCTTTCAATTTCATTGAAGAATTGAAAGAGTAGTGGTGATAGTTCTTCTCTAAATGTTTCATAGAATTCATCAGGACCCAGGCTTTTCTTTATTGTTAAATTTTTAATTATAATTTTCAATTTCACTGATTATAATTGAGGTGTTTAGAATTTTTATGACTTCATTCAACTTTGGTAATTCAGATGTATCTAGAAATTTGTCCATTTCTTCTGTGTTTTCTATTTTATTAGGGTACAGGTTCACAAAGTAGGTATTGATGATCATCTGGCTTTCTGCTGGATCTGTTGTGACCTCACCTTTTACATTACTAATTGCATGCAATTGATCCCTTTCTTTCCTTTTTTTGATAAGGTTGGCTAAGGGTTTATTGATTTTCTTTATTCTTTCAAAAAACTAATTCTTCTATCCATTGATTTTTTTTGGGGGATTGTTCTCTTTACTCACCATTGCATTAATTTTTGCTCTAATCTTTAGAATTTCCTCCCTTGTATGAGCTTTGGGTTTGTCTTACTATTCCTTTTCTAGGAGTTTAAGATTCAGTATTAGGTTGTATATTTGAACTTGATCTGTTTTCCTAGTATGGGCATGCACTGCTGTGTATTTCCCTCATAGAACTGCTTTCATTGTGTCCCATAGATTCCTTTATGCCATATTAGCATTATAATTTATTTGTAAAAACTGACTAATTTCTTCTTTAATTTTCTCTATGATACATTGGTCATTAAGGAGAGTTTTGTTCAATTTCGTGTTTGTGACATTCTTATGGTTTCTTACGCTATTAATCTCCAGTTTAATTGCACTATGGTCTGATAATATACAGGGGATAACTTCAATTCCTTTGCATTTACTTAAACATGTTCTATGAGCTAGTATGTGGTCTACTTTGGAGAATGACCCGTGTGCAGCCAAAAATATATTCATTTTGGGAGTGTAGAACACTCTGTAGACATCTGTTAAGTCCATTTGTTCAAAATCTTGGTTCAGTTCTAGTATTTTTGTTTTTTGCCTAGATTTTCTATTTGTGACAGTGGGGCACTGAGGTCCCCCACTGCAATTGCAGTAGTGGTTATTTGTTTTTTTCATGTCCCTTAATATTTGTTTTGTTTAGTTGGGGACATTAGTATTTGGTGCATATATATTTGTGCTTATGATCTCTTCCTCTTTGATTGTTCCCTTTACAAGGATGTAGTGACCTTCTTTGTCTCTCTTAATTAGTTTTGGTTTGAAATTTACTTTGTTTGCAAATATGATAGTTACCTCTGCTTTCTTCTGGGTTCCTGTTGGCAGGAGAACTGTTTTCCATCCTTTTACTTTCAGTCTATGAGTTTGTTTTGGAACTAGGTGTATTTCTTGTATACAGCACACTGTTGGATTTTACTTCTTAATCCATTCTGCAAGTCTATTTCTTTTGATTGGTAAATTGAGGCCATTGACATTGATGGTTATAACTGATATGTACTGACGTCTTCATGTCATGCTATTGTCCTGCTGTTGTCTCTTTCTAATCCCCCCCTTTAATTTCTTTACAGTTCCTTGTGGATTTTGTTAGGTCTCATGGTGTGACTTTTATTGTCTTTTTCTAGGATATTGTTTAGAATTGTTTGGAGTGCTCATTTGGTATTCAAGAAGTTTCTCAGGTGTCCCTTGTTATGGAAGTGTCTGATTTCCCCCTCAATTTTGAAAGATAATTTTACATGGTACATCAGTCTAGGATGGAGGCTGTTTTGTTTTAGGGCTTGAAATACCTCACTCCAACCTGTCCTTGACCTGAGGGTTTGTGTTGAAAAGTCTGCTGTGATTCTGATGGGCTTTCCTTTGCATGTAATTTAATTTTTTTCTCTAACTGCTTATAGTATTTTGTCCTTCTATTGGGTTTCTGGGATTTTGATTATTATATGTCTAGGTGTAGAGTTTTTTATCATGACTATTAGGAATCCTATGTGCCTCACTTATCTATATGTCAAATTCTTTTACTCTGTTTGAGAAGTTTTCTGTCATTAATTTTGTGAACAGTTTTTTAAATGTTGTTTGTATTTTCTCCTGCTTTTTCATGGACTCCTATCAGTCTAATATTCTTCTTTGTTTTATCTAGGAGCTGTTGGATTGATTTCTCATGACCCTGTCTATTTTTAAAAGATTTCTCTTTTCACGGTCACTGACTGTCTTTCCGTCCTTTATATCTGATATTCTGTCTTCAGATTAACTCAGTCTGTTGTGTATACTTTCAATAGAGTTTTGTTTTGTTTTGTTTCCTGGATAGCTATTTGAATATGTTTCATGGATTCCATTTTCTTTCCTATGTTTGGCATTCATGGTCTCCATTTCCTTTCTATGCTGGGCATTCATGGTTTCTATCATGGTCCTGAACCCATGTCTTCTTTTAATCTCTTTCTGTTCTAGAGTCTCTAATCATCTTTCATTCTGCTCATCTTCTCTGTGGTTATCTGGGAAATTATTTCTGTTTTAAATTTATCTAGAGCCTCATTCATCTGTTTTGTTACTTCCTGTGCTATCAGTTCAGTGTCCAGGCAGTTGCTTATCAGACTTTTCCACCTTGTTTGCCATAGAATTTGCCTTTGGTGAGCAGGAAGTCTGTGTTTGTGCCTTGCTTAAATGTTTTCTCACTTCTGTTTTTGTTGTTGGTACTGTTCTTGGTTTAATTCTTGGGTTAATACTTTGGTCCTCCTGGGGGCTGTGGATTTAGCTCAGTGGTTCTGCTACCTGCCTCCCAAGCACAAGGCCCCGAGTTCAATCCCTGGTACCAAAACAAAACAAAACAGAACAAGTACCAAACAAATTGTTTGGGCCAGGCATTTAGCTCAGTGGCACTGCCCTTGCCTTGCAAGTGCAAGGTCCTGAGTTCAAACCTTGGTACAAAATTTTTAAAAACAGAAATACTTTGATCTTCCAGATATAGTTGTTCTTTACATTTTTGGTCTCTAACGACTCAGAGACACTCTCATTTTCATAATACCAGGAAGGACAACTGATTAGATCAATCACAGCACCTTATCCCCAGTGATACAATCAGCAACACAGTAGCATGAAGCATAGCTTAGAAAATGAAAATGTGTTGTAGTTATTAATCTCTCCCCTTCAACCACCTGAATTGAATCAAAATTGAGGACCAGCCCAAAATATGTTTATGGTAAAAGTGCTGGGGGTGATGTTATGGGGTACCCATGTGGCTCCACACCTCACCAGTCTGCGCTGCTTAGAGGCCTTGGGTGCTGGGGGTGGGGTAGCACACCTCCCAGTGGAAAACTTTAACATGGTACTCTGGATAGATAATTGCTCAACAAATGCCATTTATCATTATCTTTCTAACTAGATCATAGTCTCAAACTCAGTCAGCATGTTCTGCAGTGCAGGCATGGATGCTATGCCTGGATCCTCTCAGCACTCCTTGCTCCCCAGCTTGTGAGCAGCTTCTTAGGCTCTCTCTGCCTGAGAGCTTCTCTGGCCTTTAGAGTAAGCCCAGAACTCTCAAAGGACAGGATGGGGAGCCCCATTCACAGGTGAAAATGGGAGTGATTGACACATCTTATCTTTCTTGCCAGCCAGGAAGGATGAAGCTGAGACATGTTCTCCATCTCACCCCAGAAGCCTTCTGCATGACCAGTTCTGGTTGCCCTGGTAACTTGCTCTTGATGCTGATTTCATTTTTTTGATGCTGATTCATTTCTTGATGCTGATTCAGTAATAGATTACATCCCAAGACAGCTTGTAGATCATCTCCTAAGAGAGATTAGCTACTAAGCTTAGGCAGGTGTTAGAATTCTTTGAATATGACACACACACACACACACACACACACACACACACACACACACACACAATATTAATCACCTTGTGGTTTACCAATAAGTATTTGTTTAATAAATTGCCTCTAAGAGAGGTCATCCTGGACATGTATCTCTCTTCTTGTTTATGTGACTGCACTAATGAGCACTGTGGTCTGTCATATTTATCACCCAGTAAGCATCAGGCTAATTTTGGGGAAGAAAAACAATTCCCTTGAAAACTATTCTCTCTCTCTCTCTCTCTCTCTCTCTCTCTCTCTCTCTCCCTCCCTCCTTCCCTCCCTCCCCGTGGTGGGTCTCTGGAGAGATATATTGTAACTCAGGGCCTGCAAACTAACTTGCCTAGGGTGGTGGGTGTTGGACAGGTGCAGCCAGTGAGCACAGAGAATCCACTTGAGGTTGCTGTGAATTGAATTGTGTGAGTAATAAAGGCAGGGGCTCTGCAGCCACCTGCTGCCAAGCACAGTGAAGGCTCACTGCAACCAGATCATTTCTTAATGTATACCTTTGTATTAACTAGTCTTAGTTTACATTATTGACAGTTTACTATTTTTTTCATGAACACTAAGAAGCATAAACTCTACTGACTAATGACCTTCTGACAAGTTCTCTCAATGACCCAAGTTCACCTTGGCAGCCAGAAGAACTAATTTAAATGATAAAGTAGACCGCAGCACCTGTCCCTGGTTTTCATAAGGATCAGCAAAGCTGCACTCACCTGGAATCAGCCCTGGTTTCAAGCTTCAACCTCTCTTGTATTATGTGTGGCTGAATTCATTTGCCTCCCCAAGCAGACACTGATCTAGAATTATGTAGAGAGGTTTCATTTCCAGATCTTATGTAAAATTGATTTTCATAGTTCTCTCAGTTCCTGCTTGCCTGTACATATCTTTCTTCATTAACCACTTTATTTCCACATCTAAATTGTCTCTGTCCCACATCTGGGAGGCAATGATTGCAGGCAACTTGTAACTATGAGTTGGCAAAATGTATCCTGGAGCCTCAGCTATCCATCTCAGGGTCTGCTTTGCAGTGCCCTTTAAAAATATTAACACAACACCAAAACAGCACAACAGAAAGACATTAAATTTCATTATTAATAATTAAGTCAAACAAAATCATAGAGAATATTGCTCCACTGGGAGATACTTAGGTGTCTTTGAACCCACAGTGCTTCTCCCTAATTTTAATAAGTTCAGGAGGGCTGCATAAAGGATGCTTGAAACCCGCATGAAAGGCTTTGCACTCTGCTCTGAACTATCTGTTCTCTGGGTGCAGTTTTGTTCTGCTTGGATTTTGAAACATTCCCTAATTAAGTTGGGCCCCATCCACCTACAGCTTGCATCTTGCCAGTTGTTCCTCCTGAAATTGGCCCTAGGTGCCAGCCTATTGAACATCTGTTTTTGTTCCTGTTTACAGGGGTCAAGTGGAAAGTTCTACAAATGAAAGTCATCATTTAGTTGTGGTCTATGAGGCTATCATCTGCAGGCACTTTTCCTTTGTTGTTCTGTGTGTTGGAAAGAGGTTTATTTTTCCCTTTTTTAAAAAAATTAAACTACAAGTTTGGCACTCTTGCCACAGGATTCACACCATGCTACATCAGAAAGCAGGTGATGAGACACTGGGACTCTCAGGCTATAACAGTGTCCTCAGCCAACCTGAGGGAACAGTAGTATACAGCAGAAGAGTTATGAGGAGGTCTGTGCCATCTTTCTGCAGAATTATTTGTTTTCATACTGGTGCACATTTTTATACTATGACTTTCTATTTTCTTTTAAAGCTGTTGAATGAATTTTTAAACAAACACTGCATGGTAATTTTTGTATAAATAAAGATAGCTGCTTCTGTTGAAACAGGATGGAGGGATAAGAGTACAACTCGCCTCTGGTCCTCTTCTTAGTGTCATGGGACACCCCCTCAAAATCCCATGACTTACCATTAGGATATGGTCCCTAAGCCACCTGTATCACCCTGGAGCTTGTTGTAAATGCAGAATCTTGAGCCCCACTTCTGCCTTCTAGCATCACAGTCTGGAGTTTAACAACATCTCCAGGTGATTCCAATGCATATTAAGGTCTGAAAAAGAACAGCCCAAAAGCTGTTAAAAAACATGGTTAGGAAACATTGATTCTGGGCTTATCTCAATGCTTTAGTAAAGATAATCTCAGTCACTCAACTCAAATATTTATTTGTTTTTTCCAAATCCAGTTCTGACTTGATATTTCACATGCCTATGTTGAAACCTGAAATTAATTGAGCTTTGTTTTTTTAATATTTTGAGAGAACTAGGAAGAAATAATACTGTACCCAAACTTGTGAGAGGGTGTCGATAACTGGAAAAACAAGATAAATCATTTATGGCTCTTTCAGTACAGCATCTGTCACTGGCAGGCTCTAGGCTTTCTGTATGGACGTGGATGTCATGCTTGGAATCATTTTCATGTAGTATAATTACATAGGTTTTTGTCTGTGCTTTGGTTCCAGGATGTCTTTCAATAAATTGGGCCTTTGTATCTTATAGTTCCATGATTTGCTCAAGTGAATGTATTTTAAAATGTCTAGGTGGAAAACTTTACCAACAAGTGAGGTGACTGATAGTTCATCAAGCCTTGCATCATATGAGATCCTATACCTATAATAAAAAATGACTGCTTTATCCTGTTTTCTGTTGCTGTAACAAAATATATGATCCTCATGAGTGCTTAGGAGAGATGTTTCTTTAGCTCATGGTTTTTGTTGGCTGAGTCCAAAATCAAGTAGCCCAATCCATATGACTTCTGGCAAGGTCCCCTTGGCTGGGTCATGAGTAGTCCATGGTGTCATGATGCCAGTGTGTGGGAGAGGGAGTGCTCACATGAGAAACAGGACACCAGAAAAATCCAGGTGTCAGTCACAGTCTTTCACAATGAGCAACTGTCACAGGAACTAACTTTGTGATAACAGCATTAATCCCTTCTGAGGGTGGTGTCCTCAGTGACTAAACACCTCCCACTAGATGCCCTCTCTCAAAGGTTCTTCCCACTTTCTTTTTGTTTTTTTTTGTTTTTTGGTTTTTTTTGTATCGAACTCAGGTCTTTACACTTGTGAAGCAGGTAGCAAAACCCCTGAGCTAAATCCCCGGCCCTCTCCCCACTTTCTTATGGAGGACCAAGCACAGAAAGTCTCAGGAATCACTCTGAGGCCATATCCAAGCTACGGCAATAGCCAACTTGTCCCAGTATTCCCTGCACTTTTTTTGTTTAGCGCTGAAATATCCTCAACCCAGAAAGCGCCTCAGACCTTGGACAACTGGATGAATTGGACAGTTGAACCTATAAACAGGAACAGGAATGCTTAATTATCAAAAGTCCTGGTGTTATGTTGGTAGAAATGAATGTGCAAGCTCCAGGTTTTGTTATTTTCTTCAATGCCCAAGTATATGAATTTTAAAAAGTAATTTAATGATATTGTTTCAACACTTATTTCTTAGATAGCGGTTGCAAATGATTCCAAGATATGAAACAGGTGTTTTTGCATGGTCTAGTGGATAGAATGAAGAAAAATGTCCTCTCAGATTACCCTACAGATGATGTATCCAATGGTTTCTATTTTCAAATGAAAAATACGCTCAATCAAATAGTCGACAGGATTCCATCTGGTCTGTCTGTGATATCCAGATTCGAAATGGAAGTCTCTGTATTGTTTCTAGATTCAGGGCTAAAACTTCACAATGTTTCATGAAGCAATTAAAGCAGGTGTGTGTCATCTACACCTGCTGCCTTTGCAAACAATCAGCACCCTATACTCATGGTCCGGAAAATTACTTTTAGTGTGGGTCTGTGTGAAAGCAAACAAATACTCTGGCAAGGCTTGCTTTTGTGGCCACCAGCATCTTAATGTGGGACTCCGTTCCTTCTGTGAAACTGTCATTTTCTGTATTGTCAAGGAGGCATTCTCCACCCAGTGGTCCTCTAAATTAGTGTCTTTTGCCTGGTTCTGATCTTCTTATAGTTTTAATATAGTCCTGGGTTCTTGCACTAGTAACATAGGAACATTCTTGTGTGGTATAGACAAAGGAGTCTGCCAAAATGTGAGACAACAGCCTCTAGAAAGTTAAAAAGGATTTGAAAAAAATGAAATGTCCTACACAATTTTAACAAAATATACTATTAATGGAAGTTTAAGATCTCTGGGTGAGTGGATATAAAACTTGGTGAGTACCTGAGAACACCCAGGAAGCCAAATAATACTGATGCTTGGCCCCTGTGCTATAGATTTTGATTTAATTAATCTATAGTGAGGCATTGGAATGGAATTTTAAAAAGCTTCCCAGTTGATTCTAATGTGCTCTAGGCTCTTATGCAATAAACTCCAGTCTTTTATATTCTTTAATTTAGTTTTATTCCATTTTGCCTTGTTTATTCACTTCTACTTATTGTCTTTCTCTGAATGACAGTGAACTCTTGACTTATGAACTCAATTCATTCACAAGGGCTGACTGTAACTCAAGTTGGTCAACTGAAGGCTCTGGCTCCTCTACACAGCCTTCAAAATCTCTCTCCTGTATACAGGCAGCTCTCAGTGTCCTTAGAGAAGCATTGGCCCTGGATTTCTCAATTAACCCCACATGGGAAAGGATGTTGTATGTTCTTTCCAGGACTCTTTAAGGGTTAAATCTGTATCTGAGACCATCTGGATGCACAAGCAGCTGGCACTCAGGTTGTAACTCAAGACTTTCATCATGAGTTAAAATCAAAATTCGTGTTGTAACCCAAGTTGTTCATATGTCAGTCTTAACTTGAGGGTTTGCTGTAATTGATTTATTGGATCATTCATTTGTCTCTTTTGCAAACAATAAAACTTACAATTAAGGGAGGCTCTGAAGGCAATTTAAAAGAAAACTATCACATTCAATGAATTTTCAAGATGGGTCATAATCAGAATTTTTCCTTGAGCCTAAGAATAAATTTGCCAAAATATTTTACTTCTTCATCTTCTACTTCAGAGGATAATATAATTTTTAAAAGGATAAGTAGTTTCTGAATAATTAAACAACAGGATTGGTTCAACTTTGATTTCTGAACATAGGCTTTCACTAATTCTCTACTTAGATGTGCAGTTCCATTATTAACACTTAAAGTAGTCTTCAAAAACAGGGTAATTCATGCTATTTGTTGTCATGAAGATGAGCCTGAATGCCGTGGGAGAAAATTTATTCTTCATTAACAACTCAATCATCTTGAAACCTCAAACATTCTTGGATCTGAAACATTGTGCTTATGAAATAGCATAACTTCGCAGGTTCTCATAGAAGGAGCCCTGGGCCTGAGCCATGTTCTGATGGAGCAGCTCTGATTGTGTTATTGTCCTGACTTAGTGATGCTCTTATTTCAGTGTGTGTAACATCAGTTGGAGGGTTAGGGCAGATAGGTCCTACCCAGGCTTCTGCTTTCCCTGTATTGGTGCAAGAGGCTGAGCCACCTGGGAAGCACACTTCGAGTGAGGTGTGGCCAAGGTCCAGCAGCACTGATGAAGCCTGTGAGCTGGCAGGGACAGAATCTCTGCGTCTGTCCAGCACTGCTGAGTTAGAATCTCTGCATTTTACCAAGACCTCTGGAAAATATTTTTGTCCATTCCAGTTTGAGGAACCCTGGCTCAAGCCCAAATCACAGCAGACAATATCAGATCCTAAGCCCCCTTCTCAAGCCATCTTCTGCCAGTTTCCTTATGTCCCTAATATGCAAGTCCGCTGTTGCTTGATCTTTGTATATTCTTGGACTCTGCAGTTTTATAAATGCTTCAACTCTGCCTAGATTGACTTCCCCCTTAGGCACCAATCTTATCCTAACTTCTCTAAGTGGATTATTTTTTTACGTCTCCACCTATCACTTAAGTCATTGAGTTATGATTATTTGTTTAACTAACTTTTCTCCCCCTTGGACAACAAACTCCTGAGATTGAAATATGCATCATTGTCTCTATATCCAAAGTACTGCTTGGCAGCCATAGAGCATGTGCTCAATATATGTTTTGAATGAATGAGCCAACTAACTGTGACACTAAGTTGCTAAAGTTCTTTAAGTCTATATTTACTCATTTCTAAAAAGATGATGATGAATTGCATAATCTTTAGTTGGCTCTATCATATTTACCACTCTCCATGTAATTCTAAATTGTTAAAGTTGTCTACATACATTTGTTGAGCAAATTCTGAGTATGTAGCCACGGACAGGATGATGGTTTGAATTCCACCATGTGGCCTTTATAACCCAAGGGGAGAGACAGACCACAGACAAGTTTGAACGAATACAACTTATTTTCAGTTCATTGAGGGTTTATTAAAAGTGGGTGTTATAACTTACAGAGGAGAACGGTTAACTCAGCTGATGAATCCAAGCTCTCTTTATATTATTTGTGCTAGGGTTTTATTAACCCAAATCAGAGAAAAACATTTACTGACTTTCTCTATGTGGTTCTTGGACCAGTTCCGGGAAATTTACAAGTAGAGGAAACCAGCTCCATTGATAGGTTTTTGATATGTGCTAGACTAGAATCTTTTCTATGATTCTTGACCCAGACATGCATTTCTAAGTGAAGTATCCTTGAATGCAGCAAGGTACCCAGAACACGTACTGCGTATGTGGCAACAGTAGATCTTCTGCACACAATTCTAGGGGACAGAGTGAGGCCTACCTCTCAGATGAAGCGACTCAGTGAGGGTCTCTTCCTCTGAGCACTTGGAATGCAGGGGTCTAGTCCCGCATCACAGCTTTCTCCACTGTGGAACAATGAAGATGAATTGATGCCTTCTAAGTTAAAATATCTTCTCAGGGACTTGGAAGCTGCTGGCTTCTGTGTCAGACAGTGATGATTTTCAGAGAACACAACTGAATGTTTCCGTGGTGGTAAAACCACTCATTCCTGAATTACTTGGGTAAATTAAATTGCCCTTTCCCATTCCCCACAACTGTCCCTTTCAGCTGATGGGATGGAAGTGTCTGAACCTATGTGATGGGTGCTGAGCCTTGGCAGCAGCCCTGCCAGGACAGACTGTGGCAAGAGAACAGGAAGAATCCCTCCTTCCCTTGACGTGGTCTTCATTTTCAGTACAAGCTCGGCTAAGCTGCCATTCAGCAGTTGCAGGAAGAAATATATCATCTGAAGAAGCTGAGCCAAATATTTGATTTGGATGATTATGCTGCAGGTGTCTCATCAGAACTGCAGTGCCTGGATTACTAATTATTTATCCTCTCCCTAGTGCCTCTTACAGGGAGCATAAAGCATGCCGGAATCACGAAGGATGGCTCTCATAAATGAGGTCCTGGACAGCTAATGCCGGGCACTGGCTCGAGAAGCCACAATGCAGAGACAATGCAATCAGAGGGCAGAGAGGAAGAAAGGTGCATTGAGCAGTTAGACTGGGGGAAGTGGTGATAGGGGCTCTTCACGGCCACCTTACCTAGCTGAAACGAAAACAATTATCATATAAAGCAGAGCCGGAAACGGCTACTCATGATCACAAACTACTGTAAGCAGGTGTTTGTGTGCCACTCAGACTACTTCAGTTTTTAGTGTCTGGTGGCATGAATGGGTTAGTGCAGCTCTCCAAATTGCACAGACCTACTACAGTAAAATATAGTTCTACCTCTAGTTGCTATGTATAAAGGGCATTCATGTTCACTATTTTGTTTCAGCCTCACAACAAAATGAGACATTTAATTAACTTGACTTTGACAAAGCAAAAGGATAAAGACTTAGGGAGAATAAGTAATGCATGTAAGGTCACATGGCTAGGAAATATTAAGGCCTTGGGTGAGCCTTGGGCGACCTTTTGATCTCAAGACCAAGACCTTTTTCACTCTGCTATTTTGCCTCAGTCAAGTTGTAAGAGAGCCTCCTTAGCTCATCCGGTTCACCTGCAGTGCGAGAGAGAGCAAAATGTAGAGGTTCATCCTCACGATAGCCTGTTACGCTTTCGGCTCTTGGTCCTGTAGGTTACCTTAGTCCTTTTAGATCTTTGTCATTAAATAGTGATGGACAAGGATAAACCAGTCACTGCTTCTAGAACAAATGGTTAAAATACAATCTGTACACTGATAATGCCCAATTTTGTATCTTTAGGCCAGATTTCCTTTGTTCTGAGATTCAAATGCGTGTCTAGCCACCTGTGGGACTTGTCTCCTATACAGTCAAGGGGCCTAAAGCTGTAAGCACCCCTTTTCCCCCAAATCCTAAAACTATTCTTCTCCTTTTCTCTACGTACATTGCACTGCCACATACCAGGTTTCTCAAGATAGAATTATGCTATCATCATTATTCTTCTCTATCTTTCATGTTCCCTTTTGACTCTTACTCAAAGAGCCAGCTTTACAAGGGTGTGTGTGTACATGCACCACACACACAGGTTTTTCCTGTGTAGTTTTAGCTGTCCTTTAACTCACTGTGTAGCCTATGCTGGCCTTGAACTCACAATGATTCTCCTACCTCAGCCTCCCAAGTGCTGAGATTACAGGTGTGCACCACCACACCTGGCTACAATATTGTATTTGATATTTTTGTTTTTTTTTACTCCATCACTGGACTCTAAGCTGCATATGGGTAGAACCATGCCTATTTTGTTCAGATTTCATCTCCAACAAGAAAGTATTTGGCTCATAGGTGGAACTTTCTGTTGAAGGAACAAATTACATAAGTGGAATAGTAGAAAGCATGACTTTGTATTATTAGAAAAATAATAAGTTCATATAACATGTGGAATTAATGTGGCCTTAACCTCCACAGTCTCATAGACTCTTTGTTTTATGTTTTGTTTTGAGGATATAGTGGTAGACTTGAGGATGCTGGTTTAAATTTCAGCCTGGTAAAAGAAAGAATGAATGAATTCTGCACTAATTGCCTTATCTCTTTGAAGGCCTGAGGGCAGATGCAAGACAACGTTGCAGAATCAGTCTGCATTTGGTGATCTGTGAGGGTTATCGCTAATGAGCAGGCAGCAAATCTTCACTGTTTTCTTTGTGCCTGGACTACTCCACTTTGGACCACAGGACTTTCACAAAACACAAATACTTATTTTTCTAAAAAAGAGAAAGACATATAAACTATGGCAGAAAAAGAAGAACGTGAAGCATTAGGCTTAGCTCCTGTGGTACAGCTGAGACAAGTCTGAGACTCAGTCAACTATTCCTTATGATAAAGTTATTTCCTGATAATAATAGGGAACCATGCCAATCACCATGCCAACAATGGTGATTTCAATTTATTTTGCAGTCATTCCAGCTGGTGAAGTATAGTACAGCACCATAAATTCTTCTGATCTCAAGAAGAGGCTGTCTTCCAGGAGTTGCTTCTTTTCTGCTGGAGACATTTTTCCAGGACTTCTTGACACATGAGAACAAGTCATTGTTGAGCTTCAACGGTCCCTTTGGAGGAAAAGCTTCCCTCTAAAATCTATATTTTAGCCTGAGGAAGTAGGTGCTGTGCCTCTCACAGTTTGTCTCTGATCTTGTACTCAGTCCGGGTATAGTAGGAATGATGTGGTCAGTGGCTGATGGGATGTCAGGTTACTTTATGTGCTATTGTGAGACTTTCACTCTTCCTCCTGGGCCACTGTTCTGTGACTGCTCAACCCTTGCTCTGTAATAAGTAGGTTTGCTACTTCTGAGGATGGAGCTGCAAAGGCAATCGCTCTCCCCTCTGAGACCCGAACCTCCCTCCCTAGCCATACATCACCCTGCAGGCTGCCTGGCTGAGGCAGGGGGCAGGATGCACAGCATAATAAATTCTAACCACTGCTGAGCTGAGGGAAAACAGATGGATAGGTTTCCTCGTGCAGTTTCTACTTCACTTGGTTTGGGTATAAAATAGCAGAAGGGTGGCTTCTCCTTGTGCAATTTTCAAACAGATGAAACCAGAGGGAGGGTTTGTTATGTTGGGAGGAAACTGAGGGCCTTGATTGTCCTTTGGATGAGCCAAATGAGCAGGAAGTCCTGAAAGCTTTATGAACGAGTCAGGCTTTTTTTTTTCCCTGCTAGATAGAAGCTGGTTCCTCCATCCAAAGCCGCCTGCTCATCCCCACCAGGCATGGCAGAGGAAATGATCTCGGGGAGGCCAGACAGTCTGTTGTTCATGTTGTTATAGTGTTATGGTGATTGCAGTACAAATTCTCAGGGTGAAAAAGGTATAATGACAGATTGTGTGATTATACCCATACTTATAATTAAGCTGTTACAATACAGACAAGAGCCTGCTCTCTAATGTCACCAACAGAAACCTCTTTGCTTGGAAAGGAAAGTGACTCACTCTGGCAATTAGAAGGAGTTCCCTACAGGACTTCATTTTCAGACTTATGAACACTCCAGTAGGAAGATGCTCAGCTCACATGAATTACGGGGAAAAGTACAGACAGCCAGGAGCAGCCACCTGAGCTCCAGGTACAGGATGCCGAACTGGTTAGAGAAGGAATTATTACCATCACAAATAACCTCTTTGCAATGCACAAAGGACTTGGCTCCTGCAAAGTACCTTTATCATAGTGTTTATATGTGACTCTGTGGTACAAGCTGGATCTGTTGTTTCCATTCTAGGGCTGAAAGAAGAGGGAAAAAGACAGAGGGAGTGAAGGATGTAGAAAGAGAGAGACAGAGACAGACAAGACAGAGGTAAAGCGAGGCACAGAAACAGACAGAAAGAAAATGCACCCAGCCGGCAACAGAGCGGGCTGGCGTCCAGCTGCAACTTCTGGCCACCCTGCCAGCACAGCCATTTTCCACTTGTTACTTGCCTGCTGGTGAAATGTGTGGTTTCTGCCTGAAATCCTCCAAAACTCGGAAGGTCCTGTGATAGGGTCTTTCAGTAACTTTAAACCTTCTCACCTCAAAGGCTTGCTCTTCTTTTTTTACTTTACCACTTCTATTCCTTACTAGGTCTTATGCCCTTTTCTGTAGCAGGCAGATATTGCCACAAGGGAATCATTTTCTCCTACCTGCAAATTAGTGTTGTACATGAGTCTCCATTCAGATGACCCCTAGTATAAATGACACAAATCCTCTTCAGTGATGGACCTTCCCTCTTTGCAGCAGCCAGCTCCAGGAGGGTTTGTTCCCAGAACCTCTTATTCTCTGGTGCGGTGTGAACTTGAGGTCTCCTTGGAAGACTTTCACACGGGGGACACATTGGCGTGAGGAAATTATTGAGGTGCATTGTGAGCCTCTTGAGTTCTGTATACTCTCTGTGTGTACTGCTTTCTTATCTGTAACTTCAGGTAATTCCTATTCACCCAGGAGAGGCATCCTGAAGCCTAATTAGTTAATGATGCTTTTGAAGTGTCTCAAAGATGTGAGGCTCAACATAAGTGGTAAAAATTAATAAATAGAACACATATGTGTAAATACCAAATAGTTTCTCTAGTGTGAGAAACTGAAAGTGTAAATAAGGACTTAAAGGTGTAATAGATAATTTGAAGTAGGAAGAAAAGGTACAAAGTGGAAGGGGAAATGGAAGGGGTAGGGGAAAAGAAAGATGGGAATGGAATTAACATAAGAAAAAGAAAAAATGGAAACAAAATTTGTAGATAGGGCAGGGTAGAGAGGTGGAAGGGGGGTCAGGGGAATGGGGAAAAAATAAGAAGCAAGATAGATTATGTAAAGGTGAAAATTTCCAATCATGAGTGTCACTACACTGTATACTTTAAATGTACCTATAAAATTAATTAATAAAAAATTAATACAATCATGTGCTCACAAAAATAACTCAGGTGCCAATGCCTGAAGAACTCACCTTGAATTATTTCCATAAACTTTTGGAGTATATGATTAATACTAAATATTTCCAAATATTTTAGAAAAGATAATTTTTGGTGGGTGATTGTAAGAAAGGATTGACATCAGACCAGGTCTAACGTGTCCCGTCCTTGTCCCTGGGTGTTCGGTGAGTAGCTTTGAACTTGCAGGCATGCTGCCTAGTGTCTGTTCATGTTCGCTAATATGATAGTAGGTAGCATCTTGTCATCCTCCCCATGAAATGTTGGGTACAACAATAGAATTATACCATAAATGGGGCATTGGTGGGGAAAACTAAGAGGGAACAAGTAGGGGTCTTCCAGCAATTGTGTCCTTGAGCTCCCAGATGGGACATTTCCAGTCCAGGTTTCCTTTTCTTCTTATGATATTTGCTTCTCCTTTGGGAGAAACACTTCTCTAACCCTCAGTCTGACTTGGGGAGGGCCTGCGACCCACTTAAACCAGTTATATACATCCTGCCTCATTCACCAAAGTGATTGGTTCAGAGGTGACTCTATAAATCAGGGAGCTCTGACCAGAAGAAATCCCAGCACTAATTTAGAAACCGTGTCAACAGAAAATCATGTCAGGTGCAAAGCCCAGGTGAGGATTGTGCCAACAGCAAGGAAGAGATTATGTAAGAGTGTGGTCATCCCCCAAGGAAGGACCTAATAAGCACTGAGTCCCAGAATAGACTCATTTAAACCCTGCATGCAGCTTTGCTGGGCTGTGCAATCCCATGAATCAATACCTTCCTGTCTTAAAAAACAAAACTTAAACTAGAGTTAAGTTGGGGTTTTGGTTTTTGGCAATTGACTGAGTCTTAACTAATACTTTATTTCTCATCAATCCTTTCCTTGGAAGTTCCCTTTCAGATGAAGAGCCTCATCTCCCTATGAAATCCTGCTATTTTACCCAGAGAAGACTTGCGCAGGTAAACACGTGGCCCCACTCTCAACGTGCTACCATCCAATTCAAGGTTTATAACACATTCTGTGCATACTAACGAGTATTAAAAGCAGCAACATGAATTTACTTAGGGCCTTCAAAAGAATGATTCCAAATATCTTGAGGAAAGGGTTACAGAAATCTATGGACTGTGAAGGAAGACTTATCCTCTTGGAGAGGACAGAAGAGCTCCAGATCAGGGAGGAACATCTAGCTAGGAGGTATAGAGTGGACAAGGGGGTGGGTTGTGGGACTCTTAGGCAGAGAATGGTGGAACATGGAACAGAACACAAACATCCTGAAAGCCAATAGGGAGAAACACAACAATATTAATTTGGCTGATTATGGAGGGCCTATGTTGCCAGAATTGAGAGTTGGATATTGTCCCTGAACAGTCGGGATCCATGGAGTCTTATTGGCAGGTGGTTGAAAAATAATTATAGCTGTGTGTTCATGGAAGAGGGAAAAGGTGATACAGAACAGGCTGTCTTTGGAAGCTCTTGTAGTAGTTCAGGCAAAAGATACCAAGAGCCTCACTTGCTTGTCAAAGATGGTAGATAGGGATTAAAGAAAAGGTGAGGATGAATGGAAAAATATTGTGACAGTCCAGAAGCGGATTGGTTGTAGGAACAAGGATTTTTAACGTCATTTTAAAGGCAACTATGGAGAGATAAACACACGATGAACAGATTCGGAATGGAGGAGGAAAACCAGTCAGTAAGTGAGGTAGCTTTGTCCCAGACCCCCCTTTTCTATCTGATACCGAGTCAGTGTCAGCCACAGGACATGTGCCACATGAGCTCTGGGACAGGAAGTGGAGCCAAACCATAGAGTTGGTGCTCGGATGTTTGTTGAGAGGTGGCAGGAATTATGACAGCTTATGTGTGTCATTACAGACCTGTTGCTGGGGGGATGCCACGTGAGCACACACCTCCAGTGCCCCTGTCCAGTCTCCTCGTGCAGCTTCCACAAGTCCTGGGGCAAGTACAAATGCAGCTCTGGGGTAATGGCGTCAACTTCTGCTGCTAGTGACCCATGATGTCTGTTGGCCGCAGCAAGAGGCAGATGAACCCTTCATCCTCCCCATCAGTAGCTGCAACACATTGCTACTTAAATGCACTGGAATGACTTCAAAGCAGCAGCTCATCAAAGTGGGCTTCATTTCTGCACAATGATTTGGATATTTGGTTTGAATTTGCTCACTCATTCATGGTGGTGTAACTGGATGGTGAATCCTGATTTTTTTTTTTTCCCCTATACTTACATCCTAATAGCCATTCTTTGCCTTGCCCATGCCCAGATTTCTACTCCAATAGGCAATATGGCTGATCCCTATGGATTTCAGGTTCAACACCAGGCACAGAAACAACAGTTCAGTAGGCATCCTGTATCAGTCCTCAGGTGTTAGGAAAGGTTGAATCCCTGTGTGATTTATACCACATCTGTCTGTGGTGGTTCTTATTCTCTGAATGAACTCTAGCTGATTCAGTGGGGTCAGGAGATTTCTACCCATTCTCTACCACACCTGTGGAACTTGAGAAGTTGATGGTACATGTATTGAGAATATGGTCAGGACTGGAGAGAGAAACCATTGTTCTACACAGATGATAAATCTGAGATCATTGATGGAGTCAGGCAGAACAAGTCTAAATAGAGAAGAAAATACCAAGTACAAGACTTTGAACAGTACCAGGAAAAGGCCAAGTGGCACCAAAGAGAGTACATTTATAAAACCCAGATGAAAAGAATCCCAGGAGGATAAGATTATGCAAAATTATACCATGGGGGATAGTACTTCTCTTTTTTCTACTGCTGGACTTAGCAACAGCAGAAATCTTGGACATCATTTAGTTTCACCCTTATTTTACAGGTAAAATAGTGGAGGACCTTGGAAACTTCTTCAAGTTCAGGGGACTAATTTGAGGCAAAACTAGATAGAAAATCCAGTTTTCCTGCTCTGTGTTTGAATGATCTTTCCTTTACCATATTCTTCCTCCTCTTGTTTATAGTGCTGCTAGAATCAATGAGACAATATTGAAAAATATTGAGTCCCCAGGAGAAAAGATTTAATGAGAATGCTGACATAAATTTCAATATTACTTTGTCTCTGAGGTACACAAAACACTTTACATAGATAATCTTTTCTCTGAAAAGAAGGATCAACTCCACAGCTGCAAATACTTTTATTATTCTGCTTTTTCAAACAGAGAAACTGAGTCAAGTGGAGGTAACTTTCTCTGTGCAATAATTGCAATACCTTTTGAAGGTATGTGCACTTCACGGGCTTTTAACAACAAGGTCCTGAGAGTCATCTAAATTTACATGGTTGACAGTTATTTTTCAAAGAAAAAGACTGATCGGTTGACCTGCCTACAGTTATAGCAAGGAGCAACTCGTGCAAACCTGTTTTACTACCTTATATTTACAATTAGTGGGCAGGCTTCATGTTTTCATGTAATGATCCACGTTGAAAGTATAGTAGGTATTCGATAAATGTATTCTCAGGAGTTTTCTTTCCTGTGTGTTACCTTCACAAATGGGAATAGGAATGGACTCTACATCATTTCCTTCAAAAGCCACCACACAGTCCTACAGAGGTGCACCAAGTGGAGGTTGTTCAGCAGCCGTTCATCTAAGGGGGCTTCATCCCTGTGGTGGTGATTTGGGTATTCGGTTAAGATTCATTCTCTCATCTGTGGTAGTGTAGCCGAGTGAAATCAGACCTGGGGAATAAAGTGGAGTTGGAGGACTTATTGCATCCCAGACTGAGAAAGAGAGAAAAATGTTCCAGTTTTCTCGTTCACAAAGGCCACATTCATTTCTCCCAAGTGCCTTTCACATTTATCAGTCTGTATGGGAATGTCCCAATTCAGACTGTAACGAAGTACCATAGACCAGAGGGCTTATGAAGAACAGAAAACTGTTTCTCATAGCCTGCAGGCTGGAAATATGAATCAGAATAGGGGCCCTATTCTATGTTGCAAATTACTAAACTTCTCATTGTATCATCTCATGGTGGGAAGTGGGCTAGAGTGCTCTCTGGTGCTTCTTTTTATGATCCTACTGATTATGAGATTAAAATGATTGTTATGATTTAATGATTATAATGGTTATTGGTATAATCACTGCCCAAAGACCCCAGGTCCAAAGGCCATTGCCTTAGGAGTTAGAATGTCAACATATGGATTTTGGAAGGGAAAAGACAGGTTTTAATTTCCTACTATATACTAGGTCCTTGGTTTTACTTACCAGGTACCATGCACAAGATAGGGTTTCTACCCTAGTTCTCTCTGTAGGCAGATTCATTATCTACTTATCTATTTATCTAAGTAGCCAACTTGCCAAAGAGAAAAGGCAGTTCACCAAAAGCAAACATTTAGTAAGAACAGTATACCAAAAATCAGTCAGAAGGTGGAGGTATGGGTACAAAGGCATTACTGACGCAGGAAGAGCTGCTCCTCAGCCAGCACTAACTGGAAGCCCATCGGCAAAGGCATCGATTTCCTTTCTCTCTCACAGGTGGCTACTGCTATTACATGTACGTGTAGCACAGCCCTGGGCCAAGCCACGCCAGAGTCCCCACACCGTGCTGTGGGCAGGAGAAGAACTGAAATCACTCCTTACTGGCCCAGTACCTTCCTCTCCCTCTCATCTTTTGTGCCTTTTTGTCATTCTTGCCAGTGGACTTTTCAAAAGCGAGAACCCTGCTTCCTTGGGCCACTTGGAGAGTGTACAGTATATTTGATGTCTGGGACATCAAACAAATGCTTGTGCTAACAGTGCAGAAATAATCTCAGACAAAAGAAAACTACGGCCATGTGGAGAATACCAAAGAGACAGGGTCAGGAAATTACCAGTCAAGTCAAAGAAGAGGCTGTTTTACAAACCTTGTTCACCTGTGACAGGAACTGGTCGCTGCCAAGGATCTGCTCAGAGCTCTCTGACCCTGGCCTCCAGCTTGGTAACTGCCAGGGTTCTACCTCTTCCCTCGTATTCTTAGGTGGACCCCCTCATGCTATTTGTAAGCAGTATCTGAACAGTCTTACAAATGTTCCTAAAACTCGGCTTGGCTACGTAATGGTGAATAATTAAACCCACCTCCCACTTCCAAGGAAGAAACTAGCATTTGCATGTTTCCAAGCCAGGGCATGCTTTCTTCCAGCCAGGATGCTCAGCATCTGGGGAGGCAAAGCCCAGCTGATTCCTTCCCCTCTTGTCTCTGAGTTTTGGGGTGGTCTGGGGGAGTAGGAGTTGGCCAGAAGCTGTGGGATTTCCTGGGCTCTTCAGCACCTGGCTTCCGGCCACTCTTTTCCACTCCTCTTTGCTTGTTCCTCCTCCCTCCGTGAGGCCGTGAAGATTGAGGGATGAATAAATTGGAAAAGGAGGGAGGAAAGACCGGAGCCAGGGAAAACTCTGCAAATCAAAGGGGATTGCCTCCCTCTGAGCCATGCTCACAACAGCAGTTCAAATTCACCTTGTGTGAAGGAAAAGAGGTGTTTTAATGGTTTGGTAGAAAGAGGGGAGGAGAGAAGAAGAGGGATAGAAAATCAAATGAGAGAAAGAGAGACAGAGAGAGGTGCAAATCCAAATGTCGATGTGTAGACATCGTGAGGAGAGCC
The DNA here is from genome assembly GCF_012274545.1 of Fukomys damarensis. Taxonomy (NCBI): domain Eukaryota; kingdom Metazoa; phylum Chordata; class Mammalia; order Rodentia; family Bathyergidae; genus Fukomys; species Fukomys damarensis. The sequence goes on along the minus strand of NW_022900943.1, from coordinate 26,517,960 downwards.
TGCTGGCTGACAGGGTGATTTATTGGATTCTTCCAGTTAATCACTGCCGGCCTGTGGCCAAACGGATCTCCAGCAAAGCTGAAAGGCAGCCGAGGGAAACAGGCTTATAAGCATAAAGCCGCATAATGGTGTTCAATGAAGTGTGAGACTTTTAGTTCAGTCTCGCTGAGCCGGCCGCACCGCCGGAATGTCAAAGAGGGATTGTGGGTGGAAAAATTATGGATTTAAACTGCTAGCTGTAAATGAGGTCAATATGTCTGGTTCATAAACAGTCCGAGCCTATTCCAAGAATGCAGTGAGGGGGAAAATTAGCGTGAAGCCAACACTGTAGACAAACCTCATTGAGATATAATTGCAGCTATAAATACAAGCGAAAAGCTTACCGAGTGCAATAAAATACAGACACGCTTTTTTATTCCCCCTTCTTCTTCCTTCTTTGAATCTATGCATTTGTTAAGGGTTGTGCATCCCTAATGCTCCTTTCATCTCTCCCTCCCTCTCCCAGTGACACCCAGTGTTGCAATTAATTGACTGTTCTTGATCTCCCATTCCATTTTATTCAGGCGAGATTGGAAAAAATCAAAAGAGCACATCTAAAGCATTTTCTTCCTTTTTGCTTTTTCTATTTGAATCAGGCTGAAATGTGTGAAAAAAAAAAGCTGCACTTATTTTTTTATGAAGGAAAAATCTAAGTAAAAAGGCTTTTTAAACTAATACATCTGTTAGATCATTTGAATCACAATTTAACGAAGGGACTTCAAAGGTATGCGCTGGACCCTTTGGTGGGGATTCTTTCGAGGGCTACCTGGTTTTGCCTCATAAACACTGACTCAAAATTAATATATTTTCATTTTCTTTTTTTTTTAAATTCCAAAGACTCTCATTACTTTATTTTGCACTCAAGCTCAAAGGACAGAGGAGAGACATTAACAAACTTGCTTTGCCCTGTTTAAAAGCCAGTACAGTAATAAATTGAAGTCTAATAGCTCTGGTCAGGCTGTCTTTTCCCCTAGACCAATTGATTTAAATGGCAGTAATTTGGCCAGTGAGGCTAGTCCTGTTTAAATTAAACCCATTAATATAATAGCACAAGTCCTGAATGAAATCCATCTGCAGGAAAGGCTCCACCGGTCACTAGTTTCATAACTGTCCGGGGATGTCCTGAAATGCCCACATTCGTGCAAATAAAAATTACGGATTTCAGCCAAGACCCTGAAAGGAAGGGAGAGGGGAGGAGAAGGGTAGAAGGGTAGAGAGAGAGAGAGAGAGAGAGAGGGAGAGAGAGAGAGAGAGAGAGAGAGAGAGAGAGAGAGAGAATAGAGTATGAATAAACTAGTGTGAGCATAAGTATTCAAAGCAAGCGAGAAAACAACCTATTTCAAGGCAAATGACCTTGGTTATTAGTAACAGTGAAAGGTTAATTGTATTAATAATTGGAGCAATGTTTCCACAGGAGAAGCCTGGACCATCCTTCTTTCCTCCTTTCCCATTGCACAGATGAGATATTTTTCGTCTTTAACTGTTCTGCCCAGAGCTCATAGAACCCCAAAAGCAATACTAATTGTTTCAGTGCAGGGAACTAGATCCTCACAGGGAATAAGCCGGTATATGTGCACATGCATTTATTTCAGCCTTGGCTTTCAAGACAATGTGTGTGCTATGTCCACAGTCGGTTCAGAGAGCATGTCCTCAGTTGGTTCACATAGAGGGATCCGAGCAAGTGGGACGTGGACTCGAGAATTAGAAATGCAGCTGCCACTTTTGTCACTGAGTCTGAGGCAGTGTTCAAACCACAGCAACTGTCTGCTGTCTGTTCACAGGGAAGAGTACTTCCTAACTAGACCACAGAGGGCTCCAACTGCAGAGCTGTGGAACTGGGACGCTTCAGCCTTTCATGTGTTTGAAGAGTAACAGTAAGATAATGATGCACACGTTCACAGGTGACTGATGAAAAAAGTTTAATTACTGTACAGGCCTAAGTGGACCCTACAGCCTAAGTCTGTAGGAGGCAACATAGATTTGACAAGGAATTAGGGGTTAGGAACCAAGTATCCAGGGGTCTAGCCTATCTTTTACCATCTGTGTGGTTTTGGACAAATATTTTGTGTTTAATTCCTGATTTTTTAAAAAAAATTTGCTCTGCATTCCTCACAGATGGTTTCAGCAATCAAATAAAAGTGCATTGAAGAGTATTTGGTAATTGTTAATTCTTGGGTAAACCATGAAACGTATTTGAGATAACAGTAGTACTACTCTATTAGGCTTATTACCAAGGGAGTGACTAGTAACTGTTACAGGAGTTATGATATAACTTTATATATATTTCACATTAGGTACATTTTATACATGTGTAATAATAACAAAAATGCATAGATGGATTCAAACTTTATTGGATACTTACTATGTTTGGGATGATAGGGTCTTTTCCACGTGCTACTTCATTTATTTCTCGTGTCACTCTGGGAGGTAATATCTCTATTTTATAGGCAAGGAAACAATCTTTCTCATACCTCAGTTTTCATATTCTTTGAGGGCACATAATGATTAACACCAGATTACTTTACCCAAGTATCTGTGCTTAATGTAACCCAGTAGCTCTAAATGTAAGTTGCATTACTCCTCTTTTCATTACTGTAATGTAGTATCTGAGCCAGGCTACTATATCAAGTGACGGTGTGTTTAGCTCACAGTTGTGGAGATTCAAGAGCACGGTGCTCTCACTAGCTTGGCTCTGGAGAGGATCTCATGGCAGGTGGTAGGAGGCAGAAGACACATCAGCAACCAGGGAGCCTGAAAGTAATTCAGGGGCTGAGCTTGCTCTTACAATCACTCACTCGCAAGAGAGCTCAGGGAGCCCCCAAGAATTACTTTAGTCTCTTCTGAGAACACCATCCTTGCTGACCTAAGGACTTCTCAGTGGGCCACACCTCCTAAAGGTCCACACTAACTCCCAGCATTACCACACAGGGGGCCCAGTTTCCAACATGTGAACCTGGTAGGGACCTAAGCCAGCCACATCCACGCCAGAGCAAGCTTTAGAAGCACAGAGACATTTGCTTGTTTTCAATAACGTTGTTCAGGGCCCACCCCCCAAATTTTCATGTGATAGTTCTGTGTTCAGCCCTGGGTAAGAATTGCTATGTTAACTTAGCAAGCAAGAAAGATTTGAATGAGTATTGTATTGCTTCTTCTGAACTTTTTGCGTTGTTCTGTACTTCACACACATACATATGCACAGGAATTTATTTATAGGAAAAAAGTAAGGATTTCTGTGACTTGGTCCTAAAAAAGTGAAACAACAGGATATCCACAGAGCTACCTCCAAACCCTTTCTTGCTGAAAATATAATGTTCCTATCACTTAGCCTGGTTGTATTACAAAGCATCGAGGTCTGGGGGCAGCGTGTCTCACAGTCCCCACACTCAGGTGGCACTGGAGGGGATGCTGGAGGAGCACTCCACAGTGAGAGAGCAGAAAATCCACCATCTGTATGTCAAGGTGCTTTGTAGGGAAGCATCTTTAATGGAGTTTTGAGTTTATGTATACCTAAATAGAGCTTGATATACACAGGAAATGAAATACATTGAAATGAAGGCACATTATTTTTTCTGTGTAACACAGTAGTGAGTCTTGTGTTGATTCGTATTTATATATGTGGCTAGTACAACCATCTCATGAACTAAAAAATAAATTTGGACTCTGAAAGAGGGAAAAATCAAAAAGCTTGGAAGTCTTCAATACTTAGGATCTTTGGAGATTCAAACTAAACTTTGAGATACAGGAAGTGTTTTAGGTTTGCCAAAAAAAAAAAAAAAAAAAAAAAAAAAAA
>NW_022900943.1:26496302-26513914 GCF_012274545.1 Fukomys damarensis | reverse complement strand
AAAAAAAAAAAAAAAAAAAAAAAAGGATTACAGGAGCCATGCAATTAACTGAGACTCCATTCCACATGCCGTCCCATGTCACTGATCTCTTCACTGTGCTCAGAGAAGCCCTGGAAGATCCTTCCTGTCCCTCTGACTATGTGTTTCTCTCATCTAAACCTAGGAGACAGAAGGAAGGGACTGTCGCTGAGGAATAGTGTAGTGTACCAAATTGCCATCTCCTCTGTGCTCACCATCGGTCAACTAACATTTCACCAACAACCCTGAGAGCAAAGAGAAGAACAGACAGAATGATAATTAGGTAACAGCAGCAACATAAGACATAATATAGGCAGAATAAAAAGTGTGACGGGGAAAAATAAACAGAAAATAAAATAGGAAATGAAAAAAGATGCTGGATTGTTTGGGGGGACGGGGTGCACTTTTTGATGAGGGGACATTTGAACAGACCAGAATGAAGCCAAGGAGGTAGGAAGGGGTTAGTATTTTAGGAAGAAGGATCAGCAAATGCAACAGCTCCGAGGTATGCTTGTTCTTGTCTGTTCAGTGGCTTCAAGTTAAATTTCTTTCTCAAAGTTCTGTATTTTCTTAGTTTTTCGGTAGTCAGTATGCGCATTACATATCTTAGCACATGATGTTCCCTTATACTCTGAATCTGTGCACACAGTCCCAGGTACATAGGCAGAGCTCCCAGAGGAAAAGGCAGATGGAGATTACACTCCTACTCCTACCCATGAATTTTCCTGGGAAGAAAAAAATTAAAAAAAAAAAAACCTAACAGGAATGAACTAACTTGTTGGGAATGACCATATCTCAGGGGAGAATAGCTTTTTTGTTCCATTTTTTTCTCTGCAGCCAGCTCCAAGTAGCTTATTATGAAAGAATGTATTCCTTTTGTGAGTTTTCTTCGAGGGTAGGTGGTCCACTACAGAGCAAGTATAGGCATTCAAAAGCAACACAGCCTTAGTTTACAGCCACCTCTTGCCACTGCCAATACGTGAGCTGAGCCACTGAAGTGTCATGAAAATGTCCCTAAATAGGGCTGATATGGAAAGTTTCGCAAAGCTTTTGGGTCAGCTCCCCCTGTCTACAAACCACTGTCTCCATGAAAAGAGTTCTGGTTTTGAAAACTTCTGCCTTACGAAAGTTTTTCACCTACCAACCTCAATCACAACTTAAGCCAAAACACTAAGACAAAATCTTGGGAAGGAAGACCATGCAGGATGACTAAAATAGCAAAGATCTAGTTATATTATGGACAAGGTTTCTCCTTCCAATTAACAGAAATACACTTAGGCTTACCAGCTAGTGAGACTTTTCTTAAATGTTTGCTATACCCAGTCTTAAACTTCTGACATCTAATCAATACATGTAAATATTTGCTTGGAAAATCTTGCTTACTTATGGAGATACCAATGAACAATACCTTAAGACTGTATAATCCCACTGCTATTCCCTGGGAGTTAAAAAAAAAATTGTAAGAATACTTACCACGAGATCTAGCCTCAGAACAATGTTGTAATCTATGGGCACAATGTGGTCCAACAAATGTCTAACTACTCATTTTGCATAACCAGAATGTTATTCATGTTGTTCAGCCCTCACTGCCTTCACCCAGCTCCTAGCAACCACCCTTCTTTCTTTGCATCTCAGGTGCTATAGTCTGAATGTTTCTCCAAAACTCACGCAATAGAAGTTGACTCCACAATGCAATCGTGTTGGAAAGTGGGGTCTGTGGGAGGTGTTAAGGCGAGAATGCGTGAATGGCTCTATGAACAGAGTTTGACGGCTGCAGCTTGTCTCCATTTACCTCTTGACCCCTGAAGGCACAAAGTCGTTCCGATGTAGAGGAGATGGTGTTCGAGGCACCATCTGGGAAAGGGCGGAGCTCTCACCACAGGATGTTTTTGCCTTTAACTTCTTGCCTTCAATTCCTTTCTAGAATTGAAAAAAAAATCCGTTTTTATAAATTACCCAGTTTGCGGTATTCTGTTATAGGAGCATAAACAGACTAACCAAGACAGTTGCAGGTGCCTCATGAAATTGGAATGTGGCAATGGTTTTCGTTCTCCAGCTTATGTCACTCTTCATAATGTTCTCTTGCTCCATCCATGTTTTTGCATATTGCAGAATTTCCTTCCCTTTTAAGGTTGAATAATATTCCATTGAGGAACACCCCACAGATTCCTCTTCTTGCTACCCGGAGATTTTCTTCGTCAGCTGGCAGGAGTTTTCAAGTGTCCAGTCTTTAAGAACTCATTTGTTAAATAAATCACCCTAAAAAATGAACTGCAATTTGCTTTGCAGGCTTTTTTCTTTTTTCTGTTTTAACTCCCTCTCCTTTCTGTCAAAACCTTTCTGATACAGAAAGAAATTGAAGAGGAAAAAGAGACTTCTCGATTTGCACACCTCTGCCCTATGCTACTCTTACGTTCCAAAATTTCAGTCACTTACGCTGATGAAGCTTCCCAAGGCACATAGACAGGCTTCCTCTTCCCCCTTGCCTGCAATTCCTCAACATACACTTGTTTCATGCATGTACAGAGGACTGATTTAGTCATGTTCCCCAGTTCCCAGGGCACTTTCACAATGTGTGTATAGTCTCCTTGTTTATCTCTTTGTGCCCTTCCTCTTACCCACAGTCTGCACCCTTCTGTCCCGCTCATTAGGGCAACCATTCTTGTCAGTTTAACGTGTCATTTTGTTTATGTTTATGTAAGAGATTTATCATTTCCTGCATTTATTTTTAATTTATAGAAATACTATTGCTAGCTATCTATTTATCTATCTCAGTGCTATGTTGTGTTTTCTAAAGGAGTAGCATATTTTTTAGACATCTCAGGTTTACAGAACAATTGAGTGGCAAAAATGAATTTGCATGCATTACTCTTCTATCCTTGCTTACAGATCAATCCCCCTTTTATTAAAGCTTGTATCAGAGTGGTACATTATTTTTAATAATCCATGAGTCAATGCGGATACATTTTGTAATTAATTTTATTGACACATTTTAGGTCTACATTATAATGACATTCATTGTTGGAAAGTTTTGTCTTTACATAATCCATCTTGGTTCTTATTTTTTCCCCCAGTCTCCTGCCCTCCCTTCAACCCCTCCATCCCTCCCTATTTCTTTTTTTAATTTTCTCCTATTAATTCCATCCCCTTGTTTCCTTTCCCCTACCCTGCCCATTTCCCCTTCCCCTTTGCCCCTTTTCCTCCTGTTTCACGTTACCTATTATACCTTTTAGTCCTTATTTGCATTTTCAGTTTCTCACACTGGAGAAACTAATATGTTTTTTCATAAAACGGAGTGCTACTCAGCCAGAAAAATAAGACATTACAGACATTTATAGCTAAATGCATGCACATGGAGTCGATACTTGTAAGTGAAACAAATAGGACACACATGTAAACACGTGTAAATATGGATACATTTTTATTACAATGCATGGTGTACATTAAGCTTCACTCTTAGAACTGAACATCCTGTGCATTTTGACAAATGTATAATGAATGGATCCACTGTTTTAGCACCATACAGAATAGTTTCACTGGCCTTAAAATATAGAGTGTTCCACTGACTCATCACTCCTCTCCCTCCAGACCCCTGGCAATCACTGAACGTTTTTACACTTCTATAGTTTGATCTTCTCCGCGATATCCTATATTTGGAATGATAGAGTATGTCGCCTGTTTAATAATGATCTTTTTTCTTAGCCACATACATTTAAATTTCACAATGTCTTTTAGTGGCCTGACAGGTTATTTCTTTTCAGCACTGAGCAGCATTCCATCAAGTGACCATACCCCAGTTTGTTTAGTCGTTCACCTATTGGAACACAGGTCACTTCCCTGCTTTGAACAAAATCAAAGATGCAAGTTGTTTTCCCTTTTTTGGACCATATAATTTAAAATCCATTGAATGTTTTTGTGGAGGGGGGCACATATATTTTTAGGTCTGTTCACACTGTTATTTGTATAAAGTTTCTAATATAAATGCTGCCGTGCCGCCCTCTGTACCACTCCCTTGTGTGTACATTTTATTATCTTGCAATGACCATCTGTGTTGCCTCCTACTCTGTCACCGTCATTCAGTCACCATGATCACCCACGTCTCCTTGTGGTTCTGTGTACAGATTTCTCAAATATACTCAGGAGCAGAACATATATCTGGGCATGCACAGACTTAATTTGACAAGGTGGTATCAAAGTACTCTCCAGAAGGGAGAAAACATCTACATTTCTCTTAGCTGTGCACGAAAATCCTAAGATCCATACATTTTCATGGGCACTTGTGCATTTATCGTAATGATAGCTTCAAGAAGGTGTCTCACTGCTCTCTTAATTTGCCTTTCTCTGGCTACTAATAAGTGTTAACTCCTTCACCTGGTGAGTTTTCTTTGTTCTAAACTGCACATTTATGTCCTTTTAAGGTCTGTTCCCCTGGAAAAAGTGTCGTTGTGACCATTAGGTAGGTCACGATAACTGGAATGTGGTACTCTGTGGGACAAGGTAAGCCTCTCAGAAATTCATTTCTTCCTGCCACATATAGCAAATCTTTTCACATTTTTTCCAGTGTCCAGTTGGTTGTTCCATGCCAAGAGTAAATGCTAACTTCACTCTGATGTGCCACACCCATGTTGCTCAAATCTACTGGTGACAAAATCCCACAGAAATAGCATGGTTTCAGCTGTTGCAGCATCAATTTTTTTAAAGAAAGGATTTCATCAAGGTAATAGTAGACTATGTACTTCATTCTTAATAATTAGAAATAACAAGTACAGCATGAGCTTTGAAAAGAAGGAAGTTGCCAGTGAATTATGTATGGGCCACCTTTGTCTGATGAAAAACAGAAGTCTATTACTCTACACATCATCGTGTGTAATATTTATGCCTTGTCAAGGGGTTTGTTTGCAGAGTAAATATACTTCTAGTCATACTTAGGTGCTCATTCATTAATACGGCTGAAGAAATAAAAAGAATCACAGCTAGCTAGTTTTCCCTCTTCACTATTCTGCTACAAATGATATTAACTTAGTGAAATTATGCATGCCATTTATTGATATTATTGATACTTGGTTTGTGGTATGTACTTTTTATATCAAGTATCTTCTCCTCAAATGTTACTTTTGATTTAATGGAATCCAAGTGTTCTAAATTCAGAACCGTTGTCTCTTATTTAGCAGCCAGTATCTACTCATTTCTGTTTTATCTAATGGATAATTTCTAAGAAATTTCTGGAAAAATCTATTGGAGAGGCCTCTTCCTATTTAAAAATGAAGGAAGGATGCTATTTTTATTTTATTTTTCCTGCTTTTATCAAAATATAGTTGATGCATAAAGTTAAATATACTTGAGATGTGCAGCACGATGGCTTAATTATATTTTAAAAGGATCACACAGGTAATGAACCTATCTGTCATCTCATCTAGTTTTATTTTTCATGGAGAGAACACTAAGATGCATTTTCTTAGATGGAAGATGTATTTGTTTCCATTGAGTTTATTGGTACTTTCTTGGTATGCAATACAATTACATCCAGCAGTGGGATCTTGTAACTCTACATGATGGATCTTGGTTCTTATTTTTTCCCCATTCCCCTGCCCATCTTCAAATCCTCCACTTCTCCCTATTTACAAATAAATACTTTATTTACATTTTTTCCCTTTCTCATATTCTTTATTTTCCATTCTTTCCTTTCCCCTACCCCTCCCATGTTTATTCTGTTGTTTTTATTTTTTTGTATAAAATGGAGTACTACTCATCCATAAAGAATGAGAAACTAGAGACATTTATAGCTAAACAGATGCACATTGAGGCCATACTCTTAAGTGAAATAAATAGGACACACGTGTAAATATTGAATAGTTTCTCACATCAGAGAAAAAGTAAAAGAAAGTGTAAATAAAGATCAAAATGTATAATAGATAGTACGAAATAGGAAGAAAAGGTCGAAAGGGGAAGGGGGAGAAGAAAGGGAAAGGAAAGAAGGGAAAGGAATAAATGAGATAATTAAAATCAGAAACAAAATCTTTGTACATGGGGGGTGTGAAGGAAGGCAGGGAAATGGGGAAATAGTAAGAACCAAGATATATCACACAAAGGTACAAATTCCCAGGGATGAATGTCATCATACTGCATACCTACAATGCACCAATAGACAAAACCTGAAAGCTTTCTCCCACAGAAAAAAGACAAGGGTTCCATTATTACCACCCCTTTTCAGTACAGTTCTGGAAACATTAGAGCAATCAGACAAGAGAAAGAAATAAAAGGAATACAGATAGAAAAAGAAAAGGTTAAATTATTATTTGTGCATGACATTTTACTTTGCATAGAAGATCTCCCAAATTCCACCAAGAGACTTATAGATTTAATAACAAAATTCAGTAGCATACCTGGATACAAAGTTAACACTAAAAAATTAATAGTATTCTTAGCTCCAGGAGTTTAGCTCAGTGGCACCATGCCTGCTTCACAAGCACAAGGTCCTTCACACACACACACACACACACACACACACACACACACATATGATTATTTTCTTTACTTCTTGGACTATTCCCTTTACAAGGATGCAATAACTTTCTTTGTCTCTCTTATTCAGTCTTGGCTTGAAATCCAATTTGTCTCCAAATAGTACAGCTACCACTGCTTTTTTCTGGCTTATTGTTCCATGAAGTATTCTCTTCCCTTCTTTGACTTTTCGTCTATGAATTTCTTTTTTTGTCAAATGTGTTTTCTTTATGCAGCAAATTGTTGGATCTTGCTTTTTGATCCATTCTGCCAGTCTGTTTCTTTTGATTGGTGAGTTCAGCCCATTTACATTGATGGTTATAACTGAATCATTGAGGCTTATTTTTGTCAGCCTATTTTCCTGCTCTTGGTTTCCTGTCTTTCCCCTCTGTTTAATTGCTTCCCCTGCCTGGTGGCTTTTTTCTATTGGTGTTCTTGGAGTTGTGGTATCCATTAACTCTTTTTAAAATATCCTTCAGGGTATTTTATAGAGCTGATTTAGTGGTCATGAATTATTTCAATTTTTCTTTGTCATGGAAGTATTTTATTTCTCCATTGAATTTAAAAGATAGTTTTGCAGGGTACATCAATCTGGGTTGGAAGTTATTTTCTTTCAGAACCTGGAATACTTCCATTCCAAACTCTCCTTGACTTAAGGGTTTGTATTGAGAAGTCTGCTCTGACTCAGTTGGGCTTTCCTTTGTAGGTGATGTGTCTCTTTCTCTAATAGCTTTTAATATTCTGTTCTTATGTGGAATTTCTGGGATCTTGATAACTTATGCTTTGGTGTAGATTTATTTTAGCTCAATGGTTGGATTGATTTTTTCATGGTCCTTTGCCCTTTTTTTTTTTTGGTATAGGGGATAGAACTCAGGACCTTATGCTTGTGAGGCAGGCAATGGAACCACTGAGCTAAATCCCTGGCCCACACCATTTTAAAGATATCTTTCTTTTCATCATCTTTAACTATATTATCTTCTAGTTCAGAAATTCTATATTTATTTTCATTTAATCTATTGCTTATACTTTCAATGGAATTTTTTTCTCCTAGATATCTGTTTCATGAATTCTATTTCTTTCCTATGTTGGGCATTTACAGTTTCCATCATTTTCCTACTCTATTTAAAAAAAATCTATATCTACTCTAGCTCCATTGAGCACATCTTTCACTGTGATCATGATTTTTTTTTACCCGAGAGATTAGATTATTTTCTCTATAACTTCATATATCTGTTTTTTTAACTTCTGCTTTCATCAGCTCAGAAAAATCAGAAAGATGACTTCTAGTTTCCTCTTTCATCTTCTGTGCTTAGCCCATGTGGGCTGGAGGTTTGGGACTGCATTTTGCAGTCATCTTGTCGTTTTCTATTTTTTAATTTTATTTTTTTTTTCTGTGTTGATGCTTGTAGGTTTCTTACGGCAGATAGCTTTATCACTAGTATTAAGGCTTCCCTAGGAAATGTCTCTTTCTCAGAGATGTCTTCTGGGTGTATGTGATTCCTGGTCTTCGTGTCTGTTCCAAGATTCTACCTTCCCAATTTATTAAGGATCAGAAGTTGCTATTTATTTGGTTTGGCACCCAGTCCTTTGTTACTTTATGTTACTTTATGTCTGGGTTATGACCCCAGACAATCTCAATGTTGTCATACAAGGGAGAACAACTAATTTCAATAGAAAGGATATCCTAGCTAAAGTAGTACAATTTCCAATGTCAATAGCCTCAAGCACAGCTTATAAACTGGAAAATTGTGGTAACTATTAATTTGGTACCTTTCACCATAGGAGCGAGATCTACACAATCCAACATAAACCAGAAGCTTATATGCAGTGAGTTTCCCCTTAGTGGGGTGATTTTACCTTCTAGGGAGAGGGAAATTTGAGAGGGGGGATAAAACAGAGAGAGAAATGGATGATTTAGTATAGGTAAGACTAGAAGATAACCAATGTTCACCCAAGGTTTTGATAACTGCAAAAGAGAGCAAGAGAGAAAGGGTGAAGGATAAAGCAAAATAATTTCACAGTGAACCAGAAAAATAAGAGATGATTTTCATTCACATGAAAATATCATAAACTCAAGAGAGACAGAGGAAAGAGAGAAAGAAAATGAGTAGAACAACATAAAGGTAATACCTTTAAAAAAAAAGAAAACAACAAAGAAATTAAAAAATAAATTCCTCATGATTTCATAGTTCTGTGGTGGCATCCAAGGCAGGTAGTATCCCCAAACTATGCTGTGTGTCCCTGACAAGTCTGGGTAGAGTTTGGTCTTGTCACAGTTGAGCCAGCAGCTTTTTGGATGTCTCTCTCTCTCTCTCTCTCTCTCTCTCTCTCTCTCTCTCTCTCTCGGGCCCCTTGAAGCCTCTGTGCATCCTCAGGCAGGGCAGCCCAGGGCTGCTCTCAGTCCTATGTGCAGTAGGCTCCACTTGGTCTTTGTATACAGCCTCCTCTGTTTCACCCCCACCGGCACTTCTCTGTCCAGTCCTGAAGCACTGGCGGCAGGGGGTGGGGGGGTGCTTGGTTCCGCTCTATTTTGGATCTCCTCTTCAGGAGGTTAATTGACAGTGCTAAAGTCCCACAGGCTCTTCCTCTTTCTCTCAAGATGCTCTCAAGATTCTGGTCGAACTCACTTTTTTTTTCAGCTGAGCTGTGATCTCAACTTTGGAGTGAATGACTGAAAGGAAAGGAAAACAAAAGGTAGAGGGCTGGTGGTCCTTCTTTCAGGGAGGGAGCAGAGTTCTGGTTGGCTCTGTGCTTGCCAGCTACAGGGAAATCTGCTGCCAGGCTGCAGGGTTCTTTGCGCAGAGGAGGGCTAAAGAGACAAGAGGCTTTCTTTCCCAGATCTATCCTGTGTGTCATGAGTTAGCTGCACCTTTTTAGTCGATCAGTTTCTTGGGGACCTTCCCATATGACAATCCTTGCTTGGTGCTGTCCAAATTGCTTGTAGCCCTTTGGGCTGATGCACTGTTTTATAAAGTCCTGGGCCTATGTTTTATTTGATCTACTAGTCTCTTATTTCAGATTGGTGTGGGCATCAGGGTGTATGTCCTTCCCTTTCTTTCAATTATCTGTGTTTTTAGTTTATTTTGCTCTGAGTAGGCCCACATGACTCTTCCTCCTTCAGCCATGTTGAATCCTCCCTAGCATAATGTCATCCATGTTCACCCACCCTGTTGCAAATAACAGGATTTCCTTTGCAACCCTAAAGTTGAATAATATTATGTATGTTGATACACATGTACACAAAAATACTGTGCTTTCTTTATTCATTCATTCAGCAATGGATATTTAAGTTGTTTGCATATCTTGACTATTGTGATTATCAATACTTCAATTCTAGGCAACAGAGACATGGCAGGGGGTATCACAGTCCCCAACATGAAATTATACTACAAAGCCTCTGTGATAAAAATAGCATGTCCCTGGAAAATAAAGAGACCCAAGGATCAGTGGAACAGATTCGAAGATGCAGAAACAACTTTTGAGATACTCAGCTACCTCATCTTTGACATAGGAGCCAACTATCTCAGTGGAGCAAAGATAACCTGTTTAATAAATGGTGTTGGAAAAAACTGGATTTCAACTTGTTAAAGATTACAACTAGACTCCTATCTTCCACCATGCAATAAACTAAAATCCAAGTGGATTAAAGATCTAAATATTAAAACAGAAACATTAAACTTGCTGGATGATAAATTAGGTAGAACTCTTGAAGATATTGGCATAGAAAAGACTTTATGAAAAATCCTTAGTAGAATGGAAACTAGCACAAAGAATCAACAACTGGGATCTGATCTTTTTAAAAAGCGTCTGCACTGCCAGAGAAATCACAAGCAGTGCTAAGAGACAACCCACAGTGTGGGAAAAAAGTGTTTACCAGTTGCTCCTTAGACAAAGGTCTATTAGCTAGAATACAAAAAGAACTAAAAAAATCAGACCCCCCCAATCATAAAGACCCAGTTCAAAAATAGGCATCTGAAATGAACAGACATTTCTCAGATAAAGGAGTAAAAGCAACATATAGACATATGAAAAAATGTTCAACATCACTGTTCATTTGAGAGACGCAAATGAAAGCAACACTGAGATTCCATCTCATCCCAGAAAAAATGGCTGCTATCAAGAAATCAACCAATAACAAATGCTGACAGGATTGAGGGGAGATAGGAACACTTCTTCATTGTTGATGGGAGTGCAGACTGGTGCAACCACTGTGGAAATCAATATGGAGATGACTCAAGAAAACTAGGATTAGAATATTAGAAACTAGGATTTGACCCAGCTATTCCCCTGCTGGGTATCATGCCAAAAGAATTAAAAGAATCATACCACAGCGATATATGCTCACCCATTTTTATAGTGGCACAGTTTGTAATAGCTAAAATTTGGAAAGAACCCAACTGTTCATCAACTGGAGACTGGCTAAAGAAGATGTGTTGTTTTTTTAAAAATAAAATGGAATACTACTCAACAATAAAGAATGAGAAACTAGAGGTAAGTTGATGCACATTGAGGACATACTCTTTTTTTTTCTCATTGAGTTTATGGGTACATTCAGGTATACAGTACAGTTATATTCATCATTTGGATCTTGTACCTTTACATGATGTATCTTGGTTCTTATTTTTTCCCCTTTCCTCTACCCCTCTTCACCTCCTCCACCCTTCTCCATTTACAAAGATTTTATTTCCATTTTTTCCTTTTCTCATGTTTTTTCTTTGAGGCCATACTCTTTAGGGAAATTTATAAGACAAACGTGTAAATACTGAATAGTCTCTCTGGCATGAAAAACTAAAACTGTAAATAAGGATCAAAATGTGCAAATGATATTGTGTAATAGGAAGCAAAGGTTTAAAAGAATAGAGGGAGTGGGAGGGGTAAGGGAAAGGTAAAAAGGGAAAAGAAAAAAATATGTGAAAATGAAAAACATGGAAATAAAGTCTTTGTAAACAGGGAAGGGTGGAGGTGGTTAAGGGAGGGCTAGGAATGGGAAAAAATGAGAACCGAGACCTGTCATGTAAAGGTACAAGAGCCCAATGATGAATGTAACTGTACTGTGTACCTAAAATGTACCAGTAAACTTAATAAAGATAAAAATATAATTCAATCAACATGGGTGTGCAGGTATCTCTTTCAGATTCTGATTTTTCTTCCTTTGAATATATACCCAGAAATGAGATTTCTAGGCCATGTAGTAGTTTTTTTGTTTGTGTTTGTGTTTGTGTGTGTGTGTGTGTGTGTGTGTTTTTGTTTGTTTGCTTGTTTTAGGAAATTCTATTGTGTTTTCTGTGACTAGGCTCATTCACATTTCTACCAACCATGTCCAAGGATTCACTATTCTCAATGTTCTCACCAGCACTTGTTTTCTCTTATCATTTTGATAACTGCCATCCTAATAGGCATGAGAGGACATCTTGTAATTGTTTTGATTTGCATTTTTTGATGAGTCATGATATTGAGCATCTTTTTAAATATCTGTTGGCCATTTGCATGTCTTTTGGGGGAAAATGTCTTAATTTCTTAATTAGGGTTATTTGTTTTCTTGCTATTGAGTTGTCTGAGTTCCTTATATACTTTCAGTAATAACTTCTCATCAGTTGTATGGTTTGTAAAGATTTTTTTCCCAGCCTCTAGGTTGCCTTTTCTTTTTCTTCTTGTACCGGGGATTGAACTCTGGTTCTTGTGTTTGCAAGGCAAGTGGTGGAAACACTGAGCTAAATCCCTTGCCCTGCCTTTTCATTTTGTTGATTTTTTGTTTTGTTTTGTTTTACTATAAAGAGTCCTTTTAAATTTGATGAAATCACATCTGTCTAGTTTTGCCTATGTTGTCTGAGCTTTTAGGGTCATATCCAAGAAGTCATTGTCAAAACCAATGTCAATGAGTTATGCTCTCTTCTAATAGTTTCTCAAGATCTTTACATTTAAGTCCATTGAAGTTAACATTTTTGCTGCTATATGATGAGGGTCTAATTTCTTTTTCTGTTTTCATTCCTTCTTTCCTCTCTCTTTTCTTCCTCACTCTCTCTTTTCTCTTTCTTTCTTTTGAAGAGCCTATCCTTTTTCCAATAAGTATTTTTGACACGTTGGTCAAAGATAAAATGATGAGAACTGGTAATTTCCGAGTGGAATTTCTAAATGAATACCTAGGGACTGGGATATGACTTTTGGACCTGAGTATTTGTGTGTGTAGAAGAGATTTTGTGCAGAAGCTTATTCAGTATAATTGAGGTCTCTATTTTGGTATCTTCTATGGGGCATGTATTATTTTATTAAAGTGCTATTTACATTTTTTAGAAGTTTTACTTCCTGTTGAACAAGGTATGGTGTCAATTAACAAGGGATTTCAAATGCATGCTGGATGAATAAATGAGTGAGTGTAGTAAAAACTGGATCTCCTCTCCTTAGGAAGATCTGAATTTAATAGAAGTAGTTTGAAAAAACACAAAATAAACCTTGAAAACTTTAACTCACTAATACTTTAGAGTTTGGAATGATCAAAGGTAAAAGGGCTATCTTAAATAAGTGGCATTAAGCAGATACCATTCAAATGATACCTCATAAGCAAGCATCAAATTACCTGCTCACAGTTTCACTGTATTCCATTCACAAAGGTCATCAAGGGCCTACTATGTTTGGAGGTGGCCTGAGATGGTTGCTTAATTACCCATTATCACAGTTTAATGAGGAAAACAGATAAAATTGACATAATATGATAGGCTGTGGCAGGTTTTGTTCATGAGTTATGATCAGTGTTATTGGAAGTTGTAGGAAATTACTCTTCCTGGAAAAACCCAGGCAACTTCTTAGATGAGCTAGTATTTGAGCTGGGTCATAGATATGAGAAGTTCTACAAATGGAATAGTACAAAGAGCTAGAATAAAAATACCTGGGATCAAACTCAATATTATATGTGACCAACAGAGGCAGAAAGAACCTGACAAAATCTCCAAGGCCACGAGTTTGAAGACACCTTGCTAAAATAGAGATGTGATGGGATGTAGCATTCAACTATATCTAGCACTTTTGCCACTTTTTATCAAGGGCACAATCTTTATTCTTTCATTTTGAGGTTGCCTTGGTGCATGTCTGTGTTGTAACAATCAAGGTTGATTATCTTGGATTAGTTATGCTGTTGAGCTTAATTTTCCTTTTGAGCTGTTAACCATTCCAAATGTGCACGAGTTTGTGATTAGTTTTGCTGAAGAGATTTTCTATTTAAGAACGTGGGTAGCTTTTCAACCCTGTTTTTCAGGCAGCATTATACAGATTTAAAAGAAATCTGGAAATTTGGGGCGACAAAGAGATGTTAAACTAATAGCATGTCAGTGTTTACTACCTTCTAAGCAATACAATGGCTTTTACCTAAGAGATCAGTCTTAAAGAAGTAACGGTGTTGTACATATAATTATAAAGCCTGATCTAGTCCTTTGTGTGTCCCTCCCACTGATCTTCTTCATGGGAAGAAGGCAGCTATAGGAAAAGGCTATTCTCGCCTTCACATCTTACCTGAGATGCTAAATCACCTTATTGTCACGGATAAATGAACACTGCATGCTAAATACTTGGCATTTCCATCGCAAGGGTGGTACTTCTAATTATTAGGTTCTCAAAAAGGGATCTGGGCAGGGGCACAATGAATTTCTATATATTTATTGCAAGTACAGTGAATGCATTTGAAAATGATCACAAGAAAATAATGAGAGGAGGCGAGATATTTAAACATGGAAGCCAGGGAAACTGAGTCCCAATCTTAGGTAGAAAACTGGATTTTGAGAGTGAACCCCCAAGACCCCAGCTTTCTTGTCTGCAGAAGGAAAGTGGATGGGATTACTCTCAGACCTTTTCCTTTTTTCTAAAGCTTCAAGTGGCACTTTTATGTGAACGGGGTTGTGTAACGTGGTTTTTAGTTTCTGGATAGAATTCTCATTCGTAACAAAATTATTTGCCTAATAGCCCTCCTCCTTTCTTTTTCTGCTTACAAAAAGCTAATGTTTAGTCTTGGAGGGGGTAGCCCTGCATGCACATCATCACAAGGAGAAGAAATCTCTTTCTTAACATGCTTTGCAGGTAGGTTTGGCCAAATGACATCCCTCTAAACAAAGGATCCTAAAACAAGGTCTACTGGAAACCCTGAAGACTTCTGCTTTTTCCAACAGAATGGTCGTTCCTCTTCCTCTCCCGCTAAAATGAGGACTAAACTTCAGTGGCCATCTTGGGAATCTGAGTCAGAATTACCTTGTATCAGATATAATGGAGCACCCATCAATCTCCCAAATTATTAGATGACATGAATACATCCTTATTTGTTTAAACTGTTTGCAAAATCGCCCTTCTTGAGGTCTTGAAGGCCAATATAACAATCCCAGTTAACTGAAATTAGTCTGTGAAGAATGAAGATGTTCATTAAAAATGTTAAATGTTTAGATTTTAATGTTGGTTGCTGTGTAATCTCAAAAGTCACATTCTTTAAAATATATGTAAGGGGAAATGAATATATTTTAAAGTACCTACATTTATTTCAAGGAACCTGTCCTGCACATCCATTGCCTATATGGTCAAAAACAACTTAGAGTATAGGACAGTAAAAGAATGTCTAGGGCAAAATTTGACACTGAAAAGTTATCTTAATAGAATTTTAATTCTTTTTTTCCTACCATTACATTTGGAGTTTGTATTTTTCCATAGGAATATAGTACACTAAATCACAACAAGATGTTAGATAATTACTCCCCAGAAAATGCTTAAACCACAGGAATATATAGACAATGAAGGCATCACAGTTTATATAGGAAGTAATTTTATTACTTGATGACTGAAGAAGAGTTTTCTTAGTCTCATTTTTAAAATAATATTAAATGTATTTATGGTGCACAACATGTTCTGAAATATGCATACAGGGCAGAATGGCTGAACCAAGCTGAAAAACATATACATTTATATAATTATGATTTTTTGGATGAGGACACTTAAAAGTTATTCTCAGAAATTTTCAAGAATATAATTATTAACTACAGTCACCATATTGTGCAATCATTGTATCAAATGCATTCCTTCTATCCAACTGAAATTTTGAATCCTTTGACCAATATTTCCCTAAACCCCCCTTCCTTAGACCTGGTAACCACCATTCTACTCTCTACTTCATTGAGTACTTTAAAATCTCTTTTAGTAATAATAAAATAGTGTCCTGAAAATGAAAATCAACCCAACTTTTACATGAGGCCAGCCCAGGGTCTACAGTATAAGTTGAGAAAGACCTATTTATAGGTTCTATCTCTGAAAAAGGAAAAACTGGAAATATTATACTACAGATAACTCCAACGCAACTACATCCATTTTTTGCAAGTAGTTAAGAATAAGCACACATCTGCCAATACATTGTATTAGCACATATATTATACACTCATCTATTAAGCTCTTCAGTTTATGTTCATCACAGTAGCTCTGATATGTGTGAGGTGACACGAGAGAGGAACAGAGAGCCACTACTTCATTGTAACAAACTTTGGCAGTGACTAGTTTCTTGTGACTAAAGAAAGTCACAGCCTCCACCCACTAGGAAGCTTCTGGAATACATCACTTTATGCTTTCGTAAAGCCCTTGCCAAGTTGTTGGAAAGCCACACCCTTTGCATACAGTAGCACGGTGCGAGGAAAGCACTACAGGTGCGCTTAGAAGTGTTCCTTGTCTTAGGTAAGCATCTGGCTTTCCCAAGCACATAGTCGCTCACACGGAAACCTTTGATGTATGGGTTTTCAGTACTCAGTGTGTTTACAGAGTGGTCCCCAACTGGGACCTCCTACTGAAGGAAATGCTAGATATGATCCAGAGCACAATACATTTCAATTAAAGCAGAAAGAAATTGCTACTTTCACAGATAGGGCAATAAGAATTGAGAAGATGTGCCTAGAAAGCAAAGTAGGTGAAAGTATTGGTAGTAGTCAGAGTATTTTCAGGTATATGATAACTTGGAATAGATTATGCTGCGTTCACTTTCTTACCTTCAGCATTTTATTTCTAATTTAGGGTCAGGAAGAAAGAAAGGAGAACCCAACTTGAGTCATCACACAGATTGCAGGGGCAAGTGGAAGGGCGAGAATGGCTTGCCCTTTCCTGTGGTGACACGGCAGGTGCAGCGGTGGCTGTTAGGATAGAAGGTTGGAGGGCGTTTGAAAGGTGCCTCTTTCTATGAACATCTTGAAGCCTAGATTTGGACTCCGGGAACAGCCAAGCAAGTAGCAGTGACTGGCTCATGCCCCAGTTTCTACTGCTGTTAATTGCAGTTGCTTCTTTAGCGCTCCTGAAGCTGCGTGATTACCGCTGTCCTCATCATGTTGAGCTGCCAGGGTCTGTGGCTCCTCCTTCATTGTCCTCCATTTGTCTGAACTGAAGCCATTTCTTTTTGTCTTTTCATTGTAGCTGACATTTTCAAGAGAAGTCAAAATTATAAAGAGACTATATTTTTAGCCTAAAGAAGACAAAAATAATAGCCTAATTGAAGAACATAATTTTTAAAATATGAAATTAGAAAAACTTAGGAAGTACAAGGATTTTCTTTTCTTTCTAATGATAAATTAAATATATTGCAACCTCTGTGTGACTAAAACAAGTATTCTGGCTTTGGATTCCTGATCTTATTCTTAATCTCCATGTGGTATATAAATTTGGATTTGTAATTATTGAATCAGCTCTTGAACTATTTGTCCCCATTTCAGAGAAAAACCAAAGATTTTATTTCATTGTGTAGCCTACTTTTGATATCTTCATCAAGTTCCCTGGCATGGCTCTTTCATTGCTAATTTTGGAAACCTTATAATGTCTACTTCTTCAAAAAGAAGAGAATCTGATATAGTAAAAAATGCAATCCTGATGGATTTTGATCCCTTTGGTCCAGTCATAAAACAGGTTTAATAAAATTGGACCATCAAGAAAAAACAAGTTCTTCAAGTTTTCTTTGCAGGTTTTTTTTTTTCCTCTTAATATGTTCCTTCAAACTACCCAGGTGTTCTCAACTGATTTCTGCTAATTGCTTTCAAAGAATCTTGCCTTGCTCCATCCTCTCCAACTGAAGAGGTTTTTTTTTTTTTTTTTTTTTT
>NW_022900943.1:26487530-26496211 GCF_012274545.1 Fukomys damarensis | reverse complement strand
TTTTTTTTTTTTTTTTTTTCTAATCTACTTTTGTTTTTTTACCCTTCTGCTATCTTTTATTCTGCATTACAAAAGGCCTGATAACCACCCTGGCTATATTGGCCACAGAGTAGCCAAAGTTTCCTCAGCGATTTGGTCAGGGTGGGAAGGAATGAGGGGAGAAACTGAGAAGTGAATCCAGAGTCTTTTTCAGTGGACAGGGGCAGGAGGAAGTCTG
The DNA here is from genome assembly GCF_012274545.1 of Fukomys damarensis. Taxonomy (NCBI): domain Eukaryota; kingdom Metazoa; phylum Chordata; class Mammalia; order Rodentia; family Bathyergidae; genus Fukomys; species Fukomys damarensis. The sequence continues at coordinate 26,495,994 of NW_022900943.1, read as the reverse complement.
AGAATGCTCAGATGTTAATAAATTTTGTTCTTCCATATTTAGAGTAAGATTATCCATAATCAGTATGGTGAGTGTGTCTAGTGTGTGTCTAGTCTTCTTTAAAGAATAAACAGATCAAGCAACGGACTTCAATCCTTCCTACTCACTATCCTGTGCCTGTCTCTCTCTCATCTATTATCTAGGACAATGGTGATGAACCTTTTAGAGACGAGTGACCCAGCTGAAACCAAAACCCACTTATTGGTCACTGTCTGAAGACTGCAATTAAACCTGAATACCGAGGTTTTAGTTTAGAAAGAAACAACTCATACACTGACATCTTTGGTCTTAAAAGCAAAACAAATAGCACACTTGCCATAGGTTCGCCACCAATGGTCTAGGACCAGGTTCATCTTCGATCTTGGGATGACCTATTTTAAACACTTTGAGTTGGCATGGCAAAACTCTGTCCTTTATTTTGTGAGTCTTGTCAATCAACGGCCTAGAAAGCAACCCCAATTCTTTAAAGTTCACCAGTCTTTTTTCTTTCAGACAAAATAGAAAAAAATTCTTGCTGCTTTTTTTTTTTTGAAATGGTTACTGGCCTTTTCAGGTGCTTTTCCTCCTCCTCAGTATATTTAACATTGGCCTCACATTTGTGAATTTTACTTTAATATGGCTTTTAAGGAAGGCATATATAGCTCAAAATAGCAAAAGCACATTTGAAATAGTTGCGGGAATTGAGAAGATAAGATCCTGGGAATGTTGGAAGTCAATTCTTTTTTTAAATTTTCAATACACTTTCTGGATCAGCAACTCCCTCCCCCTTCACAAAAAACTCCATCGTTTGCAGGAACACACTGGTTTAATAAAATTGGCCTTCCTCCTTCTACTAAAAGTTTACCTGCGAGAGCCCCGAACATAATAAAATCAGATTATGAAGGCAATCATATTTACTTGTAATAAATCAAATCTTGCAGACATCAGTTAAGTCTTCCTACTGCACTGGGACAATATCATGCATGCATACATCAATACCTGAGGTGTCAGAAATATATTTCATAAGTTCAGAAAAATTGCACATACACTTGCAGCACCATTATGAGCAGTGAATTTGTAATGCGAACATTATGATGTATAAAGTGGCTTTGTTCCTACATTTAATAAGCACTGCATGTCAAGCCCACAAACATAATGGAATTTGCTGGTGATTTCTTACCATTAAATGTAGGTTATTGCCTTCAGATAAAAAAAGAACTTTTCCATGCTTTGCTACCATTATCTATTTCTAAGCACCTGACCTCCTTCAACATAGCAGCCACCTCTTTAAATTAGTAAATAAATAAAAAAATAAAACCAGGCCCTACCACTGTAACACTAAAAATAATTTAGTTGCACTAAAATAATTGTTGGCCCCACTCTTTGTCTGGAATTAGCTGCTATGAGAAGCTATGCCTTTTTCAAAGACACTTTAAAAAATTATAGTGGTCGAAAATCCCACTGTCCTCTGTAGGAAGGCCCCCAAACAACGAGCCATGTACAGGGTGGTTTCATCAAACTTTAATGTCTCTTTTCTCCAATCCGATACTTTAAATTGTTAGCTTATATACAAAATGGAATCTGAGTTTAAAGAGCTAGTAAATTCTGCAGTATAACTTGAGGGACACAACACTTGTGTATATGAGTTTTAAGCATTTTTTCATAATTTTGGAGGTCCATTATAAGAATGAATAGATGCCTGTTTGGAGTCTCTAAGAAGAAACTGGCTGGCGAATGACAAAAATCAATGTAAGATATCTTTCCTTACTTTTTTAAAGAAGTATTTTTTTCATCAACCTATCTTTTCAAGATTTTGCTGTACTGCGTATTAGCGCATGCTCTCTTTATAGGGGAAGGAGAGTTAGAGCAGCTATAGTGATGAGAAGGGGCAGCAGTGTGATAGATATATCTGCATGGAATCCATAGCTGGCCCAGAAGACAAGGGAATTTCAGATGTACCTGTGGGTGCTGGGAGTTCTACTGGGTAGCAGTGCTGTCAGGTGAGTTCGTTACTTTTTATTTGTCACAGTACTGGCATCTGGAAAGATATTGCAGATTGCCCCATCAGTTTCATGCTTTTCCATTCTAGACCGCATCTTCCCATCTGTACTTTCCACTTCCACTTCATTTTGGTAGTTGATTTGATTAGTCGTAGAATTTGGTCAATTGCAACGTTGGATGAAGTCTCTGCTTACCTGAGGTTTACAATAGAAGGAGATAAGAACATGACGGTGTGCCAAGGGTCGCTGATATCATGAGACCCTGGTATACCTTCACGTGAGAGCTTCTTGGTGATAGATGTCACTCACAGGAGGAGAGAAGATGTGCAGCGGACTGGTGGGTTTGAGTGGCGTCTGTGAAGGAGGGTGTGTGTTGTACTTGCATAGAATACAGAAGGTAGAAATGCCCGCAAGCACATTTCGTGGGAAGAAGAAATTAATTACTGCGTAATGTTTCTCCCTAAATTGTGCCCAGAGAAATGTGAAGCACCTCTTTTCAAAAGTTCAGAGTTTTTACTTACCGCAGAGTATTAGTAAATGGAACATTTCCCCTTTTTGAGTTGAAGCAATAAACATTCTCATTCACAATGGCTCTCGAAGATGCTTCTTCAAAAATCGCCCACTCTGGATTTCCAAAGCAGCTTGACATTTAAAGTCCCAAGTTTTATTGTTCATAATGGGATATGTATACAGCAAAAGAGCAAAGTTTTGCGCTGCAGGGAACTAAGAACACCAATTTTGCTGCCCTTGAAGCTTAAGGAAGAAGAGAAGCAAACGCGGAAGGATGAAGAGGGAGACAGACTAACGTTGCTTCAACGCCTCCTATGCACCAAGCTTCACGTCACTTTCTTTGCCTTTCAACCACACCATGGCCGTTTGGAGCAACTACAAATATTATCCCTAGAGCTATGGGATTGAATGGAGACAGAGAATCCCTGCTGTGAAGGAGAAGGATTGTGCTTTAAACTTGGACCCATCTTTTTGGATCATGCTGCATGCTTATCCACTGCATTCATTCCCTTGCTGATAAAACCATGTCCAAGGGCAAATGTCTGATATCTTTCAATTACTTTTTGTTTCTAAATTCACCTAATTCAGCTCGCTACAACCTTAAGATCTTAAGGCTTTATGGTCTTTAAATGCTTCCCTTATTGTTAGTTGATGACACAAAAGCAAATTTTATTGGTTGATTTAATTTTTCAATTATCCAGTTGAATGAATATAGCTTGAATATTTATGGCCTTTAAAATTCATATATTGAAATTATTATCCTCAAGGTAATAGTACTAAGAGGTCATGACTTTGGGAGGTTCATAGGGTTAAAACCCTCATGAAATGGATTAGTGAGCTCATAAAAGAGGCCCCAGAAACTCCTGACCATGTCAAGCGAAGTTAGAGGGAGAGGTCCATCAACACCAAATCTGCTTGTGCTCTGGTCTTGGATTCCTCAGCCTCCAAAACTGTGAGAAGTAAGTCTCTCTTACTGATAAGATGGCAAGACCATGGCGTTTTATTTTAAAAGCTTGAACAGATGGATAGGAGACATGAAATCCATGTTTGAGAATGACTTGGCTTCTTAATTATCTGCCCTCATATTATCAAATATTGAACAATGAATATGTAAGAAAAGTTAGTGTGCGATGTGTCAACTTACCAACTGAGCTGTTATTCACAGAAATCCCTTTCAGTAAGTTTCTGGCTGAGATGGGTTACCAGATAGATTTCATGTGCAACGGAGGGACAACAGCAAGGCAGCAGTAATGCATAGCTCAAGGGGTTTTTTATCTGTTGGCTCACTTTACTGGTGTGGGTAGCAGATAATCTGACAACTACCTCACCTCTCCTTGCTCTTCCTTGACTTCACTGACTCCCATATTTGAGTGTTTAGTTCATGAAGAAGTGCACCATCTGCTAGGGCTTCCCATAGCATCAAAGTCTGAGCCAATGAGAACGGACAGGGCTTCAGTGCATGAGTTTCATCTCATGATCATCTGTTCCACCTTGTCCCTATTCTTCTGAAAGGTATGGATAGAACTGCATCTCCTCAAGAACGATAAGATGTACGGTACCTTACCACTGACACTTCAGAATGTGTCCGTATTGGAAACAAGATCTTTACAAAGGGAAAAAAAAATGAGAACCAAGACCTGTCACATGAGGGTTAAGATCTCACTGATGAATGTAACTGTATTATACACTAAAATGTACCAATGGACTCAATGAGGAAAAAAACAAAAAACAAAAACCAAAGGTAGTCAAGTTGAAATGAGGTTGTATGAACCCAATCAACTATGAGTTGTGTTCTTATAAAAAGGGGACTTTTAGCTACAATGCATTGCACAGAGAGATTATAGGAAAATACACAGGGAGAATGCGGCCTGAAGGGTTAGGGAACGAAACAGATCCATCCGTAAGCCAAAGGATGCCGAAGTTTGCTAGCAAACTCCACAAGCACAGTGGAATAATGGAGCAGATTCTCCCTCGTATTCCTCGGAAGAAACCAAACCGCCTGGCCAACACCTTCATTTTGTATTTCTAACCTCTAGAACTGGATGACAATAGTTTCTGTTACTTTAAGCCACTCAGCTTTTGACACTGTGTGGCAGCCTTGTGGGCTTGAAGCTGCAGCTGGAGGCAAGAATAACAACCATATAAAGATGACTTCATGAGCTTCCTCTGTTCAGAAGGCCAAGTCCCCGGAACAATTCCCTAGTGATTCTATTTCTCTGATTGAACCCTAAGCAATAGGCAGAAAATAAATTAGTCTAAAAAGGATTGTAAAACTCCAAGCACAGTTGCACAGTAGGTAATTTAAGGGTAACAAGAAGAAGAACATCACTGGGATGCTAACAAACAGAAGACTAAATCCACATCTTAATCAATGGAAAAAGCTGACAGCTTAAAACAAAACTTTTTCCCCTCAACCACCTGGATATACTATTAAACTTGTTAGTTTATTGATGTTGCCTTGTTAACTAAATACATTAGTGACAATTGCCTGTATTTTCACTGTTAAAAAGCAATAATTTTTTATTTTTATTAAGTCACTGAACAGGCCCTGAACAATTTATGTTCTTTCAAAGAAGTTGAATATAAATTCAAGGAATACTGTCCCACTTATTGCTCTATGTAAAATAATTAATGTGTATTAATATTACCACTCTCTTTGAAAGAAAACACCAATACTTGGCAAATAAATCACTTTATTAAAACTCTACTGATGTCCTTCTGAGGTAAGGGATAGTACGATTAATTATCACAGCTTCCAGCACAATCTGGGGCCAGCAGCCAGGCAGCAGGAAAATGGGAAACAGAATTCTGTGGGGTTGGTTCTCACCCCCAAGCTAACATGTTATTTCCGCAAGGAAAACAGCAGATTTCCACTCAGGCTTTAATTTCCTGAGATTTCTATTAAAATTATTGCAGTAATTGTTTTTTCTTAAAATTCAAGATTGTTTTGGACCTTGGCCAAGGAAAACTATTCATTACTAAGCCATAAAGCCTAACAATGAATACATATGCTCAAATTTTTTTCCACAAAAATTTATTCTTATATTTCCAAATTTGCTTTGCAATTATCAACATCTTTTTTTATACAGAAATGCATCATTTTGTAACTTATCATTTACTTTTATTTAATCTTTTCTTTCAAAGACAGATTTTATTGAAAGATCAAATATCTGTAAAGCTGAGATCCAGCCATTTGTAATGCAGTTTGTAAATAGGCTTAGCAAAGCAAAGATCTAGTGGTCTCCTTAACAACATCGCTCTTCTTTAACCAGGTCAACAGTTCAGCTATTAAACTTAGAAGTCTACGTAGCCGTCCTACTTGTGAAGTTAATATCTTTCCCAAGGTAGAGCACAAGAACAAATCTAATCAGCACATGTTCACAATATCTAATAGCTTTGAGATGGTTCTGGCATTGCTTTTTCACTTGATTTTATATAACTTCCTTGTATTAGTGTGGAGAACTTTGATGTAGAATATTCATCATTTTGTCAAATTCTGTTTCCCCTCTTTATCATGTTCTGCTTGCTGCAACCCATATAATTACCTACTACATTCATTTAAACACAAGACAACTCTCCTGGAAAGAGGCTCTTACGTAAGGAATGTGTTTTTCTTTTTAATAGCCTGTTCTGTTTCAGTTGTCTTTTTAAAATATTAAGATTGAGGGTTAAAAAGTAATAAGATATTTTCTACCAGAGATCTTTGACAGAGTAACAATTAGTTATGAGATTATTTAAACTCTCCTATGCAAATTAACTTATTTGCTTGGCTAGTCAAAAGAGTGAGTTTAAAGGTAGCTTCAGGGGATGATGTAATCATGGTTGTTGAGAATAAAATATTTCTAGCTAAGGGAATTGAATACAGTTTTGCAGAGACAGTAGGCAGGAAAGAAAGAATTGTGCTGATATCAATCAGAGAGTTACTGGGAACAGAGTAAATCAGCTGCTTCCAGAAGTGGAGAAGGAGGGAGAAGAGAAGAGAGAAACAGGGTGATATACTGATAAATGCACAGGTATTAAAGGCATGGTGGTTCAGTTCTGTGAATCACCAAGCTACAGTGACTAATTACTTCATTCCACAAGCAGCTCCAAAGTAGGTGGAGCAGGAAGAACTGGCAACAGAGCATAAAATGGAATAAAATATATTAGTAAATTAAGAGTTAAACCTAGAATTAGATGTTGGACAGTGTTTAATAGAGTTGCATTTTGGTGTAAATATTTCTTTGAATTATGCAGCGAATTTCCTATTTCCTTAAGAAATAAAGTTAACAAAGCAGGAATTAACACAGCATTTAGTAAAAATACATTCACTTTAACAGAAAGGCATCATTGCCAGGAGTATTTGTGTGTGAAAAAGCAAATTAATTAGCTTTCAGGATGCCTGGCTTGTGGATCTAATTCTGCCATCAATTTTTTTTTTTTAACCTTTAAGTGAGAATTGGAAAGGCCTCCATGTGTATACCTGTGAAATAAAGAATCTAGGATAGATAGGATAGGCCAGTGCTTTTCCAACTTGGTCTTCAGCCGTGAAACAATTGGTCAAGCAGCACTCTTTCCTGGAGAGCCAATGTGCAAAGCTGGAGCTGCTCTGTTGGAAGCCAAGGTGGCATTAGAGCCTCAGGCACTGTGGAACTCTGCTGTCCTCTGCCCCTGCTGCAACCGAATCTAACCTGCAGGGACAGTTTCTTCTGGAACTGCAGGTACATGGCAATCAGCCACCCTCCAGAGCTATATTTTGGTGTGCTTATTGTTTCTCTCAAATCAGTCTGAAACTCCCGGTTCAAGGTCATCTGCTTTGGGGACCTGCCATGTGTAATTACTCTGGCATCTCTTGCTTTGGTTTCTTGCTGTAGTCATGTTTTGAATTTCCTCTCTGCTTCCTCTTGGCTTTCTCCACCTAGAGTACTCTCACAACTGGCTCCCATGTCACCCTAGCACATCAGCTCTTTGCTAATCTGTTTTCTTTGGGGGAGTCTCTGATTTGGATTACAGCCTGGGAGAAAACTCACCTCATCAGTTTACATCAACCTGTTACTCTTTCACATCCTAAAATGTTCAGGCCACTGAATACTCTCTTCTGAGTATATGCAGGTCTTTTCTTTTACAATTTCAAATGCTTTGCATTTTGTTGTGTTGAAGATGGTTGGTGAAATGAATTAATTAACAGCAAATTCGTTTGATCACAGCATTTTTTTCTTACATTGTGGCAACCTGTGTTTCTTGAGGTTTATGTTATTTAAATCATTACTACTAGTTGCAGATTAAATAAAAACTAATGAAATTTGCATGTGTGTGCACATTTCAGATTTATGTTTTTCATTTCTGTTTTTGAATTAGAGAACATATATACATAGTCTCAAATGTTTTCTAGCCTTATAAGTCTTATAACATTGAGTAGCATTTCTTTTTCTTTCTATTCTTTTTGGTACTGGGGATTGAACTCAGACCCTTGTGCTTGCAGGGCAGGCAGCAGAACCACTGAGCTAAATCCCCAGCCTAGCATTTCTTATTGTACTTCTCCTTATTCCTGTTTCTGCCTCTAGCAAATTACCATTATTCCTTTAATGTTTTCTTCTGGTATTTGCCTCCACAATTCCAAATAATATTTTAATATTTTTATTCGTTTTAGGTACCTTCTATTAACCATTGATCAAACTGAATGCCCAACCATTGATCAAACTGAATGCCCTGAAAAGCATTCATTCATTCCACTCTGTTTGAACTCCTAAAACAGTTACATCAGAGTTTATATCAGCCAATTGTGCTTACATGGTTACGCCTCTACAAATGTTACTTAAGGTTGAACCTTGTAAAGAACAGTGAGATTTTAGATGCACTACTTTTTGTTTTTCTGGGAGTTGGCAATTGCCTTCTTCCTCTTCCTCTTCCTCTTCCTGTCCCTGTCCCTCTCCCCCTCCCTTCCCCCTCCCCTCTCC
>NW_022900943.1:26475508-26487114 GCF_012274545.1 Fukomys damarensis | reverse complement strand
TCTTCTTCTTCTTCTTCTTCTTCTTCTTCTTCTTCTTCTTCTTCTTCTTCTTCTTCTTCTTCTTCTTCTTCTTCTTCTTCTTCTTCTTCTTCTTCTTCTTCTTCTTCTTCTTCTTCTTCTTCCTTCTTTTCAGAAGTGTAATTCTTCACTTAATGTGTTCAATAAAACCAGGAAACCTGTTAGTAGTTTTTTCTCTTTGACAGATATCCATGTTCTTGCTTCAATTTTGCGTGTTTGCTTGTTTGAATGGAAACATAGCCATAGTTCCAGGATTTTACTTTATTGCCTTGGGTTGTATCTTGTGTTTTCTGGATCCCATGTTTTCTTCTTTCTTGGTCTTTTACTTCATTTTGGTGTTGCACATTCTCTAGTGGATTTCTGACAAATAGTGCACAGGAACTATGTTTTTTTAAGAATTTGCATATGTGAATTTTTAAACAAAGTTTTTCTACCTTTATATTTGGTTGATAGCTTGACTCAATCAAGATTCTTTGCTAAAACCCATTTCCCCTTGAATTTCAAATGAATTTTCTTCTCCTTGTTCCTCTTCCTCCCCTCTCTTACTCTTCCTTTCCTCCTCCTCCTCTTCTTCCTCCACCTCCACCTCCTCCTCATTTTCTTTTTCCTTTTCCTTCATCTCACTAATGGCTTATGTTTTGTATTCCTGCACTTTGAACGTATTTGGCATATTCTCATAAACCACGGTCTTCGGATATTTTATAATGCTATAGTGAAAGGCTGTTATAATCTGAGGATTTATACATTACATTCTAGAATTTTCGAGTTCAGACATTTTTTATCATTTTTTCTCTTATGTCTTTTTCTTTTGGAAATTCCAGCCCTTGAGATTGGGGATTCGGAATATACATGGCTATGTGGGTCTCAGGGCAAAATTACAATGTCAAGCCTGTGAAATGCTCAAAGATGTTAACAATTTCAAGATGCCAAGAATAGAGCATTAAAATGGGGAAGTACCGAAGTGAGGGGCCTCTGTGAGTACAGAGGCTGCGTTTCTATGAGATTAGTCTTGATGTGGGTTCCTAATCAGTCCTTAGATAAAATTCAAATGCATTCCATTGGCAGCCCTCCTTGTACCTCCAGTTCTTCAGCGTCACCCAGCACCCCATCTCTGAGTTTCCCATGTTGCCATGGTTCAAATGACCTTGTTCTTGCTCTCCTCTCCTTCCCAAAGGCTTCTTCTCCCTGTGACACTTGGTTTTCATGTTGCTGTAGTCGTTCTTCTATCTTTGAGCCTACAAAATGACGTTGACATCTTTCAGATGCTTTTGTCTTTTCTCTTGCTCAATTAAGCTTTTTTCTTCTTTTTACAAGTCTATTTTCTCTCATTTTACTAGTGTTTTTGGAGAAAGTTGAAATAAATACCTATCTATATCTTCCATGCTTAATAAGAATTCTGAATTTTAGTTTTATATTTCTGACAAAATCTCTATTGATTTGGATCTATATTTATACTTTCTGTAAGGCTCAAAGTCTTCATTAGTTTAATAAATTATTATACTTAAAAAGATATCATAAAAAAATCTCGATCTAACCAGACAGCAATAAAGGCACTTTATAATAACTACCAGTTGGGCTGGGGACTTGGCTCAGTGGTTCCACCACTTGCTTGACAAGTGCAAGGGCCTGAGTTCGATCCCTGGTACCAAAAAAACAAAAAACACAAAAAACAAAAAACACAAAAATCAAAAACTGCCAACTATTTTATGCATTAAGCCAAGTTAGTTTTGGAATGTGCTTTCTATATTAAAGTATCGATATTATTTAATCATTCAACACATTTTTATTGATCACTTTTTATTGGCCAGGTACTGTTCTAAATATGATTATTTTATGTATAAAACATAAATATATTTGACAGTCATGAAACTCCATGAAGAAGGATCTGAGAGATGAGTTTAATTTCTTCATTTTAAAGATGAGGAAGAAAAAGCCCCAAGAGATTTGCTAAATTATGAATTCTTTTAAGAAAGAAAATGAGTATCTTCTTAGCCTCTTGTGGTCTAAATCCATAATGGTTCTTGGGACTTGTTTTTAAAGTGCTTTAAAAGATGAAACAATTTAAAAATTAAACTATAGGTGACATATAACCTATTTGTTATAATACTCTGATGTAGGAAATGTATAGAAATGTACACAGTTATCACACATTTGCTGTGTATATGTGTGTGGGGGTTGAGGGTTGGGCCCTTAGCTTTCCATTTGCTGGGCAAACAATCTTCCAGTGAACATCCCCAGCCCAACATTTTCCTCTTCCATATAAAAATCAAAGGACTTTTAAAAAACAAAAATTAAGGAAAATTTTAACTTATTCTATAAAAATGAGCCAAATGAAGGCTGTTGACCCAAATCCAGAAACTTTTTCTTAGGAAGAGCACATACATGAAAATATCTCCAATATAAATCTTTCAGAACCACAATACTATCTTTAATGTGATCTTGGTCAGAAGCACAGGGATGTTATAAGAGAGGAAAATGCCAGGGAGGAAACCAGAACAGACTCAGTGCTGATGAATTGAGGGTTTTGTAATTACCACTGCCAGCCTCTCTATAGCTTCATATTGCAGTGATCACAGCAGCCAGAGTTCACTTGACAGGATGCGTTTAGTTTCAGCAACTTTGAATGGGTGACCTCAGGAAGAAAGCTGGAAATAGATGCTTAGTTTGTTTCTTATCAGTGCCTTCTTGCTAACAGAGAGAATGTTTCAAAGGCAAATCTTAGGGCTTATATAGTCTTCTGAAAACAAATGGCAATTAATAATTTTCAGGGCCATTTTCTATCCTTTTATAATTCTTTCCCACTAATCAATGACAATGAATACATCACACCAGAGTTTGTGCTAAGTGATTCTGCAGTATTTTTTTAATGGAATCTTACAGGAATAGTCTTGTAAGGTAGATGTTGGTTGATGTAGGAAATAAGGCTCAAGAAGATGGCATGACTTATCTAAACTAAATGTGTAAGTAAAATTTTAAGACTTGGTCATGAGTGAACTTCATTTGTTAAAGCCTAATGTGTGTACATTTCTGACTCAATGGTTTATTTTTTATCCATTATCAAAGGAGAGGATAAAATATGGATTCAGAGCAAAAACAACACACATGGATTTTAGATGGCATTTTTCTCAGAAGAAGGAGAGAAAAGAAGGAAAGAAGAAGGAAAAGAAGGAAGAAAGAAAAAAGAGAGGAGTAGAAGGAGGACAGGAAGAACAGTGGGGAAGGGAGGGAAGGGTTAGGTTCACTACCATCAGAAAGATACACAGTATACACGACTAAGACTGCAGCTAGGTGAACTTCAGGAAAGCCAGAGCACAGTACTAACAGAGGACAAATATTCAGGCACAGTTCAAGTTTTGAAAAAGTAAATTTATGGAAAATTGTCAAAATCTGTAGCAGGCTTACTTGTTTGCTTGGCAGCAGAATTAAGTTGCAGACTCTCCACCTTTCTAGGAGTACTAAAACAAGACATAGAGAATCTTGGGTCCGAAAAGTCAGTCTTTATCTTTCACTGGACAGAAAGCATCAGTTCATTTGTCCCTCATCTCCAGCCAAGGTCATGTGTAGGGTTCCACGTCAGTGTCACTCACATACACCATTCTGTTACAGTACATCTGAGGAAACTTGGGATTAGGGAAATTGAATCATTCATAAAACGCATGAAGCAAATCTAACTCTCACTACTGGGCAGTTTGCCACCTGCTCTCTGCTCCAAGGGAGATACTCTCTCTATGTTCTAGCACAGATATCCTTGAAAAGATAGTCCAGAACAAAAAGGCACGAAGGGCGTGAAACTCTCAGGGAAAATTATGTCCTTATACAAACAGAGAGATGTACACTGAATTTGCTGGGCCTGGATCAGTAATGTAATTTTAGGGAGAGCCTCGACTAGAAATTTGATAACTTATCAGCTGCACCTGTACAATTGCTCCTTTATGTCTAAGGATGCTCAGAATATGAAAAGGCCTACGTCCCACCTGCAAATATCTGCCTCATATGGCTTAATAATTAGTAACACAACTGGTAACAGATTTCTTAATTATATAAATTAGTCTGATTCTTCTGGTTGTATATGACTATATGTGTTTGTATCATATGAATCTAATTATCTAGGGATTACAAAGCAGATGGTTATAAGGGCTGGCAAGTAACCTAAATGTGAAATGGAAATTGGCCAAGTATAAAACTCTCATGTGGTTTATCAACCATGATACTCTTGACATTTGGGGCTGAATGATGGTTGGTGGAGGCTACTCCCTGCAGTGTAGGATGGAATGACGTCCTTGGCTTCTGCTTACTGGAGGCCAGTAGCACGCCCAGCTCCAGTTATGACAGCCAAAGTTGTCTCCAGGCATTGGTAGATACTCCACAAGGGAGGGGCTTTGTCATTCTGGGTTGAGGACCTCTAAAAATGAGGAACTCTGTTCAAGGGTGAAAGGGCTCATCCCTCTGCAACCACTAATTATTGTGAGGTGGGGATACTGGTCCATTATTGCCAGACCTGAGAAAATTTTAATGGAATCCTGAAATCCTGACATGTTAAAACGCAAAAGGACTCAGTTTTAAAGTATTCTTTTACATGGATGAGTTGCGTGTGCCTGTCCTACATTGAGTAGAGCTGTGAGGGTGAGACATCACAGAATTTTCAGTAACTTCTGAGGTGGAACATGTCCAACACCGGAACCCAAATTTTTACATATGTACATATTACAATCGGTCATTTTGGAGTATTAGCCAAGCGGTAAGAAAAAGATACAGGACGACGGAAATATTCAAGACTTATTTCATTAGAAATAATGGAGACAAAGGAGTTTCCCAGGGAAACAATGAGGAAAAAGCTCTTTGACTAGAGATGGATATGAGTATTTCTCCTTCATGAGCGCCCCTAGTACTCCTTCTCCCTATCTTGTCTGCTCAAGGGAGTAAGTGCCGCAAGTTGCTGGAACTTGTCTAATAGCAATGCTAGGAACTTCTGCATTGGGTCCTGGCTCACCCAGAGAAAAATGGACTGATAGGAGGATGAGTAACCTTTGCTCTTCTGTCAACTATATGCACCACTTGCTGGTTTATTGGGTGTGCAGTCCGTTGGAAATAAACACCTTTATAAAACAGTATTTTAAAACCATTGTATTCACTTGTGCTAAGACTTCTGCTGGTTGTCTTACAACAGATGAGGAAATAAATGCCTCTGAGCCAGTTTTCCAAAAATAATACTTTTTCTGGAGAGATTTAAAGACAATATTCTATATATGGAATATGGAGCAATATAAAATAATTCATACAATGACATTCTCTTTTTTAGCTGAGAAAATTATGAATGTGTCAAATTTACCAGGAGCACAGCAATTAAGAATTACAGTTATTTTTACCATATTATGGTAATTAATTGTAATATACAGTGATTAAGAGTAACAATTTTTTTCATTATATGACACAATTCAGGGTTATTCAAAGGATACAATACCTTGTGGCAATGGAAAGAACTGGTCTGAGGAAGGTGACTGCTTCCCACCTGTTACTTATATCTGGCCATTTATTCCAGAAATTGTTTCTCTGACTTGGAATCCCTGAAGTCCAGTTTTGACAAGACTAACGCTCTAAAGTGTGACAAGATAGTGATAGCAGAGTCTAGCAGCTTAAAAGTTATATGCTCAGAAAATATTTCAGAGTGTTAGACTGAATAAAGAAGTCTACCATCTTTATGATGCCAAAGAATCTAAACTTCACAACATATCTTCAGTTGCCAAGGTGTGTACTTTGTAATTCAGTGACCAAAAAAAAAAAAAAAAAGTTTCTGAAAGTTTCACCCTCCCATAATTTTTTATAGAAAGAAATGGAGTTCTAAGCACAAAAGTGGGGTGCTGGAAGCTTTGCTTGGCTTTCCCAGAAAAATATTTCTCCTAGGTCACCTGTCGTACTTCCTACTTCACTTTCTGTCTTGTCACATCTACTCCCACATCTGTTCACAGGGGGTGATCTAATATTTGCAACTTCAGGTGTATTTGAATCAACATGTGGATGTAGCAAGTAAGCCTTATCTCTGACTATGAAATAAATGACTACTGCTTGTTAGGGAAACTTCAAGCACCAGCTATCAGAGGAAGAAATATATGAAATCATGTTTTGGATTCTCATACTCACAATATACAAAGTGGCATGAAAAGTTCTGCATGCTAAGAAGAGATAACACCTGTTACGATTACGTCCATGGCAAACTCACTCTTTTGTAGCCCAGATCAGCCTTGGAAGTGTTCTGGATTTATCAAGGCTGCAGTTTAACCCGAAACTCTGGATTTGAATTAAAGAATGTGTATGCATGAAGCCAAGACATAGTTGGAGCACCTCAAAGGGTGTTGAGGCAATGACCAGTGGATGACGGAAACAGTGAGTCATATTGGCTGGCTAGTATGTCTTACCTATTCTTCCTCCTCACCTGTGTCTCAAGTTCGCAAAGACATCACAGAAAAATTCACCCGAGTTAAAAGTGTTTCTAAAACTGTGCAAGAAAAGGATGCAGTCTTCCTTCTAGATTTGGAGAAACTGAACACATTTTGTTTTGCCAAAGCTGGTGCACACCTGGTTAGTGTGGTTAACTGAATCGACGCATCTCTGCCACCTGTACCTTGAGTGCAATCCATGTGCTTACAATCCAAGCAACAGAATCCTTGAACAACCCATTTTCCCCCCACTGTCCTCCCAACTCTGCTCTCTTGGGTTAGTTCTTATTCCTAGAAGGGAATCGAATCGCTGATCAGTCATTCTTGGGTAATACAGTGTACGCTAGTTGCTTTCAGTCAGATACAATTTCAGTTGAGTAATTATCAAGGCCATCTTGACTTAAAATTAAAATTTCCATGATGATTAAAAAGCTTAATATTTTCTCTCCTTCCACTCCTGCCTGCTTCACACTGGAAGCCTCCAGTCAGCAGAGTGAGAACTGCTCACTGTGACCTCTTGCCACCTCGTGCCATCACTCTTTCCCCTTTCCATGCTGTTGATCAGGGTTGGCTCATGGTGTTAGAGAAGATATAAGAAGGCAGGAATGTAACTTGATGGCCCTTCCAAATTAATCCAGGAACAGGGTGTTCAGGCTCCACTGACATATAACTCATTCTATGAGGGTTTGTTTTTTTTTTTTAATTTTTAAGGTAACTCCCTTACTATGGTTTTTGAGTATGGCTTGTCTTGAGGCTTGGTCTTCAGCAGAATAGTGCTGAGAGGCAGTAAGATGTTTAAGAGCTGATTAGATCATTACAGGGTATTAAGGCTTTTCCTGTGGTCAGGAAGCCTTTTTCTCTCTGAACAGGACTGGCTGCTGTGATCGTGGGGTAAAGAAGGAAGCCTGACACCTCCCTTGACCCCTCGGGCACATGTGTCTCTCTTCTGCACGAGCCTGCTCCCCTCCTGCTTTCCTGCTATGCATAGAGCAGTTCTTGGCTCTCAGCAGACCCTGAAAGGGTGTCAGCACCATGCTTGTGAACTTTCAGAACTGTGAGGAAATAAACCTCTTTCCTTTATAGCTCACTTAGTCTTGAGTATTTTATTATAGCAAAGAAAGTGGACCAAGACAAGCCCCATTGTTGCCATCATGACTGAATATCTATGAGCTAAAATTCAAGTGATGAGGAAGAATGTATCCCTCTTTGGGCTTACTCCTTCCACTGCAAGGATACAGTGATTCTCCCCAGAACTCTCTACTTAAGTCTGGTGGCCCCATGGATGGCTCCGAGATCCCTGATTTCAAGGGGAAAAAAACCACTGACTTCTTGCTTTGAGAAACTCCATGAGTACAAGCCACCCATAGCAGTCCTGTTGCTTTGGTTAACTTCAGAAATTGATAATATAGTGCTCACTTGAGATGTCACTTTTAGTGTTTTGCCTATTTCTATCTTGTTTATATAAAAAGTCTATTAACAGTCAACTGTTAGGACTATGAATCTGAGACAATACTGTAGTCCTCAAATATCACCATGGGCCACCATTCACCTGGGTTTCTCCCATGCTATATCTTTGAGGAATGGTGACAGGGAATAGGTAAGTGGTCACTGGAGATCCTGTGGGACTGAACACTACAGGTTTCAAGTTTTGTTTTATCATCTTCTACTTTAACATATGGGGAGAGCTGCTCTGTGATTCTTTCATCCCAAGCATCCATCAGCCTTTAGGAAGACTTCCTCCTCTTCCTCCCTTTCTAAAATCAGTGAACTAATGTCATAAGAAATCGCTCAGTCTTGGACTATGTTGTACTTTTAGGAGATTATCTATAAGCTCCGAGGCAATTTCTTTTGAGAAAAAAATGGCAGCATTTTATATAGCTTAGGGCATTAACAAAACAATTTTCAACCTTAAATTTTGATTGCCCAGTATTCTGAGAATTCCAAAGAATTTTTGTTTGCTTTGTCTTTGTTTTGAAAGAAGTTCTCATTATATATCTCAGCCTGATGTGGAGCTCACTTCGTGGCCCAGGCTGGCCTTAAACGCAATGATCCTCCTGCCTCAGCATCCTGAGTGCTAAGACTGCAGGCATGTGCCACTATGCTCCATTTACCCAGGATCTCTTTCTTTTCTGAAAGGGGGGTACCAGGGATTGAACTTGGGACCTTGCAGGTGAGGCAGGGCGCAGTACCACTAAGCTAAATTCAGGCGACTGCCTAGGGAATCTTGATAGAGATTACAATTAAGACAAGAAGTTAGCTATAAATTGGGTTTGCTTTTATGTATCTTCATTGCCAATAAATTGGATAACTCTGGCATCACTATTTACATCATAGTAAAGTACATGTCATTGCACATAGTTTGGGTGACTCCTACACATCACTTCTCATTTTTTTTGGCGGGGGCAAGTGTAACAGGAAATTCTATAACAACCACAAGGTATATGGGGTGTAGGGCCGGGGATTTAGCTCAGTGGTTTGGTGGCCTGCCTTGCAAGTGCAAGGACCCGAGTTAAATCCCCGGTACCAAAAAAAAAAAGGTATATGTTGTGTGTGTGTGTGTGTGTGTGTGTGTGTGTGTGTGTGTAAATGCGTGCATGTGTGTGTTACATTGATTAGAAATGGAGTTTGAGAAAGAACAAAAAATAAACATCTGTTTAATCACTAGAATAAGCTTTGTACTGGCAAGAGTTCTTTTGTGTTTTGTTCTCTGATGAATTCTAAGCACTTAGACTAATGTCTGGCACTGAATAGACCATAAGTATTTATAAATATTTCTTGAATTAAATGACTCAATCATTTATGTTTCATTCTTCTCCATAATAGAGGACTGAAAGTGATACCTCCCAGTTCCTATGTGATTCATGAAAAAAGAATGAGATTTTATTTTATTTTGTCCCAACAATGAACAATATTTTTTGTAAAAAGTAAATTTTATTTTGATAATAACTTATGAAGATTCTAATAATTTCAGTTCTGATCCTAGGTGTTTTTAGCCTGTTATTTCATTAACTACATTTTGCAAAGGACGTATAGTTATGAGTGACTTTATGGGTAAGAGAACAATGCTAATGAGATTTTTCTAAGGTAACATGTAATAAATAGCAAAATAAGGTTGCAAATGTGGGCTTTCACTCAATCTACTAAAACATGCATTTTAATTTTCATGTAGGAATTAATTTTACTTAACGACATGCTGTTTTGTTATTATATTTCACAATTTTTTTTCCTCTGTAGTAGAAAAAGACACTTGGTACCCAAGCGAAAGAGGCACGATACCTTCAGGCTCACACTTGTGCTTCTATACCTGACACTTCTTCTGTACATCCGGCATGCAGTTTTAGACTCACCTGATTCCAGGTCTGATCTTCCGTCCCTATGAACCTGTGTCTTCCAGTCACTGTGCCCCTTGCTGAGACACATTTCCAGACACCCACAATTTAAAGGAGAGGTTTATTTACACTCACAGTCTCAGAAGTTTCGATCTACGTTCAGTGGGGTTAAACACAGAGACAGAGTGGTGGAAAGACCCGGCTGCAGGAAAGTTACTTACACACCATGGGTCCAGGAAGCAGGGAGAAAAGGAAGGAACTGGGGAGGGGACACACCCTTTCCCTGTCACATCCCCAGGGACCCTCTTCTTCCGGACCGGCCCACCTTCCAACAGCACAGGCAAATGCCGAACTCACCCATGGGTGGGCGATGCCACTGAGGAGTGCAGAGCCCCATCGCTTCAGGCACTTTTCACAAGCCCCACCTGTGGGCACATGAGGCTTCTGGGGACATGACAGCAGATGGGAGACTTGGGAAATGGAGTTGGGAGTGGAGCGAGAAGGGGTTGGCGTTTACTCAGTGAGCATCGTGTTAACTAACGAGGGTGCTTGCTTGTCAAAGCGGCTCTCAGGTCTAAGGTTGCATGAAGCAAACCTGTTTCAATAATAGCACACAGAAGGCAGGGATTTAGCTCAGTGGCACCACACCTGCCTCACAAGTACCAGGTCCTGAGTTAGATGTTCTTACAATCAAGCTATATTGAAGCCCAATTTTAACAGTACGACATTTACTTGGTCTGTTCCTGGTTGCATTAAAAATATGAACCACAGTGAGAAGTAGACATATTCTAAAGTGGAAGGTGAAGAAGAACCACAGATTTAAAAAAGATGGTTATCCACACGATCCTCATTTGATATATCAAATGTTTTGGAGTCATTTGACAAGTTATAGCAAGCATAACTAAAATGAGACTTACCGGATGTTATTTCCAATAAGCCTAATACAATATTTTAAGGCAAACCAAATAGATATTAACCATATACAGTACATTTTCAGATTCTGGGAGAGTTAGGAAGTAAATGTCAGTTTTGGGCTTCAATTTAAAATGTTCTTTTAGCCAGGCATGGTGGAGCATGCCTGTAACCCCAGCACTCGGGAGGCTGAGGCAGGAGGATCGCTGTGAGTTCGAGACCTGCCTGGGCTACATAGTGAGTTCCAGGTCAGTCTCAACTACATAGTGAGACCCTGTCTCAGAAAAACAAACAGACAAAAAGAAAAAATGTTCCTGAAGAATTTCTTGAAATGCAGAGGCAAACTTAGACATTTGTCACATTCACTCTGTACTTCTTTTAATCACACGTTGCCCTGGCGTTACTGGTTTGTATACCTGCTTCCCATGAATAAGTATATATTAGATGAATAAATAAATGAGCACCAGGCAGCGATGTGGTTGGAATATGTTGTTTTCTTCGAGAACTTCAACTTAATTTTTGTTTAAACCATGCTGCATCAAATGGTTTCTTCCCATTTCAAAGTGTTAACAGAGGAGACATTCTGTCCTCAAATGAAATCAAAGGGTATAGGTAGCATTTTTTTTTTATTGAGTTTATTGGTACATTTAGGGATACAGTACAGTTACATTCATTGTTGGGATCATGTACCTTTACATGGCAAGTCTTGATTCTCATTTTTTTCCCCTTACCTCTGCCCTCCCTTCACCCCCTCCTCCCCTTCCCATCTACAAACACTTTATTTTCATCTTTTCATTCTCTCACATTTTTTTCTTTTCCCTTTTTGTTCTTCCCCTACGTATCACACCTTCCCTACACCTTTAGCTCCTTTCCTCCCATTTCTAAATGTCAGTAATCTTATTAGAATCTTATG
>NW_022900943.1:26429544-26474938 GCF_012274545.1 Fukomys damarensis | reverse complement strand
CACCTCCAGTCCAAGCTCTTTGAGGTATCTCCATATTGATTTCCATAGTGGTTGCACTAGTCTGCACTCCCACCAACAATGGAGGAGGGTTCCTTTCTCCCCACAACCCCGCCAACATTTGTTATTGTGTGATTTCTTGATAGCAGCCATTCTTTGTGGGGTGAGGTGGAATCTTAGTGTTGTTTTCATCTGCATCTCTCGAATGACCAGTGATGTGGAACATTTTTTCATATATTTTCTTGCTGCTTTCACTTCTTTGTATGAGAAATGTCTGTTCAGCATTTTGAAATAATAAAAGAGAAGGAGGACAAGTAACAATAACTTTTTTTTTTCCTAGACCAGTGATTCTCCATCTTCAGTGTATGGAAGAATCACTTGGAAAGATGATACGCAGAATAAACAGGGAACCAGGCTGTTTGAAGCAAGATAGTAGTCTGGTTGTAATTTTACCCTGGCACTAAGCAATTCTGATACTCACAGTTGAGAATTATTTCTCTGGTGGAAAATGATTAATTTATTATACAACTTCTTTCCCTATTCTTTTTTATTGTGTATCTTATCTTGATTTTTTTTTACAGTTTCAACACTTTTGTTCCCCTCTATTTTTCCCCCAACTCTTGATACCCCCAGATGAAAAGAAACTCACGAAATGATTAAAAACATGCACAGAAATAATTGATAGCACTACCTAACATAGTGTCATGGGTAGTCCATTGGCCCTGGTAATCAAAAGTAAACCAAGATAGCTTTGAGTTCGAAAGGAAATACAAATATTTAAAGGCTTTGCACATTGAGTGTGTGAGGAGTATGTGTCCATGTTCGTATGTGTGCTTGTGTTTGCATCTTATCCTCCAGTGGAATCTTATGTGGACTCTGGTGTGTAAAACCTGATGTCACTGAGGCATCTGTCCATGAATTGAGTACGGTCACGGGTGAGTCGGGGCTTGGCCCTTAGCCCACCGAGCAGCCCTTTGCCCCTTACAATGCCTTTTCAAGGCTTTCCGAGAGTTTTTGTTTCTTGGAGAAGTTTGAACACCAACAATGCTCTTTAACGCCTTCTCCCCACCCCACGTTCTCTTTGACGGACACAGGCAACGCGGATGTGACTAATCATTAAAATCCAATTACACCTTCGATTTAGAAAGATATCTGTAAGCCAGGAAATTCATGCCAAATCTACGGAGAGCGGAGGCAAGATGAAATTTTTGGCTTGATTTCCCTCTGGACAGAAAGGCAAGCCTGAAGAATAGCAACGCGGAGCACGCCAGCAGTCGAGTTCTCATCCTGCTGTTGCCAGTTTGGCATCCCGTTTGCTTCTTCACTTTAGGAGGCACACGTCTTTCCAAGGGGGAAAGGAAGGAGAATAGATTTCTTCTGCGCCAGTCCACTTGGGACAATTCGCTTTGACCTGCAGAAGAGGGTAGCATGACTTTCTTATTATTCCGGATTGGCTCATATAAAGTGGAATAATTTTAAAAGGGGTTGTTTTCTTCTTTTTATCTGAGCCTTTAGAAAGCTTTTTTCCTTTAATTTTAGCTTGACATAGTTTAAATTCCTGATCAAACTGACTTATAACTTTCAGAGTGGCAAGGGAATACCTGATATTGATTATTAATCACCCTACATAAATCTCTGAAGACTGGAAACCAATGCACATTTTACAGAGCTCCAGCTGCTTTCTTTCCAAAGAAATCTGTCTGACATAAAAAATAGAGAAATGATAATTTCAGAAATGTCTAATATAAAAACGAATATTCATCCATGTTTCAAAGGAACTCAGACTTGAGAAGTACAAACATAAAAACAAGAAAGACTTCTCCAAGAAAACCTACAAACACTACTTTCACATCTAACATGACAATCTTTCTTTTACAATTATCTCATAGGATTAAGTCACTAGAGGCTAAGCTCCTTAAGCGTACTTTCCAGAAAGCAATTGTTAGAAGATCCTAAAACTGATCTTTAATTCTTTCAAAAGGTTCCAGAATTTTTTTTTTTTTTTTTACTTTAAGAATCTCAAAATCCTTCTCGGAGAAAGACATCTGAATGATGTATTGGGATTTTCACTCTGTGCTCTGTATGGCTTTATTATCATTTTTAAAGGGAAAAGTTTTTTTAACTGGCTGAATTTAGAAATATTTCTGAGAGAAAATTCTCCCTAGCTCCAAGATGAACAGAGAAAGAGCAGGAGAAAATTTCTCATTTGTATTAAAATATGCACCTGTAATTATAAAGTAAAATCCAGTGTTTGTGCGTTTACAAATCGGTGGGAAGGGGAGGCGAGATGTGTAGGTAGGGCTCTCAGGCTCGGAGGCAGCATCTACACACATGCACTCACTCACTCTGGGTGCGGCTTACTGTCCTTGTGCAGGTGTCCATGTCATGCTGAAAAGTCTATGTGTCAGCTGGTGTCTCGGCTTCCCCTTTGGGACAGTGCCAAAAACCGAGCCTTTAAATGCCTCGGGCATATACTTTCATAAATTTCTGTATAAATGTAGTCTCACAGTTTTAAAGGAGCTTAGAGTTGAAGTTATGTCGTTTTCTTCTTTTAATCTGCCACAAATTTTTCTACACTTTGATTTTTGCACTTTAAAAGGCAGGAGCAAAAAAAAAAAATAGAACAATTTAAAAAGACAGGCACAGGATAAATTGTGAAATTCGTGGGCATGATACAAAGAATAAATGTAATTCAGTTCATTATTAGACCACATAGTGCTTTGTATAGAAACCATTAAAATAGCAATGATGAACTTAACTGAGTCAAAAATTTAACATCCAGAACCAGATATTGTGGCACGTGCCTGTTATCCCAGCATCCTGGGAGGCCAAGACAGGAGTATTGCGATTTCCACCATACCCAGGGCATCTTAGCAACTTAGCAAGATACTGTGTCAGAAAGGAGGGGGATTGTAATGCAGTATGGAAATATTAACATCCAGATTTAGAGCAGTGATATCTGAGAAGTGAAAAAGGTCAAACAGCTACTTTTTTCAAATCAAATTCTGGGCTTTTAATGATCTGTATTCAAGAAAAATCCTTAATGTTCTCAAAAAGTTGAATTTTTGACCAATCTAGAATATTAAATATAGTTTAGGAATTATGGAGATGGATGATTATTCTGTCTAAAATTAATGGAATATGGCCTAAAATCACTCATAATCAGTACTTATGGACTTCTGATGTGGAAGAAATAAGTTATATTATGGTCCCAGTGATGAAACCATTTTCTTTTCAAGGTGGGGAGGTGTTGCCTAACATACTACAGCCTCTGGAATCTGAAGAGTGTTTCTGTGTGTCTTTGGATGAAAGTAATATTTAAACTGATGGACTCTGAGAACCAAAGATGGTCCCTCATAATTTGGTCCAGCCTTGTCCAATCAGATAAAAGCCTGAATAGAAGAAGAAGACTTGACCTCCCTCAAGAGAAGTCCACAGCAGACTGCTTTCAGGCTGCCTCTGACACATGGGTTTCCCAGTCTTCATCACGCTTGCCCACTCTAGATGTTGAACTTTCTAGTTTCCTTCACGGTGTGACACAATTTCTTATATTTATTTCTCACTATGTATGATACGTCTTGTTAGTCCGGTTTCTCTGGAGACCCCTAACTATTATAGAAAATAAAACCTGGATTTCACTTCTTGGGACTTGGAAACCAATGATATTTGGCTCAAAATCAGAAAATTATGGTCACTAAACTCATCAGCAGTTTGATGAATTCTTGAAAGGACATTAAAAAAATAGAGATAATGTTTCATCAGGAGACACTGCAATGCTGCTTAGCATGAGAGGTAATGTTCAAGAGTTAGGAATCCCTTAACTTTCCCATTCCTGCACCCTTCCATTCCTCCCTTGAACAGCGTTCAGTGAATATTTACTGATAGCTTCCAAGGTGTCTGACACTGTACTTTGCCCTGGACAGCTTCAGATTGAAACCATAAGGAGACAGAAACAGAGTAAGGCTTCAAGGGAAAAGTCATATAACAGTTATTAACTACAATACATAAGCAAACTCTGCCTGGTACCCTATGATCAAAGGAGAGAGATCAAGGAAGGACAAACTTGCCTATTTCACAGGAGAAATGACAATTCAACCACTGGTAGGAGAGAGATTTGCTAGTGTAGCCAGGCTGGAATTAGCTAGCTTATAGTGCTTGGAAAGGTCAGGGCCCTAGTGTAGGTGAGAACAGGCTACCAGCACCCTGTGTCAGGGTTGTGCAGGCTGCACATAATTGGTATGATCATCACCTGAAATATTTAATATTTCTTTTTGTTGACAACATTCAAAATCCTCTCTACCAGCTATTTTGAAATGTAAAATTAATTATAGTCAACCACAGTTGCCCTACTGTACTCAAAAGCATTCTTATCGCACTTGAACATATAAAAAATACTCATTGCAGCAGTACCTTCCAAGCTGAAGGCCGATGATCCTAAGTAATAATAGCACTTGTGTGGTTCTTTAGACTTCCAGAATGTTGTGTCATCTGACATAAGAATATCTAGCATAATCTCTATATTAAGAGATGCTGAGCGTTCACTGATTGCAGAATCTTTAGGAGGGTCCTGGTTGTTTTGACACAGAGTACATGTCTTCAGGGGGACTGGGCATGGGCTTTCCACGTTCTTCTTGTATGGTGTCGGGAATGCCTTGAGAGGTTCCTGGCCCTCTCTTTACTGAAGGAAACTCAGGATATCAAGTGCTTCTCTATGCTTTTGTTTTGTTTTCTAAAATCAAAAGATCCAAATACCTTACAAGAAATCTGATTCAGACTAGCTGACGGGACGGTTTTAAGATGCAGACTGTGGTCAGCACACAAAAGAATGAGAGAGAAGGACTGAGCACTTTCATGAGAAATGCCGCTGAGGATAACTATAACTCCATTGCATCTGACTGAAGAAGGCAGTCTGCGGAGACAGACCATAGCCTTCCAATGGATATGCAACTGACCCACCCTGCAGTCTGGCAAGACACGCTACAGTTGCCTCAGTCACAACAATTGAATCACTACCTGTTCTGTAGCCTGTACTCCAAATTCAACAGTGAGCAGGTTGAACCCATGAATGACATCTTATTCACCTGTGTGTTGGCTATCAACTTACTGCCTCTTGGCTCCAAGTATGTGCTTTGATGTATGCCATGGGAAGGTGAGGCAGGTTGATCACAAGGTTGAGTTCAGCTCTCACAATTTACAAAACGTGGGGGCTGCAGCTCAGTGTGAAGGCCCTGGATTCAATTGGGTTCAATCCCTAGTACAAGAAGAAGAAGAAAAAAAAAAATGAAGCCACGATAAACTATAAGATTCCTGTAAACATTTCTTCAGTGAGCATGACATTAATGGGTTCAACCTGCTCACTGTTGAATTTGGAGTACAGGCTACAGAACAGGTAGTGATTCAATGGGGGCTGCAGCTCAGTGTGAAGGCCCTGGATTCAATTGGGTTCAATCCCTAGTACAAGAAGAAGAAGAAAAAAAAAAATGAAGCCACGATAAACTATAAGATTCCTGTAAACATTTCTTCAGTGAGCATGACATTAATGGGTTCAACCTGCTCACTGTTGAATTTGGAGTACAGGCTACAGAACAGGTAGTGATTCAATTGTTGTGACTGTGACAACTGTAGCGTGTCTTGCCAGACTGCAGGGTGGGTCAGTTGCATATCCATTGGAAGGCTATGGTCTGTCTCCGCAGACTGCCTTCTTCAGTCAGATGCAATGGAGTTATAGTTATCCTCAGCGGCATTTCTCATGAAAGTGCTCAGTCCTTCTCTCTCATTCTTTTGTGTGCTGACCACAGTCTGCATCTTAAAACCGTCCCGTCAGCTAGTCTGAATCAGATTTCTTGTAAGGTATTTGGATCTTTTGATTTTAGAAAACAAAACAAAAGCATAGAGAAGCACTTGATATCCTGAGTTTCCTTCAGTAAAGAGAGGGCCAGGAACCTCTCAAGGCATTCCCGACACCATACAAGAAGAACGTGGAAAGCCCATGCCCAGTCCCCCTGAAGACATGTACTCTGTGTCAAAACAACCAGGACCCTCCTAAAGATTCTGCAATCAGTGAACGCTCAGCATCTCTTAATATAGAGATTATGCTAGATATTCTTATGTCAGATGACACAACATTCTGGAAGTCTAAAGAACCACACAAGTGCTATTATTACTTAGGATCATCGGCCTTCAGCTTGGAAGGTACTGCTGCAATGAGTATTTTTTATATGTTCAAGTGCGATAAGAATGCTTTTGAGTACAGTAGGGCAACTGTGGTTGACTATAATTAATTTTACATTTCAAAATAGCTGGTAGAGAGGATTTTGAATGTTGTCAACAAAAAGAAATATTAAATATTTCAGGTGATGATCATACCAATTATGCCGATATGATTGGATGCATGTATGGAAATAGCACATGATACTCCATAAACAAAGTTATTATTTGTCAACTAATAAGAAAGAGAAAAAAAAGAGCAGTAGGGACTCTAGCCATGCAGACATTCACTCCTCTTCTCGCCGCATTCCTTCCCAGACTTCTCGGTACTCTTTCTCTTCTTATCTCTTAAGCCTTAGAGTCTGCTCTCAGTCGGCCCCAGAATAGGAGAGGTCTGCTCAGTCTAAGAACTGGGTCATGATAGCATTCTTTTGTTTCAACCTTAAAGATTCTGAGTCTTGTGGTTTGAATGTCGCTCCTTGTCATTTAAGAGTCCTGGAGGACAGCAAGGAAGCAAATGCAGAAAACTCTGGCTGGAATAGAAGCTGAACAACAAGTCTCTGAAATGAAAATAAGAAAATAAAATTTGGTTTACTTAGAACTACGTTTCATCCTTAAACGTATTCTCCATTCTTCTCCCATTTGGAAGTAATGAGGAAAGGCAATGCATTTCCGAGTTACTGTTTTAGTCTGGAAAGAAGTGGTGGAGTTCCAAGGTCCCTGATGAGAGCTATTGGGCGGTGGATTGTGAGCAGTCATCATTGTTACGGAGTGGAAATCATAGTGCATCCCTGCTCTAACTTCAGCTACGATAAGTTAAGGAAGTTTTGAAAGAGTGTATGGGTTCAGACTGAGGGGGAAACTTCTTCTAGAAATAAAGGCATGCGTCTTTCTGCAAACCCTGGGTGTGCACGCCAACCTTTCTAGTAAGCCTACCAAAGGAGGGCTTATTGTTTGTGATTTTCCTCAGCCATAGCACAAGAATTATAGAGAACTTTGGTTACTACGAATTTTTTGAAGATAAAGGAAATAAACTTCTAATATGTTATTGTCCATGTTTCTTGGACAATGAGCTAGAAAATATGCATAACATCTTAAACTATAAAATAACTTCCTCTCTGGAATCTTTTTCAAAGAAAGCTGCAATAGTGGATGCCCTAAAATATTCTTTTTTTTTCCTTTTCTTCCTTTTTTTCTTTCTTTCTTTCTTTCTTTCTTTTTCTTTCTTTCTTTCTTTCTTTCTTTCTTTCTTTCTTTCTTTCTCTCTCTCTCTTTCTTCCTTCCTTCCTTTTCCTTTTTTTCTTTTCCTTTGAAGGGAGAAAAGGGTATTTCCTTCTGAATGGGACAAAGAAAGCTGGCTTGTGTCTCCTCCCTGATGGTCTTTTATGTTTTAACAAAACGCTCATAAGCGAACACCCTGTCAGCCAATTATTTGAGTCCAGCTTTTACATTAAAATATAGATAAAATACAAAGTGTTAGTTACACAAAAGGGAATTTGCCAGATTGTTCCATTAAAAAGCCCCCTATGCCATAAAAATGTCCTTTCATTAATCAAAATATCACCTGAATGAAGCCATCATGTTTAGCCTGATTGCATTTCCTTCATATATGTGCAGCTGCATTTGCCTCTCCATAAATGTCATTTGATTATGAGAAAATAAACAGGAAGGGACTCAAAGGGAGTCAGTACAGGGCCTGCTTGTTTACCTGCGGCAGCTTTCTTAGCTGAAGAACAAATGTCATGCAAATGGTGCACCAGCAATGAGCTGCCAATCACTCTGGCTTGGCATTCATGATGATTTGCTAAATCATTTAAAGAGACATGCTTTACTAAATGAAAAAATATCAGCGGTGAGGGCCTGTGTTTAAACACAGGGCTGAGTTATTATCCCAGGAGGCTGGAATGAAATGAAGACATCTTCCAATTAAAGCTTGCAGATGAACCCAGACAAACCCCCCTTTTTTCATAAAGACAGGCAGATTATGGTTGGGAAGGAACAGCGACAGAGGCTTTCATTACACGCTGATTATGGTGATAAAATTCCCAGCGCTGTGTGTCTGCGGGCCCAACTTCACATTTGAAGGTTTTTAATATAATTTCCTTAGGGTGAAATGCTGAAGATTTATTAAACTTTATGAAGGGCTTACAGATCCAATTTAAGAGGACATATCATAGGGCAAAACTGACAGATGATAAAATACATTCCAACTATAAGGGGAAAAAAGCAAGGAGAAAGTTGAGCCGTGAAACTGTTTTTAAACATTTTTGTTGGTGATGGTGTTCAAGAGAAATCAATCATTTCCCCCAGTGTTATAGCCTCATTGCTCCCTTGAAATTTCTTCATGCTTTTTATAAAAGGTGGGTCTTTAGCCCATAGAAGGAATACTTAGAGACCTAAACTAATTTTGCTTGAAACAAAATAAAAGCACCAAAATAATCCTACAGTCATTGGTTCACAAAAATGCTCAACATTTGTAGTTTTTTGGTAATGAAACGTGAGTGATTCTCTCTCAGCATACCATCCACTGCTCAGAAAGGCAAGTTTAGCAACTTCCATTAGCTCAGTTTTTTTCCAAAAGACTTCAAGTATTTGTGAGGATGACTTGTTTCATTTTTATCGTGGTTTTACAAGCCTCTGCTCCTGTTATGAATGTGGGTAGGATTTTTATATAGGAAAACAAAGAGTCGGTGATCCGTCTTCCACATGCCCATGAAGAAACGTTTCCTAGCCATCAATTCAGTTTAATTCCTAAGTTTTACCTAGCACGCAAGAGGCCGCAGATCAGAAAATAACCACAGGTAAATCGTGTCTTCCAGAGCTTTTATCTAGGAGACCCTAGTCCTGAAAATTTGCCTGAATTGCCCTATGGATAAGATTTCTTGGTCAAGATTTTTTCCCCTTAGGTTTTCTTCCATCCCTCATTCCGTCCCTCCCTTCCTCCCACAACTTATTGAAGTATAATTTAAGTAGCCTAACAATTTGCCCATTTTAGATATACAATTCAACGCTTTTGTAAACATTTAAGCTTATACAACCTTCAGTACAATGCAGTTTTGAAACAGTTTATCCCTCCACACAGATACCCATACCTGTGTGTAACTAATAGCAGCTTCTACTCCCCAGAGTCGAGCAAAGCCAAATAGACTTTTTATCTCTATAGACTTAGTTTCTAGATATGCTATATAAATGGAATCATACAATATGTATCTCTGTCTAGATTGTTGCAGTACTATACCCAGACCTCTCCTGGCTCTTCCAGGAACTCTGTTTCTATTCAAACCATTCTGAAAAAAATGGTTTGACTGGTCAAGTCAAAATAGAATAAAGCTAGTAACTTTTTCATGATAAAAATCTTTCTTAGTGTCTTTGAATCAAGACATCAAGACACCAGGACAGGTCACGGTAGAAGTCACTGGAAAGTTGTGAATAAAGTACCTCTGACATTTAAAAATATTTTCGTAGGATGAAAGCAACGGAATATTACTTAGGAGGAATCCTCTATGTTTTATAAAAATATCTTGCTTTTTCACTAGGATCAAGAAAGGCTTATCTTTACTGATTTTCACATTCATAAAGGGTTTAGAACAAGGAAGGTGAACTTTAGTTGGGGGAGGTTAATGAGACAAACCAGATGTGATGCTGGAGCCTTGCATGGATATTGGATCTGGGAAAATAAATGCTATCGAGATAGATCTAACAATAATTGGTGACTGCCAATATGGATAGTACATAGGAAATATTGTTATGTCAATCCTGGCCTTGATAATTGTGCTAAAAATGCCTTTGTTCTTAAGAAAACATAGCATATCATATGTGTAAAGAGAGGAAGTAGGGTAAGGGAGAGGGATAAATAGAGAAAAGGAAGAAAGAAGTAGAGAGGTACAATACTAACAATTGATGAATGTAGGTAAAGATATTCTGGAATATTCTTTGGAATGTTTTTGTAACTCATGTAAATTTAAAACATTTCCACTAAAAAAGTAAAAAAATGGTAATGATGTAATAGTCATATTCGTGGTAGTTATACATAAAATAAAGCCTCCTATTTCTGTGTCTGCTCTTTCTTTGAGCTAGAGCTTAATGGCTTAGAGCTCAGGCCTCCACAGGTGATGATAGTGACATTTCTTCAGAGCTCATTGCTTGCCAGGCTTTGCTAAGCGTTTGGTTTTTTTTTTTCTTTCAAGATAAAAGCCAAAGAATAGCCTATAGGTAAATGCTTTATTAAAATATAAAAAGACAATGATTTCCCATAGCTTTCTTGACAATGTATTGATCACAATACAAACATACGTGGAGTTCATGAAAGATTAAAGGTTGAAGGTATGTCATATTCATGGCAGGCTATAGAACGTTGGAACCCAGTACTTGACTTTGGGCATCTAGAAGTACGCATGAATAGTGTGGTTGAATCATTGACAAATTAAGTACTTAATTAGCACATATAATGTGTCCATTTTATAAAAAGTGTACATGTGTAATGGTTTTTTTTTGTTCATGAGTATGTGTAAGTATATGTGTGTGCTTATATGTATCGATATATATTCTCATAGATTCCTCATCAAACATTCGGAAATAGATTTTAAGTGTCCAGAATGCAGAAAATTAATGTTGTCTCTTGGATCATCAGTGGCAAGGAAAGCCTTGAAGCCAGGTGGGCTTGACATCTGACCTGGCTTCCCACCTCTAATCAGTAAGGGTTCCTGCTAGCCTAACTACCCAGGTATACGAAACAAAAGATGTGTCTCCTATTTGCTTTGCAATGATAGTACGAAGATTTGCAAAACAAACATATTGTGATAATGCTTCATGGAAGAAATAAAGCTCCTCTTGCAGAGCAACTGCAGCACTGGGAACAGAACTCTCTATCAAAAGCCCCTCAGTTTCCAGTCTCCTGATTGTGCCATTCCCATACGCATTAATTGCCTATCCCCACAGACTAATAATAGGATGAAGTGTGAAGAAAGAAGCCAATTCTCCTACATGATTGTTAAGAGATTTATTTATCGATGCAACTACTCATGAGTAGTAATGGGTTCCTCAGAGAAAATTAGTTCAACTAATGTGGTGATATGGTGTAAATACGTATTTTACTAAATATTTAAATGCTATATATGGTTCTACATAGTGATGATTGATATCAATACAAATATATTCTAGTATTTCTTCAACTATTTTCTCATCAGCAAATACTGCACATGGTTGGTGTTTTGTGGTTTGTTTTACTTCCTTATTATTTTTCTCCTTTGTTCTACTCGTTGCCATGTATTCTCTGTGGAAGGCTATGACTTAAAGCAGTATTGCTCCTCTCATTCCTAACTAAGTTTTAAAATATTTTTAATTAGTACATGTTTGCAGTTCATAAGATTTATATTCATGTTAGGGGCTGAACATATCAACATATCTTAATTCTCTTTATTCTCTTTCCTTTCTCCTTTCTTCCTCTCTCCTTCTTTCTCTAGATCCTTTTTGCATTATTGTTCAGTCAGTGTTTGCAGGATGCAGTGATTTCATTCAAATACATGACACATCTTCATTCCTCATTTAAAATCGTATATGGGATGTGATTCATAAAGATCTACTTGCAGATCAGAATCATCTTGGTCTATTCAGGCTGCTATAACGAGACATCTTAGCTGAGTGGGATGTAAGCAACAAAAATTTATTTCTCACAATCCTAGAGTCTGGGAATTCCAAGATCAATACACTGGCAGACTTGTTGTCTGGTGAAAGCTTGTTTCCTGCTCTGTTGTTGGCAACTTCCTGTTACATCCTCATATGGTGGGAAGGATGGAGGAGCTCCATGGACCTTTTCTATTAGTACACTAAAATCCCATCTATTGGAGCTATCAGAACTAAGCTATCAAAACTAAGTCATCTCCCAAAACTTCACTCTCTCATACCATCACACTGGACAGGCTAGGATTCACAGCACTAAAAGAAACTTGTTTATTTGAACTGACGTCCTGTATTGTAGAGTCATGCTGTTTGCTTTAAAGTCTTGGGCAATACTGAAGGAAAGGAAAAAGCATGAGAGAAATGAAAGAATTAAAATATGTATGAAAAAGGAGGTGGAGTTATAGAGCAAAGGTACAAAGAAAATGAAGGAAGTTCTTCCTTTGGGAAACTGTAAAGTGACACAAATTCTGAGAGTAAGAGATAAAATCGAATTGAAAGACAATATTGAGACTTAGAAAATTATCAAATAGCGTCTCCTGCCCCATATAAGGAAGCATGAATGAATTTTAAGAGACTCAAACCAAACCAGTATTTATTGAAAGCTGTTTTGTCCAAGGCATTCTGCCAGATGCTATGGATTATACCAAGATGAATTTGTCAAGATTGCTGCTTAGAAAAAAATTCAGATGGTGAAGAGGCAGAGAAACTCCCAAGAAAAAGAGAGCTCATGCCAAATAGGGAATGAGAGAGCAGCAAAGAATGATTTATGGAAGACTATGTCTTTGGAATTGGACTAGAAAAGCAGACGGGATTATAATAGTTGCAAGTGGTGATCTGCAGATGTGAACATTCTGTGCAGAATGAATTTCAGGAGCAAAAGAACATTGACGGGAGGATCAAAGAATTGTCCAGTTGAGGAGTGGGCGATTTTTATATCAGCCAGTAGTTGGGGGAAAGCTACCATATGTTGAAAGAATTTGTGATTTGGCAGATAATGGTGGACCCTGAACATTGTTTGGGGATGTGCTTGCTTTTTTAAATTTATTTACTCAGTAGTTTGCATGAGAAGGTTGGAGCAGTGAGTAGAAAAGAAGGCTAAAGGGCAAAGTGAGGGTGAAAGAGGCCTAGGTAGAAAGCAATCCCAGTGGATCCTAAGTGAGAGCTTTAACTAAGACAAGGGAAAAGAAGGAACTGTAGATTCTAGAAACATCAAGGGAGGATTTAGAATTGAATGAATGAGGGAAGGAAGGATGAAGGAAATGTTTTGTTACAGATTACGCAGGGAAGCAAATTTGGAATTCAAATTGTTCTTCGATTCATAATTCTAGATATTTTGCTTCTACTACAAACAAGATCCAATGCTAAGTGCTATATAGGTGAAACAGATGACTTATACATGATCTACTCCCAAGGAACAAATAGTCTGTAGTCAAAGGAAGACAAGATGTACATAAGCCCTGCAAAAATAGAATATGATACATTTTGTCACAAAGCTAAAAAATAGTATTTTCTGGATCATTTCTTTTTCTTTTTTTTTTGGATCATTTCTTAAGGGGAAAGTCTGTCCTGAAAAGGGGGCTTAGAAAGGAAGAACACTTTGAACAGTGGTAGAGAAGAGGGAAAATTTTTCATGGACTGAAATACTACAGTGAGTGGCAGAGAGAAAGAGAAAAAGATACAGATTTACCCAGATAAATTTTGGATGAGCATAGGACTGGTGGGAAATACTAGTTCTCTTTCTCTCTTACCCTTTCCTCTTGGTTTTGGCTATGGTTATAAGAAAGGCTTCTTCCCCACCATTTTAGTCTTCATTCACATATAAAAGGAGCTTAAAAATATAATGTTTAGATAAAATTTTATTATAATAAAAGCCATAGTGCCATTAATCTTTCTCAAGGTACTCCCCTCACTTCGAGCCCACGTATCCCATTGTTCCGGACACTTTCTGATGCAATTCTGGAAGTCCTCTTTTGTGCATGTCTTATGAAGTGTGATGAAAAACTATTGTGAATGCTGCTCCTGCTGAGTGCCATCCAACGGAGAAAGAGGATTATAAAAATATCACACTATGTCCTCGTCCACTTTATGCACTGGATCTGGCACCTGTGACTTCTGGCTCTCAAGTCAAAATAATCGTGAAGGTACAAATTCTGAATTCATTCAGGATATGGGGAGGCACAACAGTGCAATTGAAGACAGCCAAGAAAGGAGATTTTTCAAAACTGCCTCAAATAATGGCAAGAATAATGGGTTCACAGCAAAGGAGGGTATTTTGAGGATGATTTATGGCAATGTGTCTCTTACTGTAACACATTTTTAAAATTTCAAACACACACTGTATTTTTTAGTCATACTTTATGACTCACATGGGTAGTATTAGAATTTGGTAAAGGATGTAAAGATCGTCTACAATTTCAGAGTAAATAGATCTAAATCGATCTAGAGAAATAGATCTGAAATGCAAATATAAATAAGTCTAACTTTCACTATATCTCAAGATCACCATTCTCAGAAGATTTTTCTTATGCTCCCAAAAGGATAGAGATTTTTTCCCCCGAATTTTTTAAAATACAAAACCCCTCCAAAGTCATTTAACTATAAATAGTAGTTTAATATTAATACCTCTAAAAAAGCTGGAAAATCTGATAGATGATACTTTAGCCCTGAAACAAAACAAAACAATGAGGTGAGTCTTTGTCTGTGATGTCTGTTCCTAAGATCATGAATTGAAAAGCCACAACCTTAAAGTTAAAAATCAAGATCAACTCAGGTTTAAGGCTAGGTCAGTGTTCTAATGAATCTGAGTCACCGAGAAGACTAACCAAAAAGCTACTTTTTGCCCTGGTCAGTGATTTCAAAGCTAAATAAATAATATCACATACATCTTATAGTGAAGAATGCTATATGAAGTTTGTATGTTGTTTTTGAACAAACTCTGAGGGAGGAAGAAGAGCCACAAATGGGCTGGTATTGGCAAGGTCTCTTTGTTCATTTTCAAGGGAGATCGAATGTGCTTCCTGATGTATGGGAGTCTCCCAAGAGCTGCCTACACTACAGCCTGGGGTGGTGTTTCTCGGGCCAGCCACATAGGCAGGGTTAAATTCCACAGTTTCCAGTAGGGATTCTGTGGTCTGGGGACCATTTCTTTCCAGCTTTTCCCTTCAGCTAGAAAACATAAACAAAACAAAACAAAACAAAAAACCCAAAACTTCTTTTTCTCTCTTTCAAGGATTACCAGATTTTTAAAAAAATGCTAGCATCTTCATTTGGGATGCGGGTGAATAAACAGGATATACAGCAAACACACATTTCTAGTAGAAGCTTATTAAAGAAACAGTGTGAGGAGAAGACGCTGTCAAAAGTCTGTCCAAATTTGCTGATATCCCAGCTGTCCACTTTTTCTGACACATTAAGCTGGAGAACTTGGCCACCTGCCTGGGCCCCTAGATGACCACCTGAGTGGTGTCCCCTGATACAGGTACCATGGGAGCAGATAGCACGAGAAGTTTGTTGCACTTATTTTATTTCAAACTGTTGAACAGGCTCCTGACCATATGACTTAAAAATATTTGCAGCACGTAGCCATAAAAATAATAAATCATAAAGATTATCAGAGCAATAATTCCCTTCTAATACACTTCTAAAATCACCTCAATGTACACATTTTTGATCACTACACAGAGGTGATTTTTCTATTAATAAATTCACTAGGCATTCTCTAGCACATAATTCCTCATAACTACATCACAGTCATGCAGCAGAAATCAGGCTTAAACCTACAACAGTACTAAATTTAATCATGTGTTTTGGCCAGGTGTGGTGGCACACACCTGTGATCTGCACTTGGGAGGCTGAGGCAAGAGGATCACTGTGAGTTTTTAAGGCCAGTCAAGTACATAGCGAGGAGGGAGAGAGAGATGGGAGGGTGGCAACAACAAAAATTAATGATCTCATTTTTAATTCATGGCCAAGGCTGTGCTGTGTGATAGAGTTGGACATTGCATATAAAACTATACTTCCAAGGCTTAGGTAATGATATGCCAACTTTTTGCTAACAGCTAATAGTGAAAGACAGACCTGTAACATTCTAACCAAGAAACACCAAAAGTTGCTATGACTCACGAGTTATTTCTTGCTTCTGTGAGCAGCTCTTCCTGAAGGCACCTTATCCTGTTATCACTCCACTCCCATCCCTCTACGTTCCTCATTTTTCATTGGGTCTTTGGCCTTGGCCACAGTGTCTTCTGTGCATTAGCCCTTGATTGACTGCCCTCCCCATTTTCCAACTCCTGCTCTGAGCAAGTGCGTATTGATTCTCAGTATGGGATCTCCCCCGCCCCATCCCATCCCGGGCACTATTAAGTCTGTAATATATTCTTCCTGCAATGCAACACTTTCAGTTGCCTGCACATAAGTGGAAGCATAGAGTCACAGAATCTCAGAGCTATATGAAACCTTAGAATTCATTCAATTGAGCTGCTACATTTTATAAACAATGACACATTACCGTAGAGGGGGAAGAACCCTTTGTAAGATCACTCAGGTATTAATGTGAAGGATCAAGAGCTCAAGCCTGTGGGTTCTGTTTCCAAGTCAGTTATGGACTTCATTGCATTATGTGGTGTTCCTCTCCTGGAACTCTGTGGCATAGACATGACTCATCAACCTATTGGCATGGCTGCAAAAAGTGACCTACTAAAGCGAGAATCCAGCAGCAAAGATGCCTTCTACATCAGGAGATATTCGATTATTTAAGATATCTAAATGTCAGTAAAATGATACAAAGTTTAAATATTATTTCTGTTACTGAAGACACTTCCTTGTGGCATCTTAGGAGAATGTAGGACATGAAAAACCTGCAATCAGATTTCTTATGGTTGGTAAATCATTTTCATAACTGTCCAGTGGCACAATAAACCCAAGAGAATATAGAATATTGAGAAGAGCCAGAGAGGGTATATATGATTGGTTGGATATAAGAGATAAGGAAGATAGATATGGGCAATTATTTCATATTTGGGCTCATGTTCTAATCCTTTTCCACTTAGTCCACACTTCTCCAGGTATTCCCTGCCTCTCTGCCTTCCTATTTGCTTAGGGCAGGAGAGAGAAGACCCCTAACACCCTACCAATTGCATCAACCAGGCTCTTGTGATCTCTAGGGCCTCTGGTGGGAATCAGCTGACAGGATGCTGCCAGGAGCTGAAGGACTGGGCATTTTTATTCATCACTTTCTTCCTCTGATGCTGTGGTCCTGGAAATGCCTGAATCTCTGAGCTACAGCTTTGTGCCACAGCTCTTAGCTGTCATGGAATCCTCTGAGGCTCTTGCTGGCCTTTGCCTGCGCAGGTCTAACTTCACCTCGCTGCTAGCTTTGGGTGTGCCTGTATCCACTGGAGGCTCCCTTAATGTTGCTCTGTAAATAGTCCTTTCACACTTTCTAACACTTCTGTATGAGCAGCTTTTCTTTGGTTGTCTGGGCACTGACTGAAATAATTCATTTGGGGTTAATCATAGTCTGAAGTCACTATTTATATTCTTTGCTGCAGCAGCAAAGCCATCATCATAAAGGATAGGATCAATTCTTGTTCATTTTATATCTCATGGATCTGCTAATCCATGAGAAAAGTAGCTGATCTGAGCAGGAGGTTGAATCTCACCTCTGGCTGCATTTTTACCTTTTGGGTTTGGTTGACACTAATATGAAAAAGATCGTTAGTAAACAACAGGAGGACACGGAAGCAAAGGTTATATTTGGTTTCTGTCAGTCAATGTGTCCTAACATTTCCTCATGCACTATATATAGGATCTGAAACATTTAACAGAAAAAAAAAATGCCTAGTTTGGTTGAGCTGGATATAAGTATACCAAAAAACAAAAATCACTGACTTTAACTATAAAATGGTGTGCTTTATGGGGAGGTTTGCAATGGACCCATTTTCCCTCATAAAACAATTAATTTTGTTTTTTATTTTTATCGGTCATTTGGAATTCTTAGTATTGATTAATAACAATTCATTTTACTGATGCTTCTGAGTATTGTCGACTTTTTTCTAAGCTGGAATTGTAATTTCTATGATTACTGGAAATTGCTTACCTGTACACTGTAGGGAAAGGATGTTGTTAGCTCCTTTTTTGACATGTCTTTCTGGGCTCAGAAGCATTAGAGGAGGAGAATGATGACCTTTCCATAAAAGAGGAGGATCAGTCAAGAAGTACAGGTATGAGGCTTTTGTGCTTTGTTTTTTTGTTTGTTTGTTTGTTTTTGGTACCAGGGATTGAACTCAGGACCTTGCACAGCAAACACGGTACCACTGAGCAAAAGCCCCAGCCCAAGGCTTTTCTCTTGATTGATTGCCCTTGGGCTATACATTTTTATACTTTCAATCCATTAATGACCACCATGATAACTAATTTTATTGGTACACTTATAAGGTATACAATATAATGCCATGCACCAGTGGAAATTTGGACCTTTACATAATCCATCTTGGTTCTATTTTATTCCCCATTCCTCTGCCCTCCCTTCAACCTCCTTGGCCCTCCCTATCTACAAAGACTTTGTTTCCATTTTTTCCTTTTATTATAATAATTCCATTCCCTTCTTTCTTTTCCCTTACCCCTCCCACTTTGCCCTTGGGAGCTTGTCTTCACATTTCATACTATTATACCTTTTTTTACTTCTTATTTAGACTTTCATTTTCTCACACTAGAGAATTCAGTATTTACACATGTCCTATTTATTTGACTTGAGTATCACCTCAATGTGTACCCACTTAGCCATAAATGCCTCTAGTTTCTCATTCTTTATTTCTGGCTAGTACTCTGCTTTATAAGAAAGAAAACAGAACACATTTTCTTTATCCAGTCTCCTCCTGTGAGCAATTGGGCTCTTTCCAAGTTTTAGTTATCATGAATTGTGCTGCTATGAACATGGGTGCACATATATCACTGTGGTATGATTCTTTTAATTCTTTGGGGAAGATACCCAGCAGGGGGATAGATGGGTCAAATGGTACCTCTAATCCTAGTTTTTGAGGTATCTCCATACTTATTTCCACAGTGGTTGCACCAGTCTACACTCCCACCAGCAGTGGAGCAGGGTTCCTCTTTCCCCACAGCCCCGACAACATTTGTTATTGGTTGATTTCATGATAGCAGCCATTCTTTCTGGGGTGAGATGGAATCTCAGCTTTCTTTTATCTGCATCACTCAAATGACCAGTAATGTTGAACATTTCTCTCATATGTTTATTTGATATTTCAATGTCTGTTCATTTTAGATATGCATTTTTTGAGTGGGTCTTTAAATTTGGGAGGGCTGATTTTTTTAAAAATTCCTTATATATTCTAGATAGTAGGCCTTTCGCTGAGGAATTGTTGGTGAAATTTTTTTTCCTCACATTGTGTGCTGTCTCTTCACACTGTTGGTCATTTCTCTTGCTGTGCAGAAGTTTTTTAATAAGAAGACTTCCCACTAGTTGATTGTTTGTGCTAGTGCACAAGCAACTGAGGTTTTGTTCATAAAAACTTTTCCTATGCTAATATCTTCAAGAGTTATACCTAACCTCTCTTCCAGCTGTTTCTGTTTTAATATTTAGATTTTTAATCCATTGTGATTTAGTTTAGTGCATGGTGAGATATACAGGTCTAGTTTTAATATTTGGCAAATTGAAACCAAGTTTTTCCAGCACCATTTATTAAAGAGTCTATCTTTGCTACAGTGAGGGTGTTTGGCTCCTTTCTCAAAGAGGAGGT
Source organism: Fukomys damarensis (assembly GCF_012274545.1). Taxonomy (NCBI): domain Eukaryota; kingdom Metazoa; phylum Chordata; class Mammalia; order Rodentia; family Bathyergidae; genus Fukomys; species Fukomys damarensis. Next base: position 26,455,298 of record NW_022900943.1, on the reverse strand, counting down.
GGCTGAGTGTATCTGGAGTTGTTTCTGCATCTTCTAATCTGTTCCAATGGTCCTAGAGTCTTTATCTTTACCAGTACTATGCTGTTTTTATCACAGTAGCTTTGTAGTATAGTTTCAACATGGGGATTGTGATACCTCCTACCTTATCTTTATTGCATAGAATTGCCTTTGCTCTTGAAGGTCTTTGCTTTTTCCAAATGGATTTTTGGATTGTTTTCTCAAGGTCTGTGAAGTATCCTGCTGGGATTTCAATTGGGATTGCATTGGATCTATGTAGCAGTTTTGGAAATATGGCCATTTTTACTGTATTGGTTCTTTCTACCCAGGAGCAAAGGGTTTTGTTCCATTTTCTGATATCCTCTTAGATCTCTTTTTTCAGAATGCTATAGTTTTCAGAGTAGAGGTCTTTGATTTCTTTTGTTAGGTTGATTCCTAGATATTTCAGTTTTTTTAGATGCTAATGTGAAAGGAATTGTTTGCCCAATTTCTCTCTCAGTTAGCCTGCTTTTCATGTGGAGGAAAGCTATTGATTTTTCTGTGTTGACTTTGTTTTATTTTTTTTATTTGAGTTTATTGGTATATTTTAGGTATACAGTAAAGTTACATTCATTATTGGGATCTTGTACCTTTACATAACAGGTCTTGGTTCTCATTTTTCCCCTTGTCCCTGCCCTCCCATCACCCCCCCACCGTCGCTGTTAAGCAACACTTTATTTCCGTTTTTTAATCTTCCCATATTTTTTCTTTTCCCTTATTCCCTTTCCCCTACCCTTCCCACTTCCCCTATACCTTTAGCCCCTTTTTCCCTATTTCACATTGTCTATTATCTCATTAGGATCTTATGTACTATTATAGCTTTTCACACCAGAGAAACTATTCAGTATTTACACATGTGTGACTTATTTATTTCACTTAGGAGTATACACTCAATTTGTATCCATTTTCCTATGAATGAATCTAATCTCTCATTTTTTATAGCTGGGTAGTATTCCATTTTATAGAAAAACCACATCTTCTTTATCCAGTTTCCAACTGATGGGCAAATGGGCTGTTTCCAAGTTTTAGCTATTACAAACTGTGGTGCTATAAAAATAGGTGCACATATATCCCTGTGATATGATTCTTTCAGTTCTTTTGGAAAGATACCCAGAAGAGGAATAGCTGGGTCAAATGGAACCTCTAGTCCCTGCTCTTTGAGGTATCTCCATGTTTATTTCCATAGTGGTTTCACTAGTCGGCACTCCTAACAACAATGAAGAAGGGTTTCTTTCTCCCCACAAACCTGCCAACATTAGTCATTGCTTGATTTCTTGATAGCACCTATTTTTTGTGGGGTGAGGTGGAATCTCAGTATTGTTTTCATCTGCATCTCTCAGATGACCAGTGATGTGGAACATTCTTTCATGTATTTCCTTGCTGCTTTTACTTCTTGGTCTGAGAAATGTCTGTTCATTTCAGATGCCCATTTTTGAATTGGGTCTTTATATTTTTGGGGGCTGATTGTTTTGAGTTCTTTCTGTATTCTAGATAATAGTCCTTTGAGGAGCAGCTGTTAAAACTTTTTTCCCACATTATAGGTTGTCTCTTAGTTCTGTTGATGGTTTCTTTTGCAATGCAGAAGCTTTGTAATAAGATGAGATCCCGGTTGTTGATTCTTTCTGCTACTTCCTGTGCTACTGAGGATTTGTTCATAAAGTCTTTTCCTATGCCAGTGTCTTCAAGAGTCCTGCCTAATTTATCTTCCAGCAAGTTTAGTGTTTCTGTTTTAATATTTAGATCTTTAATCCACTTTGATTTTAATTTAGTGCATTGTGAGAGATAAGGGCCTAGTTTTAATCTTTGGCAGCTTGTGATCCAGTTTTTCCAACACCATTTATTAAAGAGGCTATCTTTCCTCCAGTGAGGATGGTCAGCTCCTTTGTTAAAGATGACTTGGCTGAGTACATCTAGAGTTGTTTTTGTGTCTTCCAGTCTGTTCCACTGATCCTCAGGTCTGTTTCTTTGCGAGTACCATGCTGTTTTTGTCACAGTGGCTTTGTAGTATAGTTTCAAATTGGGAATTGTTATACCCACTGCCATGAGCCTGTTGCCTAGGACGGCTTTTTCTATTCTAGGTCTCTTATGGTTCCAAATGGATTTTTGGATTCTTTTTTCTAGTTCTGTGAAATATAGTGTTGGAATTTCAATTGGCATTGCGCTGAATTTGTACAGCATTTTTGGTAGTATGGCCATTTTCTCTATGTTGATTCTTCCTACCCAGGAGCAGGGGATATCTTTCCCTTTTCTTATATCCTCTTTGTTCTCTTTTTTCACAGTGCTATAGTTTTCAGTGTAGAGGTCTTTTGCATCTTTTCCTAGATTGATTCCTAGATATTTTATTTTTTGGATGCTATTGTGTAAGGAATTGTTTCCCTAATTTCTCGTTCAGTGAGTCTGTTATTTGTGTACAAGAAGGCTATTGATTTTTGAGTGTTGATCTTGTATCCAGCTACTTTGCTAAAACTGTCAATTAAGTCTAGAAGTCTTTTGGTGGAGATTTTGGCTCTTCAATGTAGAGTATCATATCGTGAGCAAACAATAACAGTTTAACTTCTTCCTTTCCTCTCTTTATTGCTTTAATTTGTTTCTCTTATCTAATTGCTATGGCTAATGTTTCCAGAACTATATCAAAGAGGAGTGGTGATAGTGGGCATCCTTGTCTTGTTCCTGATTTTAATGTGAAGGTTTTCAGTTTATGGCCATTTAATATGATATTTTTCATAGATAGCCTTTATTAAGTTGAGATATAGATCATCTATTCCAATTTTTTGCAGGATTTTTATCATATATGGGTGCTGAATTTTGTCAAATGCTTTTTCTGAATCTGTCTAGAGGATCATATGATTTTTGTCCTTGACTTTGTTAATACAGTATATTACATTTATTGATTTACATATGTGGAACCATCCTTGCATCCCTGGAATAAATCCCACTTGTTCAGGGTGTATGATCTTGATGATCCTCTGTATTCTGTTTGCTAGTATCTTATTAAGGATTTTTGCACCTACATTCATTAAGGAGATTGGCCTGTAGTTCACTTTTTTAATTGCATCTTTCCCTGGCTTGGGAATCAAAGTGATACTTGCTCCCAGGAATGAACTTGGAAGTATTGATAGCTTTTCAATTTCATTGAAAATTTTAAAGAGTAATGGCAGTAGTTCTTCTCTAAATGTCTTGTAAAATTCAGCAATGAATCCATCAGGACATTGACTATCCTTTGGATTTCTGTTGTATCTGTTGTGACTTCACCTTTTTCATTCCTGATTGCACAGATCTGAGCCTTTTCTTTCCTTTTTTTTGATAATGTTAGCTGAGGGTTTATCAATTTTATTTATTCTTTCAAAAAGCAACTCTTTGATTCATTTATTTTTTGTATGGTTTTCTTAGTTTCCATTGCATTGATTTCTGCTCTAATCTTTATAATTCCTCTCTTATTTGAGCTTTGGGTTTTTCTTGCTCTAAGATTCATCATTAGGTTGTTTATTTGAGGTCACTCTGTTTTCCTAGTGTGGGAATTCAGTGCTATGAATTTTCCATGTAGAACTGCTTTCATTGTGTCCCATAAATTCCTGTATGTTGTATTGGCATTTTCATTTATTTGTAAAAACTGTCTGATTTCTTCTTTAATTTCTTCTGTGATCCATTGATTGGTCAGGAGAGTATTTTTGAATTTCCTTGTGTTTGTGAAGTTCCTACAGTTTCTTACGTGACTGATCTCCACCTTAATTGCACTATGATCTGATAATATACAGGGAATAACTTTGATTCTTTCGCATTTATTCAAACCTGTTCTGTGAGCTGGTATGTGGTCTATCTTAGATAATTATCCATGTGCAGCCAAAAAGAATGCATATTCTGATTTTGTGGGGTGGAACACTCTATGGACATCTAATAAGTCCATGCATTCAAAAGCTTGGTTCAGTTCTAGTATTTCATTGTTGATTTTTTGCCTAGATGATCTGTCTATTTGTGATAGTGCATTATTTAGATCCCCCACTACAATGGTATTAGTGCTTATTTGGTTTTTCATGTTACTTAATATTTGTTTTATATAGTTGGAGACATTAATATTTGGTGTATATATGTTTATCATTGTCATGTCTTCCTCTTGATTTGTTCCCTTTACAAGGATGTAGTGGCCTTCTTTGTCTCTTTTAATCAGTTTTGGCTTGAAATTTACTTTGTTTATGAATAAGATTGCTATCCCTGCTTTTTTCTATAGTGTGGAGAATTGTTTTCCATCCTTTCACTTTCAGTCTGTGGAATTCATTTTTCACAAGGTGTGTTTCTCATATGCAACATATTGTTGGATTTTGCTTCTTAATCCTTTCTGCCAGTCTATTTGTCTTGATTGGTGAGTTGAAGCCATTGACATTGATGGTTGTGACTGATATGTACTGACTTATTATTATTATATTATTGGTCTTTTGTTGACTCTTTTTAATTTTTTGCCTTCTCCTTTTATTTCTTCCCTTACCTACTTCATTTGTCTGTTGGGCCTCATGGTATTGTGACCTTCATTGTCTTTTTCTAGGATATTGCTTAGGATTCCTTATAGTGCTGGTTAGGTATTCATGAAGTTTCTCAGGTGTTCTTTGTCATGGAAATATCTTATTTCCCCATCCATTTTGAAAGAGAGTTTTGCAGGATACATCAGTCTAGGTTGGAGGTTGTTTGCTTTTAGGACTTGAAATACCTCCTCCAGGCTCTCCTTGACCTGAGGGTTTATATTGAAAAGTCTACTGTGATTCTGATGGGCTTTCCTTTGTATGTGATTTGTTTCTTTTCTCTTACTGTTTGTAGTATTTTGTTATTTTGTTGGGTTTCTGGGATCTTGATTAATATATGTCTAGGAGTAGATTTTTTTTTTATAGTTGCTAGTTGGAGTCCTATATGCCTCACTTGTCTGTATGTCAGATTCTTCCCCTCTGTTTGGGAAGTTTTCTGTCATTAATTCTGTGAACAGCTTTTTTAAGTTATTTGTATTTTCTCCTGCTACTTGATGGATTCCTATGAGTCTTATATTATTCTTCTTTGCATCATCCAGGAGTTGTTGGATCGATTTTTCATGATCCCTTACTGTTTGTAAGAGACCTCTCTTTTCACGGTCACTGTCTATGATCCTATTTTCTATATCTGAGATTCTGTCTTCGCATTCTTTTATTCTATTGTGTACACTTTCAATAGAGTTTTTAATCTCCTGGATATCTGTTTGAATCTGTGTAATGGATTCCATTTCTTTCCTATGTTGGGCTTTCATTGTTTCCATTTCTTTCTTATGCTGGGCTTTCATGGCTTCTATTATGGTCCTGAGCTCATCTATTATTTTTGTCAGTTTGTGTTCTAGAGTCTCAAATCATGTCTTTCATTTTGCTCACCATCTCTATGGTTATCTGGGAAATTATTTCTGTTTTGAATTTTTCTAGAGCCCGATTGATCTGTTTTGTTACTTCCTGTGCTCTGAGTTCAGGGTGTCCTGGAGGTTCACTATCAGACTTTTCATCCTCCTTTGCCCTACTGTTTGCCATCGGTGATCTGTAAGTCTGTCTTTGTGTCTTGCTTAAGTGTTTTCTCATTTTTATTTTTGCTGTTGGGTTGTTCTTGATTTAATTTCTGGGTTATTAAATCTTTCTGATATAGTTTTACTTTAGCTTTTGAGTCTCTAATGACTCATAGACATTCTCATTTTCATAATATCAGAGAAAACAACTCGTTAAATTGATCACGATCCTTTTTCACAATTGATACAATCAGCAATACAATAGGATCAAGCACAACTTGCAAATTGACCACTTGTGGTAGTCATTAATCTGTCACCTTTAAACCATGTGAATTAAATTAAAATCAAGCAGCCCAAAATATGTTTGCAGTGAATAAACTTTTCAATATAGCATATTTACTATTTAGGATAGGTGCTTAGACAGAGTTAGGATGAGAGGAGTAAATAAGTAAAAGAATTGGAGAAGGTTTCAAGTGAAGCCAGAGGACACAGAATGACCACACAATCTTTAGGAAACTGTTAATTTCAAAAGGGATGGACAGAGTGCAAGTATAAACAAGAATATATCCCCTTAGCAGTAACAGGGGCTCACTTTCCCTTGAAACTATTGACCCTTGAGTGAGATAAAATGACAGATGAAAAGAACATAAAGAAAAAAGAAAAATGATAAAAGAAGAAATCTGAGTTAGGGCAGGAGCAGGAGCAGAAAGGGAGATGAGGGATAATATGGTGGAGTAAGAGACTGAGTTGTAGAAAGAGGACAGAAAAAAGAAAGAATTTACATAGTGGAATGAGGAAAAGAAAGAAAAAAATGGCTTTGAAGGACCTCTTTCAGACTATATCTCTGCTGTCATAATATACAACATGCATAGCCATGTGCAGAACCAAATCCCTTGATCTCAGCTAGCCGATGACAGACCCCTGTGATGCAGAATGACCTCAGGCTACAAGGCCCAAATTGTGCTCCCCAACCCCCTGCAGGGTTGAACTCCACACAGTTCTACTACAGGTTTCCCCTGCCCTTTCTTTAAAGATGTTCAAAGTTGGGAGCTCAGAAAAATACCCTTTATAACCACCTATGCCTCTGCAGAGTGGGTCCAAGGACTGGCATAATCAGGAGGCCTGAGAGCGGGAGGGAGGTGTTTTAGGGGTGCCCGTGTGACTACCTTCCTTGCACTGGAGCAACGACAGCTCCGGCTGGGGAGGGTGCAGCTACCCAGTTCCAGGGATTGGGCCCAAGCGTGCTGGAGGGAGAGCAGATGTCGGAGTGGCGTTCCCAAATGTCACCTTCCTTCTGTGTGTTGACTTTGTATCCAGCTACTTTGCTGAATTTGGTTATTAAGTCTAAAGACTTTTGGTGGAGTTCTTGGTGTCTTCTACATAGAAAATCATGTTATCAGCAAACAATGACGATTTGGCTTCTTCACGTCCTATCTTTATTCCTTTTATTTCTTTCTGTTGAATAATTGCCCTGGTTAATGTTTCCAAAGCTATATTGAATAGGAATGGTGATAATGAACATCCTTGTCTTATTCCTGATTTTAGTGTGAAGCATTTCAGTTTTTGATCATTTAGTGTGATATTGACTGTTGGTTTTTTCATAGATGGCTTTTATCAGGTTGAGTTAGAGACCATCTATTCCAATTTTCTGTAGGGTTTTTATCATGAATGTGTGTTGGATTTTATCAAATGCTTTTTCTGCATCTATTGAGATGATCATATGTTTTCTTGTCCTTGGTTCTATTAATATAGTGTATTGCATTTATTGATTTGCATATGTTGAATCATCCCTGTATCCCTGGGAGGTATCCCACTTGGTCATGGTGTATGATCTTCTTGATGATCTTCTGCATTCTTTTTGCCAGTATCTTATTAAGGATTTTTGTGTTTATGTTCATTAGTGAGATTGGCCTATAGTTCTCTCTTTCAGTTGGATCTTTCTCTGCTTTGGGGATAAAGGTGATGCTTGCTTCCAGGAATGAATTTGGGAGTATTGCACAGCAGTGGCAGTAGTTCCTTTCTAAATGTCTTGTAGAATTCAGCAGTGATGACTTTAGGGCTTGGGCTTTTCTTAGTTGGTAAGTTTTTAATTACAATTTCAATTTCATTGATTGATATTGAGTTGTTTTGAATTTTTAGGTAATTTTGGTTCAACTTTGGTAAATCATATATATCTAGGAATCTGTCCATTTCTTCTGTATTTTCTATCTTATCAGCATATAGATTTTGAAGTAGGTATTGACAATCCTGATTTCTGTTGGGCCTGTTATAATTTCAACTTTTTCATGTATTTGGGCCTTTTCTTTCCTTTTTTTAAAAATAAGGTTGGTTAAAGGTTTGTCATTTTTGTATATTCTTTTGAAAAACCAACTCTTGGCTTCACTGATTTTTGGTATTGTTTTCTTGTCTCCGTTACATTCATTTCTGCCCTGATCTTTACAAATTCCTTTCTTATATAAGCTTTGGGTTTGTCTTGCTCTTCTTTTAAACTTGAGGTTCAGCATCACATTGTATAATTGACCTCACTCTCTTTTCCTAATATGAGTATTCATTGCTATGAATTTCCCTTGCAAGACTGCTTTCATTGTGTCCCATACATTCTGATATTTTTTGTTGTCATTGTCATTTAATTGTAGAACTGTCTGATTTCTTCTTTAATTTCCTCTGTGACCCACTGGTTATTCAGAAGTGTGTTGTTAAATTTCTATGTGCTTATGAAATTCTTGCTGTTTCTTTTGCTATTGATCGCCAATTTCTTTGCACTCTGGTATGAAAATAGACAGGGGATAACTTGAATTCCTTACTTAAACATGTTCTATGAGAAAGTATGTGGTCTATTTTGGAGAATGATCCATGTGCAGCTGAAAATAATGTTTATTCTGATTTTGTGGGGTGAAACGCTCTGTAAATTTCTGATAAGCACATTTAATCAAGAATTTGATTGAGCTCTACTATTTCATTGTTCATTTTTTGTCTGGTTGATCAATCTATTTGTGACAGTAGAGTATTGAGGTCCCCTACTACTATTGTATTAATGTATTAATTATGATTTTCCATTTCTATTTGTATTTGTTTTATATAGTTGGACACACTAGTGTTTGGTGCATATATATCAATAATTGTCATCTCTTCTTCTTGGACTGTTCATTTTACAAGGATGTAGTGTCCTTTTTTGTCTCTCTTAATCAGTGTTGGTTTGAAATCCACTTGATCTTCAAGAAGGATAGCTATTACTGCTTTTGGAGGATTCCTATTACATGGAGTATGGTTTTCCACCCTTTAACTTTCAGTCTATAAATTTCTTTTTTAATTAAGTGTGTTTCTTATATTGTTAATTCTTGCTTCTTGACTAGTCTATTTCTTTTGATTGGTGAACTGAGACCATTAACATTGATGGTTATAACTGATATGTATTGACTTATCTTTGTCATGACTTTTTCTTTTTGTTGATTAACATTGTGGTTATAACTGATATGTATTGACTTATCTTTGTCATGACTTTTTCTTTTTGTTGGATTCTCCCCCTTTGCATTTAATTTTTGCCTGATGGATTCATTCTTCTGGGCTTCCTGGAGTTGTTATCCTCATTGTCTTTTCCCAGGATAGTGTTTAAAGCTTTTTGGAGTGTTGGTTTAGTATTCATGAAGGTCCTAAGGTGTTCTTTGTCATAAAAATATCTTATTTCTCCATCAATTTTGAAAGATAGGTTTGTAGGGTACATCAATCTGGGCTGGATGCTGTTTTCCTTTAGGGTTTGAAGTGGTCACTCCACACTCTTCTTGCCTTGTGGGTTTGTTTTGAGAAGTCTGCTGTGATTCTGATGGGCTTTCCTTTCCATGCAATTTGTTTCTTTTCTCTAACTACTTGTACAATTTTGTGCTTCTGTTGGGTTTCTGGAATCTTAACTGTTATTTTCCTATGTGTAGATTTTTTTAATCATGTCTAGTTGGAGTCCTATACACCTCACTCATCTATATGTCATGTTATTTTCCCCTATTCAGGAAGTTTTCTGCCATTACTTCTGTGAAAAATTTTTATGTCATCTGTGCTCGCTCCTCTTTCTTCATTGACTCTGATTAGTCTAATGTTATTCTTCTTTAAATCATCTAGCAGCAGCTGGATTGCTTTCTCATGGTCTCTTACTATTTTTAGGAAAGTTTTAATTTCCTGGTCACTAATTGCAATCCTATCCTCTATATCTGAAATTCTGTCTTTTCATTGGCTCATTCTGCTGTATAAATTTTCAATGGAGTTTTTAATCTCCTGGAAATCTGTTTGCATCTGTTTTATGGATTCAGTTTGTTTCCTATGATGGGATTCCATCATGTTTCTCAGCTCCTCTATTTTTTAAAAATCTGTGTCTGCTCTAGGTTTATTAATTATATCTTGCTGGGCACAATCTCTGCTGTTATCTGAGAAGTTATTTCTGATTTCATTTTTTCCAGGTCCTCTTTTGTTGCCAGTTCAGAGAGACCAGGTGATTGAGTATCAGATTATTACATCTTGTTGCCCTTTGGGGTTGCCTTCAGTGATCTGGAAGTCTGGTTTTGAGACTTATTTCTGTATATTCTCATTTGAACAGATGCAGCCTGTTGTGCCTTTGTTGAGGCAACCTTTTGCTCACTGAGTGGTCTTCATTTTTCAGGAAGCCGCTGAGCAGCCTTTACTCTTCTGCTCACTAGTACCCCCATTCCTGGGTTCAAAATGGTGGCCTTCTGGATCCCTGAGCTGACCTGTTGTCCAGGCAGGTTCTGGCTGGGGCCTGTGCACACTTGGGATGGTATCGAGACATGCATCTTGCTGGGGCCCCTATATAACTGCTGTCTGGGAGGGCTTTTGGCTGGGGGTTGTGTATCCCAGTTCCTTTTGTCTGCACAGGCTTCTTGCTTGAGTCTCCAAGCACTTACCAATGGTACTGGGGAGAGCCTATGGCTATTGCTTGCATGTCTGCATAGTTCTTTTCCACATGGACCCTTGGCTGTGGTTGAAGGTATGGCTGGTCTCTGACTATAGCTTGTGTGCCTGTGCAGCTCTTTGCTAGGTGGTCCTGCAGCTTGGGAAGGTGTGCCCATGCATCTGAGGTCAGGGCAGGGGCCTGGTTGTTATCTGCCCAGAGCTGGACCACTCAGCTTGTCCTCGGGATCTGCTACCACTTACCCATAGTATGGCAGGCCTCTATATTTACTATGCTAATATTTATTAAATCTTCTCAACTGTGAGTTGGGAATGGGAAGATGAAGAAGACATTTTTATGATATGAGAGACTCAATCCAGCAAAGAATAAAGTATCCTGGTGAGGAATTGCCATAACCAAGTACAGAGATGTTGTCTGTGGTTACATGTTTTTGCTTATCTCTTCAGTTTGGATTAAGAGAAAGAGGCTCCAATCCTGGGTCCTTAGCTTTATTGATTTGAAGTTGAACTCAAGGGTTAGCTTCAGGCTCACTTTGGGGAGCAGTGTATGATGTGAGGGCTGGAAGGGGGAACACATTCTCTATTAAAAAGGGAATTCATTAGAAATAAGACAAGAAGAAAAGAAAGGGAGAGATAAGAAAGGAAGGAGAGGGAGAGAGTGTGTGAGTAAGAGGGAACAAGGAAAAAGAGGAAGAGGAGGAGGGGGAGACAAAGAACAGGAGGCAAATGAGAAGGAAAAGTAGAAGGAAGGAAATAAAGAAAAGGAAGGATGGAAGGAAGAAAGGAACTCACTGGCCTAGAGTAAGGGTGTGTAAACATCTTGTACATTTTACATTTCTATGTTTTATTCTGGCAATAGTCTTTGTCACACATATTCTAAGCTGACTTGTAACACAAAAGCAGCCAGAAATGAAAAACAAAGGGCATGGCTGTCTTCTACTAAACTTTTATGGGAAACTGAAATTTTAACTTCATGTAATTTTTACATATCACAAAATATTACTTTTAACTTTTTCAAATTAAATACCTGAAATTATTCTTAACTCACTGGATATATAAAAACAGTTTGAATTTGGCCTGTGAGCCATTGTTTGTCAAATCCAGGGCTAGAATTAGAAGCCCAAAGAAAGATTAGTTATTCATAGTATTGCTAGAATACCTAGTAATATAGTGTCTAACTCCTTCTTTAGCCACTCCGAATATTGTCTGCATAGAATATATCATTAGCCAAGAGCAGTATCCTCCTCACAACCAGGGACCAGTTGTGTTGACCCATAAGGACATTTTCTTCTTGTCTGTAAAACAGAAGCTTACTCATCTAGACTTTTTTTTTTTTAAGTCATGGCTTTTGATGAGGATAAATGAAATAAATCCCAATGAAAATACTCTGTGCTCTTAGGAAGAAAAGCATTACACAAACTCAAATGTATTATTAAAGAAACAGCAAATCTGTCAGGAGGAATTGGAAAGTCCCAAAGCATAGTACTGTACCACAGACTGCAGAATACTGCCTAGAATGGAGCTCTTCTGGCTAAGATAAATGAGATGGCTTTCCCTCCTTCACACTGAACTCCCATATTTCACCATCTGCAAATGGGATGACTTTGCTTCTGTGCTTATTCTTTCTTTTATTTTTTCCTTAACTTATTAATATACCGAGAGAACCAAATTGCTCCTCAGATGGATTGCTCTGGGGAACATTGCTGGTACTTCTATCTGAGGCAGCTCACAGAGCTGGACTTGGCCAGCTGACATCAGCGTGCGTCCCTCCCAGCTAAACCCCTTAAATAGTACAGCATCCAAAGCCTTCTCACAAGGTTCAGTAAATTATGCCCATGGTTGTTTCAGAATTAACTCATTTAGGTATCTAATCAGATTGCTTTTCCAAGGGGGGCTGAATAGGGTCACTTTTGTAAGTTAGATCTCCCTATTTTTTCTATGGAGAGGCATTTCACAATATTATTATATTTTTTTCAGGATAAATTTTTGAGTATTTTCCTTTACAACAGCTTTCTAAAAATCTTCACTTTCTCTGATTGTCCTTATTTTTCTTCCACAGGCAGAGCAGACCTGTTACATTGGTCTATATTTTGTGCATTGTGGTTTGGTCCACATTTCTATCCAAAATTTTGAGCATTCGGTATAAAATGTTATGGCTTCCAAATTTTCCCCTATTAAAAACAGCTGTAATTTCTAAAAAGACTTAGATGCATTTCTTCTTACCATTGGAGGCTCTCTTGGATTCATTATCTTCTCTTCAAAGTTACTCATTTTAATTTTCATTGAATTTCTGCTTTTCTGTTTTGCCTTTTTACTTTTTAAAGCTTGCTTTTCTGAGTAGGATTAGGCACAGAAATACTCAGGTAAGAAACTTGGGAGAGAATTTTAACAGTAAAAGAAGATATTCTTGTGTTTGGTTAAGGTTAAAATTCAGTTACATGGCTATTAGAGATGGTATGATTAAACAACATTTTCTCTGTAGCATTATCACTAACACTACATTTCTCTGTAGTATTATGACATACCTGACTTTTTCTTCTAAATTTTAGGCTTTCTATCCAGGTCCTGCCTCTCTTTTTCTATGTTGTGTTATTGTTACACCAATGGTATTTCCAAATATATAAGTGACACGGACTAGCCCACCTATTCTATAGTTTTGCCCTTTCATTTATTTTTTTCCAAACCTTCCTTTGTACACTATAACTTGAATATTGTGTAACAACCATCCTCATCCTTTGACACGCACTTGTAATGCCAGTGCTGACAGAGTAAAAGATATCTTTCTAGAGCCTTGTCTCATGAAACTTGAACCATAATTTGTATCAGATGGGGGAAAAATCACTCCTAGTAGAGTGGTAGAGAAGAAAAGCACTTCTTTCCTTTAAAAGGAATTTTGAGTAGTTTTAATAACAAACCATTCTGAGCTATTGCTATTGTGTCTAAGAGGTACCAATGTCCCTCACTTCTACAGTTTGTGCTTAAAACAGTGTCACTTGAATTCAATCAAGTAGAGTCCTCTGATTACTTTTATTTCTGGGACAGATTTTCAAGAGCAACTTCTAATTTTAGTTATTGTAGTTGAGCTTCTTCCCATTCTCTGCACACCACTGATGTCTATGTGCATTAGCTTTCTTTTAAAGGAGACAATCACAGGCACTCCATCGACAGAGCAGAAAGCTAATGTAGGTGACTGTGAGAATGGCAGCAAAGGAGGGAAGTATCTTTTTGTGTGATTTTGCACACACATTTTCACAAGTAAGCAAATATTTTAATTATTGCAATCCTAGAAAACAATCTGAAGTTGTTCTAATTACTTAGCATAAAGTCTAACTAACATTCCTATTATGAATAAAACTCAGTTTGCATTCTTAGTGTTCTGATGACCTTATAACACATAGCACATCATCCTGACTGGTTTAAAAGTACACAGTACTGTGGAAAAATCTTCTTTTCTGTTACTATTGCAACAACCAGGTAGGTGAACCAAAAGGGAATGGATACGTATTCATAAATTAGGAAGCTTTGAAGTTTAATTTTGAAATGCATGTACCTTATAAGCTGGGATGCTAAACAGAAATGAAATGCAAAACTGACTGTCCTGAAATTAAGTTCTCTCAAGGGAATTTTCTCATGATTCTGAATTGTCCAGGGCTCTAGGTGCTCCTGTATGCAAAGACCACAGCATGAGGAGGGACTAGATCTTAAACAGGAACTCCAGAGGCATTGGTTGCGTGGAATATGAATGTCACAAAGATTGAGATTGACACAAGTGTGAGAAGATAAAATAATTCATTTATCTTTCTGTTCTAGGAATATGGAGCATCATTTATGTTTCCCACTTCCGGACTGGACAATTAACTATGTAACTCACTGTAATTTCCATTATGTCCTTAATCATTCTCCTTGAAATGGAATATGGGAAGTTGCAATTCCCTACATGAGTCAGGGTGCTGGTCAGAATTTGATGGCATTTTCATGAGCTTTTGATGAAGTGACTGCTTATGAAGGAGTGAGCAGAGGTAAGGGGAACAAAAATCGAATGATGCCACACCCTTCGACCAGCAACGGTGAAAAGCCATTAGCAACCAGGAGACCAGGGTCAAGAACAAGGGGCAAGTTCAGCTGCCTGCTCAGGAACAGTGAATGTCTTAACGTCACTGAGGGTCAACATTGCAGCCATTATCACAGCCTGAGCCAGAAGGTGAAAGGAGGGAAGAAAGAAGCTTCTTCCCATGTTTCTTTTCTGGTTTTCCTTCAGCCTACTAGCTGACCCAACTGGCTGCAGAAGGCACAGGGACGATGGCAGTGGTTTAGCCGTTGGACCAAAGATTGGGGCACAGGAGGGTGGGCACAGCCGGAGGGGAAGTGGTGGCTGCCCATACATTCTCCTCACATAACCCTGCTTCCCCACTTTCCTGAATCTCTTGGCTTTGCTTCTTGATTTCCGATTCCTGGCCTTATGCTCTCAGTTTCCCTGCCTAGCAGGCTTTCCTCACTCTCTGCTCACTGTCTGTGTCATCACATAGCGCGATTGGCACCCAAAGGCCTCCTCCATATGCCCACTCCAGCTCTTCCCACCAGCGCAGCACAGCTTCATGTCAACATCCAGTATGCCTGGCGCTATTCTCTCTCGCCATCACCCTCACCTGCGGGGGTTTGCACAGCAAGTCTCAACTGCCTTCCGGGAACTGGAAACCTCTTCAGCACCAATATTTTGAAGTCAAGCTTTGAGGTTGCAAATCTGTCACTGTTACATTCTTTCACATAGCACCGTTTGTGTTTAGGGTGTTGCGTAGTACATCGTAATTGCCACCAACTAAAATAGATCTAGAAAAGAGGAAGTGTGGGCATTTCTTATAATTTACCATTCATGTTGAATCTTCCTTTCAGTGTGACTGTGATAACAGCTCCTGCACAAAACACCAAGGAACACGTTGGCCTGAACTGAGCAAAAAACTGCTTATTCTCTTCAAATTGCATTAAGCCTATAGTTTCAGGACTAGCAGGTTTCTTCTGCACAGGAAATTTGAAGATGCCCATTGGTAATATGCCTACTTGCCAAAAGCCCAGTTGAGTGATTGAAATTGCTGGTAGTTTGGTTACTGGAAATGCATGAATGTGGGGGATGAGATTTACATTGTAGTCCCTCTCTTTGTGAGAACCCGGAAAATAAAAATGCTACAGATCTCAGTGCTAAGTGCTGCTATGCTACTCTGACAGAGCCAGTGGGTCTGTTCAGGTTCTGTGAACACTGGGAACCCATGTGTACGAATATGCTGCTTTCTTGTCTTTGTTCTCTTCTTGTCATTTCAGTGAAATCTGAGCTTCACCCCTCGTGTGTTGCTATGGTCTAGATGCTTGTGTCCCACTCACCGAATTTCTGTGTTGAAATCGTTATTCCCAATACCGTGCTTCTAGGATATGGGGTTTTCTGGACAGCAGTCTCATGAATGAGATTTGAGTTACTACAAAAGAGATCCAAGAGAGGCCCTTCACCCCTTCTGCTTTGTGAGGGTACCATGAGAAGGCACCATCTGTGAGCCCAAAACCATTTATGGACTTGGACTCCCAGCCTTCAGAACTGTAAGACATAAATTTCTGATGTTTATTGACCACCCAGTCCACAGTACTTGTTTATTTATTTATTTATGTAATTTATTTATTTTTTACTTATTTATTTATACCGGGGATTGAACTTGGGACCTTACACGTTGAGGGGCAGGTGGTGGAACCACTGAGCTAAATCCCCGGCCCTGGTCCACAGTATTTTGTTATAGCAGCCTGAATGGACTAAGACTGGTACATTCTGTGCACTGTATCACCCTCAAAATAAAATAATACTGTTTCCTTTTCTTTTTTCACATTCAGTCTAGGAAAAGTGAATGGTTCTACTTCTAAACATATCTGAACTTACCTCCAACTCCACTCTTAGCGTCCTCTGCAGTGTCCAAGGGAGAACCTCCAGCATCTTTCTTCTGGACCACGATGCAGCCCCTCACCGTGCTTTACCATTCCTAATTGCCTCTCCCCACTTTGTTTTTCACACAGCACCTTAAGTAACATCTTAAAAACATGAATCTAATTATTTCTCCCAAAGTTTTATTTTGAAAAAAAAATCCAACATAAAGAAAATTTGTAGCATTAGTACAATGAATATCCATATTTCTGTCACCTAGCTTGCATTTTATCCCTAAGCACATCAGCATGTATTTCCTAACAAGGTCATCTTCCTTCATACTCATATGACTGTTATCAGGGGATGGGAGAGTCAGGAGGTCAGGAAGGGGAAGGGGAAATAAAAATTATTAAGATGTGGTATCTATATCACCAATTCCTCAAGATGAATATAATTATTATATATCATAAACATGTTCTAATAAAAAACTAAAAAAGACCTTACTATTGATACAATACTATTATCTAATCTATATTCATATTCAAACTTCCACTCTTGCCCAAAAGAGGCCCTTCAGAGCTATTGTTTTGTTTTGTTGCTTGGTGTTGTTCTCATCTCTGTGTATGTTTTACCCATGACTGACTTTATCTTTCCTATCTGTTTAATCTCAGTTTGAAGATTCTAGGTCATAGATGGCACTGCAGATTATCTCTCAGTTTGGAATTGTCTGATTGTTTTCTCAGATTGGTTTCAGGTTAAAACTTTTCATTTTTGTTCTTCAAGAACACCGTGGAGCTGGGGGTGCATTCTTGGGGTGTATAGCAATGGCAGAGTCTTAATTTATTTCATTACTGGTGATAAAATGTTTGATCATTTGGTCAAGATACTGACCACCGGGTTTTTCCATTGTAGATATTTTCTTTACTTTCAGTAATTTTTTGTCTAGTCTGCAGGGTAATGAATTTCATTATTTTAAAGATTCAAATCTAATCTTTAGATAAATTATACAGTTAAATACTTTTTAATTTTTTCCACCTAAATGTCTTTATTTGTGTTGCATTCACCACCGTATTTATTGCATACTTAACTCTTTATATTTCATGTGTAGGATTAAATGCCACTCTTTAGAAGTGCTTTCTCTGATTATCTACTCAAAGCAGCTCTCTCATCAAACTTCATATTCTCAGTATCTTAGCATCTTTTTGATTTCCTTCACAGTCCTTTCCTAAGATGTGATGATTTGCCTGGTCATTTACTTATTAGCTGTGGTTATTACTAAACATATCTCTTAGAGGTTTAGCTATTACTAAACATAAGCTCCCTTTTCACTGTTGCTAGAATATATAGGGTCATACATGTGGTAGACGACCAAATGAACAATTGTTCAGTGAGAAAAATCAATGCAGGTAAGAATAAATGTAGCATCATGGTAGAATTTTATACACTCATATTTTTACAAAAATTATCTTTACTGCCAGATGGCCATGGAAGTGGGCTCCATACCAAATTTTATTCTTCCCCTTCCATGGTGTAGGGGTTGTCACCGGGACTCACACTGCCCAGCCTCTGAGCATCTAGGTGTGCTGAGATCAGTTCTCACCAGTGAAATGTTGTGTGTTTCTCTTTCTAGCTCTGCTTTGAAGAAGTGGGTGGAATTTCTTCATATTTTTGTCTCTGTCAGATGGAAGCTGTTAGGCTTGGCACAGCCATAATATAGAAAGATCCCAGAGCACTGAGTCATTACTGAGAAGAGCACTTCCTGTCAGACTATCAGAAGATGACAATATAAAACTTCATGGTGAAGCAGGGCGTGGTGGTGCACATCTGTAATCCCAGCACTCGGGGAGGCTGAGGCAGGAGGATCACTGTGAGTTCGAGACCAGCCTGGGCTACATAGTGAGTTCCAGGTCAGTCTCAACTACATAGTGAGACCCTGTCTCAAAAACAAACAAACAAACAAAACCTTTATGATTCTGTTTATTTACACAAGTGTGGCATACCTTGGTCAAAAGTACAAAACTAAAAGTAGTCCAAAATCCCAAAGTTTGACCATCAACTTGATATCTTAAATGGAAAATCCTTCCCCTGACCAAATAAAATACCTTTCAGTCAAAGCATAAGCATACTAAAAATATTGTATAAAATAATCGTCAGGTCATGTGTGTATAGTGTATATGAAAAAGAAGTAAATTTTATGCTTAGATTTGGACCTCATCCAATAGATAATTCATTGTGTATGCAGAACTATTGAAAATCTTGAAAGAAAAACAAAACCTTGAAATCAACACTTCCAGGATTTCAAATAAGGTATAGAATCTAGCACCACTTTGAATAATACAGAAATAAAATCCAGAAAACCGGTAGCCAGAAAAATAAGAGAATAAAAGTTAAAAGAAAGCCGGGGTTTGTGTTAATCAGCTTTCTGTTAGTATAACAAGCACTTTAATAAAATCAACTTCTTTTGGCACACCCTGCAGAGGCCTCGCCTCGCGCCCTGGTTGGGCAGCCTTGTTACATTCACAGCTGCAGTGAAACATGACCCCACAATGGAAGTGCATACAGGAGCCTAGCTACTCATCTCACCGCTGGAACACAAGGGTGGAAGAAGTATGGGCTGGAGTAGGCCTCACGTCCTCTTCGGAGCCATGGCCACACTGTCTTGACTTCTTCTACCCGGTCCCTGTCTGAAAGTTTCTACCGCCTTCCCAGCATGGAGCTAGGAACTGAGCCTTAACACATGGGCCCTCGGGGAATATTCCAGATCCAAACTATAGTAGGATTACTTAAAATTCACTGTGACATTACTGTTTTGAGTAGTGTCTACTTCCCACATTCCCAAGCCTCGCAGAGTAGGATTAGGCCCAGAAACATTCAAGCAGGAGACTTGGAAGAAAATCTTGCCAAAGAGTTAGAAACAGGGGCCAGCTGGTCTTTGGCAAAGGTGAAAATGGAGTTTGTTTAGTTTTTTGGAGTGGCGTGACTGAACCTCGTGGTGTGTGAGATACTGCACTCTATTGCCCAACAGATCTGGGGGACTTCTAGTGTGATGTTAGAAAGAATCACGAAATTCTTTTTTTGTTGCTGTCAGGGTATTTTGTGTGCTGTGGGTAGCATTACTAATAGAACAGCAATCTATCTAGTAATTATTGGTTAGTAAATTAGTGAAAAGAGTCACTCAACATCAGGGATGGTGTGGACCTTAAGTCTATTTTACAGTGGCCCAAGATAAAGTGTTTTCCTATCAGCATGTGTTACTGAGTCAATTACTAGCCAACCTGGCCCGGCAAGCCAGGACCCTGGTCATAGCAGTTAGACACCTGTTAATCTAGGTGCTGTGACACTCTGACCATGACTCAACAGGAGGGTCTTTGAAGGACTTCAGTTTACATTATCCATCCCCTAGTTTGCTTCGATCATAACAGGAAATTTTTGGTTATCCTTTAAAAAGTGTATAGCTCTACTTATACATTTTTTACCTTAAATTAATATGAGTATTTCTAAACAAATGATCAAAATGCACCCACATACTTGTAAGAACTTTAAGATTATGTATGTAGTCTAGTAATGATGTCATACAACATTTCAAATTGGTACTTAAATTTATCTTTAAGAGCTTGTGGAACATTTTTCTTTCAATTATTTTTTCCTTTTGATTATAAAACATAATTGCATGCAGAGGAAAAGAAAAAATGTAAACCACCCATAATGTGATCATACAGAAGTAATCATTCTAAACATAATAAAGTAATTCCCTATAGGTAATGTGCATAGGTGTATGTTTATATAATACCATAGGGTTTTATACTTATTTTATCATATATATTTACCTGTTAAATGAATTTCTTAATTTTAGCTAATGTGTTAAGTTCAACAGCTAATTTGCACATCATGCATAGATTTTTTTTATTCAATATTTCATTTATGGAAAGTTACTGGATGAAATTTTGAAGGTTTTTGAACCTTATGTGAGTGCATCCTCATGACTATTCTCTGTGATGATACATATTCATCCTTGGTTGTCATTTGGAAATAGGAAAAATACATTGTACTTAAATCTGATGAATAAGACAAATGATTAAACCAAGAAATCCCCTTCGAAGCAGAGACTACGTAATTATGTATTTATGTATGATGTTTACTTTGAATGAAATGAATTACTTTAATACTTAGGTCCTAGTTTAGAACTCAAAAAGATCAGTATCTTCACTTTATTTCTGCTACTAGACATTTGCTTAGATCATCACAAAAAGGCAAAGTGGGTGGGGAAAAACAATTTATCATCATGTGCATGTAGGGTAAAACTCGATGGTGTCATTTCATGCACAGTAGCCTGTCCTAGGACAAAGAAAAGGAGAAGACAAAGAAATAAAGAGAAACAGGACAAAAGAAAAGGGAAAAGGGAACTTTAAAGAAAATGGAAAAAATAAAAGAAAGAAAGAAGGAAACCCTGGGATAAAGCATAAGAGAGAGAAAAGGGAAGGAAGGAAGGAAGGAGGGAGATTTGGAGGAAGGATGAA
This sequence comes from Fukomys damarensis, assembly GCF_012274545.1. Classification (NCBI taxonomy): domain Eukaryota; kingdom Metazoa; phylum Chordata; class Mammalia; order Rodentia; family Bathyergidae; genus Fukomys; species Fukomys damarensis. The sequence goes on along the minus strand of NW_022900943.1, from coordinate 26,434,432 downwards.
AACAGGACAAATAGTAATATAGCCAATACTCAAAAGTGAATTTATGAAGCTGGTCTTAAACTTACAGCATACTAAAGGTTTTCAAAACTTTAAAGATAGTATTCTTCTATAATATTTTCAATACTCTGGGATTCTAATTATAGTAAATTAGAAAAAATTGGAGATGATGGAGTAGGTATATAGAGATACACATTAGACAGTCCCTTCACAGTTTGCAGAGAGCAACTTTTGAAAACTAAACCAAGGAAGTCCATTAGGGTCGTTAGATGATATCCACAGGGCTTCCAAAGAAGAGGAGTTCATGATAAGCAAAGATAGCTGAACAAGGTTTTCAGAGTCCACGATCCTTAAAGATGAAGTACCTTGACCAGAAACGGAAAGTTGGGCCCTTTGAAGTCATTATCCAGCTTGTCCTCTGAAAGGGCACCACGGTGCAGAATGTACTCATGAAATCTACCACCTTCAAGGGTAAAATGCCACACAGAATTACAGCTTATCTTCGGCCACATATTCATGTAAGGCGTGAAAGAAAAACTTGACTTTAAAGGTGCGCATTTTTAGAGTTCTGAAAAATCCAATAATCCACTTTCAGTAAGCTTAAATTTACTATCATTTGAGTGAATGTCTTTTTCAAAATTATGCACTCAAATATACATTCACAAACACAAACACACATACACACACAGTTCAGAAACAAAAATTTCTTTCCTGTTTCTAACTGGATGTAGCGCATGTTGCTATAATTCGGCCACAGTTTGTAAAATATTTACAACAGTGATTGGACTGACATAAAAAATAATAATTGGAATAGTAGATGTTTGAAAGATTGCTCATCTTTTACTGCTTCATTTTGTGTAACAAGTCCTTTTAAATAAAATAAAAATATAGAAATAACAAGACTAAATCCTGAAAAAAAAACCCTACTTCAAATTTGCTGTTTGCCCACATATACCCATTGATAAAATTTCAGGGCCAGAAGGTAAACAATATAATTTTAAAAGTGATTTGTTTTGTGAATACTCATGGAGTTAGACAAACTTTCATAAAATAACAAGACAGGGTCTTTGGGGGAGGTACATTCTGAGAGCAATCAAGACAGAAATAGACACACACGCACAAAAGAAATGTAGAAGTTATCTAATAAAATAGATCTATAAATAGAAAAGAAGTACATGTTACAAAAAGGTGAAAATTCATCTTTTCTTTCCTTCCGTTCCTTTCCCCTTCCTTCCTCCCTCCTTCCTTCTTTATTGCTGTAGGGCTGGGGATAAAACTCAGGGCCTTGTGCATCCTAGGCAAGTGCTCTACCCCTGCACTACACCCCCACCCCAAAATTTATTGTTTTTTAATCTTAAAAACTCAAAAAGATTGTCTACCTTCTGAGATTTAAGTAGCTAAAATATCAATAGCAAGGTAAGAAAGGAAAAACAGTGATTTAAGATCTGTTTCTATTTAGAGGCGTGGTTAAGAGTAGACCTTCAAAATCAATTGATTGTGCAGTGTTCTTATTAGCTATGGCAAGCAGAGTAAAGACCTCCCAAAGACATCTGTCACATCTTCAGCACCTGTGTTCATGGTACTTCACATAACAAAGAGGGGTTTGCTATAGTTAAGCTACAGAAGTGGAGATGGGAAATAAAGGTAGGTTATCCAGGTGGGCCCATTGTCTGCACGAGGATCCCTAGAAAACCAGAAGGCAAGAGAGTCAGGGTGAGGAAAGGAGATGTGATAACTGAAACAGAGGAGATGTGGATGAGGGCCACAAGCAAAGGAGCACACAGCTTTGAGAGCTGGGAAAGACAAGGAAATAGATGGTCTCCTCTAGCCCCAGAAGGAGCTCACCGCTGCCAGCCCACTGTGGGCTTCTGACCTACGGAATAGTAAGATATTTGATCTGCGGTGTTTTGAGTCACTAAATATGTGATGATTTGTGATAGCAGCAATAAGAACCAATATATTAGCTTTGGAGCAAAACTCACTTATTTGTTTCATAAATTTGCATACATTTGTTTAATTTATGCAGAATCAGACCCAACTGTTCTCTAAATCTGATTTCTTAACTCAAAACAATTATGCCAGATAAATCATATTGTTTTTCTTTTCTTGATTGATTGATTGAATGATTGATTTTTTTTGTTGTTGTTTTTTTTGTTTTTTTGTTTTTTGAGACAGGATCTCACTATGTAGTTGAGACTGACCTGGAACTCACTATGTGACCACAGGCTGGTCTTGAACTCATAGCAATCCTCCTGCCTCAGCCTGCCGAGTGCTAGGATAACAGGCATGAGCCACCACGCCCGGCTCTTGATTTAGTTTTGTTCAGTGCTTATTATCAATTTCATAGTAGGGAGAAAAAAAAGAACTGTCCTTTCTCAAACTTCTACTAAGTAAATATGAGCCAGTGATGGTATTTTTTCACATTATTTTATTTAATTCTTATAACACTCTTAAAAGAAATCTTCATTTCCTATTTTTAAGTAATGTGACCAATTTTCAGAGCAAATGAAAAACTTGTCCTATTTCAAATGGTGATAAAACTAACAAAGCATAATATACTGGACCAGAGAGTGGAGTGATGTAAAAGTTTTATCTCCCATAGACAGCAAATACACAAAAGATAAATGAGATCAAAGATAGATTAATCAATCAATAGATAGGGAGATTAAATAGACAGGCAGGCTGATAGAAGAGAATTGGAGAAAAATACAAAGAATCTTACAAATAGAATTTAGTGTGTCCCAAAGTTTGGAAAGCATAATTTTGGCTTAGATAGTTATTAGAAAAAAATCTTTTGGACACTCCATATAGCCTCCTGGTTCCTTCCTTTATAGAAGAAAGATAACAATAGATGTCTCTCATAAAGAATCCCATGAAATAATGCCCAATACTGGGACACTGAAGAGCTCTTTAAATATTGATTCAACATTCTGTGGTCTACTTAGGATCCCCAAACCAATTTGTGACTCATTCAACACTGAGAGGTAGTCTGCTGTAAAGGAGAAAAAGAGACACTATAAATCAGGTGGCAATCAATGATTCCATAGAGAATTGAACATATTCTTTGTCCAAATGAACAGAAAATGTTGGTATGAATTGTGTGCTCTTGTGAGAAGCAGACGCAGCCGAAGCTGCTTACCAAAGGATGAGCACAATGCGCAAGAACCTTCGAGAACAGCACCTCTGAAGACATCTTGGATAAGTGTCTTGAGTTAGGTCATCAAGATGAATGAGGTCACCTAGACGCAGTTTAGACAACTGCAAAGCGGAACAATGTGACCAAAGGCTGGCTTAACACCTCAAGGCAACTATGGTGCCAACAGCAGCTGGAAACAGTTAAGAACCGAATGAGGAGAGGGCAGTTTTGACATCAAAGGGATCAGTTTGACAAATGAAAATCAAATTGGATGGGCTTTAATGCTAACAGCTGGCTATGAGGCAAACTGACTTGTTAGACTCCCATATACCTCCCAGGGAGAATATAAATACATATTTCTTAATTTTCAAGGTTTTTTTCTTCTGCAAACAAAGGAGAATGATCATGGTGTGATAAATAGGCTCTACCACAATCCTTGAAATAGTGGGATGGTGATGCTTGCCTTTTGTCAAGGTATTTTCTTCTGCCTTCTCCACATGTTCCCGCCTGTCTATCTCTCATCTCTCCTTTTAATGTGCAGAAAATTTTATCCAGAGATAATATATCTGAACATGATGCAATTTGTTTAAAAAGTAAATATTTTCCTGCTGAGCAAGTTTTGATATTGGGAAGTTTTCTGAATGGACCTTACCTTTGCAACACTTTATATAAGAATGACAGATAATTTTACTTCCCAACACATGCTTTGGCAGATGGCCTCCCTATGAAATGCACCAAGGCCGATACGGATATACATCGGCTGCAGTTTGGACCAGAGGGTAGGTAGCTCCTTTGTCGATGGAGAGATCAGACTTAAGATGGATAGAAGGAAGAACAAAAGTTATTATCAGCCAGTAAACTGCTCTTTGGAGTGGCTTCAGGGCCATCCAGTCCACCTCTTTTCGTTATCAGGGGTAACGCATTTAAGTGAGAAAGCAAATACCCAGCTCAAAGGAATAAACATTTTGCAAAAAGCAGTGCTGCTGCAATTCTTATTGCCCTAGTTCATCAGAAACTTCTTGAAAATAGAACTAAGAAGCATAGACGCTGCTTAACATAGCTCATTAATGTATCCCCAGAAATTAGCAAACAATGGGACATCTAGTAGATACCAAATACATATTTGATATGTTAATGAGTAACACAAGCCAGAACTCTGTAAATGGGTCTCGACGTGATTAACTGTAAATGGAGAAATAAGACACTCTTGGTTTCACTAAGTTATCATTATCCATTCAAACACCTCATGTTGCAGGCTCTGCAGTGCAAATTCAAAGCCATAAAAGCTAAATTCAGGATTAATTTGGGGGTTCAAACGAGACAAAGCAGCAAAAATTCCTCTAGCTTTTGGTATCCTTTAAGAGGGTCTGTTTGCCTCGGTGCAATGATGTCTGCAGCACGTAGGAGATTTTAAGCTAATACACCACTTATCGTGCTTTGCTGGTGGATCAGTGAATGATTTCATTGACCTGAAGCTTTGTTCTTGTTCTTGTGCCTGCCTAGATTATTCCATTGATATGCTGAAGAAAAACGTGCAGGTGAGAGCTAATGGGCTCAGCAGATATTAAGGCTGTTTTCTTTCTGTTTACTGCCTGCAACTCCTGCTGGTTTCAAGTGTTTGGTTTTTCATTTGAAGGTATGTTTTGTTGACATAATAAGCTATTTAGGACCAGACCCAATTTGAGGTAAAGAAGCTTTCCCTGAAAAGTCATGCTTACAAATCAGCTAAATAGAAAATGGTGTAACGATATATAT
>NW_022900943.1:26403945-26429472 GCF_012274545.1 Fukomys damarensis | reverse complement strand
ATATTTTTTTTTTTTTTTTCCTTTTCTGGCCAGAATGTCTTATGTGCAGTGAACAGATGAACCCGCAACAGAGTACTGGAAATGCCTTGTAGGAAAACCATATTTGGGGCAAACAGTTTCAGATCTTTTTATATTTATAGTCTTCTAAACAGGTTCTTAAAAAAAACTTGAAGCACTCGAGATAATAACTTTTCAAACACGATTCTGCAACCAAGGTGATGTGCTTAGATCAGAAAAGAATACTGGTTGTATCCGTGTTTGTGTGTATGCATGTGTGTGTATGTACATGTCAGATTTAAATTCTGAACACTGCATTACAATTGTATTGCTTAGTTTGCAAAAGCCAACATGGCTGGCAAAGTTGAAAACAGAAATTTAAAAATATATTTCACAGATCAGTCAACACTGGCATTGGCAAAGAGGGTGAGATAAACCTGATGTGGCTAAAAGTCACAGACTTTTCAAACATACTGGGTATTGATTCACAGCAGCAGTTAATTTTGGCATTTACTGAATGAAATTAAAATTCCTCAAATAATAAATGAACTCATGCACTGTCAAGCCAGGCTTGGTTGGTCTGGATTTAACTTCAAAATGTTTTCCATCATGCTTAGATCCATAGTTACTACTTTCAGCTCACAAAAGTTGCCTCTTCTTTCGTTGATCAAAACAAAAATTCTCATTTCTCCTCACCTTTTACTGATGAGTAAGGTAATGGAATAGACAGAAATTCAGCATAGTTCACCATGCTGGGCTCAGCACAAGTGGAAGATCGGTCCAATTTAGGCAAATCCCCGTGTTAGGGATGAACCAGATTTGTTCTATTCCCGGTTCCTATGAATATTCTTCCTTCTAGAAGCTGGTTCATCCTAGAATAAAATTCTTTGGACTCTAGTGTTTTGAGAATAACACTAGACTTTAGACAGTGCAGACAAAAAGAAAAAGATTAAGTCAAGAAGTGACTGCACAGTAGTCAGAAGAAGGTGCAGGAGAAGGAGCTTCAAAGCAGCTCCAGTCGTTTATGGGTCACTCTGACTTTGCAGAAAGGGTTATCTCAGCAGTGAGGCATTTTCTATGTAGTTAGCAATGGGAGCCAGAGAGGTTAAAACAGCTCATCACTTTATCAGGATTACTGAGGGTATGAGGGAGTCCTTAATGGTTTGGCAGTCCTTTTTGTCACAATTTAATGGCATATCGATCTTGCAGAGTGAACAATCATGACCTTCAACTGTTTACAGATGCTTTGGAGGGAAAAGGCTTAAGGAGCTTATTCCAGGGAAGCTGAGAAGGTTCACCCTGACCAGTCAAGTTGAGGAAGGCAAACAGCAATCAAAACATCCCAGTTTGAGGGCAACTTTCCACTGGGGGTGACACTTACAACTGGGAAGATCACAAGTGCTTCAAGAAAAGCTAGTGGTGTTACAGGAAATCAATAAATCAACCAGAAGTGTCATTAACCCAGAGAGAGGGGGAGTGAAGGATGCCAGTGAGAGCCCATGCATGCTTGCGTACGTACACACACACACACACACACACACACACACACACACACAGAGGCCAGTGATAGAGGGGTCCCCTTGCATCAAGTTGAATATTTCTGCTGGGACAACTTTTACAAAGGTTTTTTTTCAGGTGCTTGTGAGGTTTGGAACCTTCACATTATCAGGATGAATTCTGGAATGAGGTTATCACAATTCATATGACAAATCTGGACAAAGACCAACATGAAACAAAGGGGTTTTGTTGGTTTTTTGTTTGTATTTTACAAAACATCATTAATTGGAGGATTTTGGAAGGCATATGAATGTCTTCCTATGAAATTGCCTGCTCAGATGCAGTCAGTCTTTGAAAGAAAATGAAAGCACTGAAATTAAATGCTCAGAAGTACGATGCAGTGTGGACTCTATTTCAGTGTATGTATTCTGTATACCTGCTGAATTCCAAAATGAGGTCCTAGGTTTGGTTTTATTGAACCTCCCTCCACCATGTGACCTGCAAAGTTCTGATTGGTACACAAGGTATAAAACAGAGTTCCTGTCCTCAGAAAACCTATAAATGTTCTGGCCACATATTAATTTGGGCTGTGCACCTCCATCCCTTTCAATTCTAGTAGGTTGAGTAGTGGCACCCCAAAAGATATGCCTACATTGTATTTGTTGAGCCTTTAAGTGTTGCTTTATTTGGAAAAAGGTGTTTCTTTTAAAAAGAGATGTTGTTAAGGAATTGGAAGGACATCCACCGAGATGTTCCGGGCAGCCCTCAATTCTTATAAAGGACAACGGGAAGATGAAAGTGAAGTGAACACAGAGACAGAGGTGGGAGTGACGCAGACACCAATCAAGGAAAAACCAAGCATTTCACGTCGCATGGGATGGCAGGCGATAGACATGGGAAGGACCTCCCCACTCAAAGCTCCAAAAGAGTTGCTCTACCAGCAGCTTGGTTTTGGACTCTGGCTTCTAGAAATGAAGGAATAAATCTCTTTTTGTCAGATGCAAACTGTGTGGTAACATGCTAGGGGATCTCTGTTTCTTTTTTACCTACATTAGCATCAACTTTACCCGCCATGTTCTCGCCCAAATGAGAAGCAGGACACATGATAGCTGCTAAGTATTAATAAACTATAATAATAAAAAAAAATGCACCCTCTTGCCTTTCGGACTCACCACCAATTTGTTTCTTCTCAGATTTGGATTTATGAAATTTTGGAGGGCAGAGCGGAAAGAGAAACGCCTTGTTCCTTGATCTGTGGAATCGTGAGAGGGAAAGGAGGGAAATGACACAGTTGTTACAGTACTGGCATGAGTGAGTGGGGGGGCTGGTGGCAATGCTGAATGTAAGCACTGAGGTGTTCAAAGTGCACAGATGCAAGCAAGCCAATAGTTAATGGCCAATAGAAATGTGTGAAATTCTTGTAAAGATATACCTTGTGTGCTAGACATAACTTTGAAGTCTCAAATCTTAGCCCTAGGAAAAGAAGCTAAAAATCTGCTTCAGTTATTTACAGATTGTCCATTTGCAGGAAGAATGATCTGAGCAGGTGGTGTCTTCTAAATAGGTAGCAATGGAGAGAGGAATAAATGTTGTTTATATGCTGAATGCTAATTGAGTCCATTTGACTGGCCAAGGTGCAGGGTTAATGACAGAAGATCCATTTAGGTGAAGCCATACGGTGGTCAGACTGCAGTGGGTGTCCAGGAGGTTCCTGGAGGACCAATGAATCCTCCTATGCACCTGTCCAGCTCTTGCTTGAGAGGAGCAAACCTGAGAACCTCTTTGTATTAGCCCAGCCTCCATCCTCCTCCTCGTCAAACATTAATCACTCCAACACTCAAGGCCAGTTGATCAGGTTTCTCTTGGAATCTGGTCACATAAAGCCTTTATCTCCTCCTTCATATTGCCCCATCCTTTCTTTCTGGAGCAGCACTGCAACTATTCATCAGCTGTTTGCCCGTTGTCTTGTCTTCAAAGGCACTATGTTCTCCCCAGTCATCCACAGGGCAAATCCATCTATTCTTCAAACCCAGGTCCACTGTCTCATGTAAGAACTACACTGACTACTAAACAGCATTGTCTTCATGTTTGGGCTACTACCCTACCCTGAGCTCAAAATTTAAAACTACTAGTAACATCTAATTTCAATGCATTTATGTAGACAACATTCCAAATAGACTGAGTAAAGAGGTTAGAAACTTCTCTTTCTCTGTGATGGTAGAGGAATGTCTTCTGCATCTGACCAAGGCCTGGGAAAATAATTGGCATTCAATAAATGTTTGCTGGATAAATGAAAGAATGACTAGTACTTTCTGTGATTAGCAACCTCTTAAAAGCTCTTAAAATGTGAAAGTTTACTCACAAGTCATTAAAGTACAATAAGTGTACCTCTTCACTTAAAATGTCTTTTAAAGAGGGCTTTTTCTCATGTCTAAAAATTTAATGTTTTTATTATAAAGGTAATACAAGTTCCTTTAAGATATCCTAGACAATAAAAATAAATATGAAAGCAGAATTCAACTCTAGCCTTATCACCCAAAGATAAACACAATTTTTATTTGCATCTAATCAAAACTATATCCATAGCGTCAGGAGAGCAAATAAATGTTATAAAGAATGATATGGATGAAAGAAAACCAGCCATATCCTAATATTCACTCACTCTTACATGCACAAACACACTCGTACTTATTATAATCTATATTGAGGTGATGTGAAGTTGATATCAAATCCAGTTCTAAAACACTGTAGACATTTACGTCTTACTTACATATTGTCTGGAACAAATGTCCACGATTAGCCACAGGAGGAACCCAGACTATTCCCATTTGTGGCTCTGCATTGTCATCACAGAGTATCCCAGGTCTCTTGTGTTTCCAAAATAACAGTAAGCATGGATGGCAGCATAAGGATGGCTCTAGGGATCGGCCTAGCAGTGGCTTTGGTGTGCTTTTTCCATTTTCAATTAGCCAGAATTAAGTGCATATGACCCCATCCAAGTGCAAAGCAGGCTGAGAAATACCATTATCTGTTTGCCCAGAAGGAAAAGAAAAGGCTTGGCTGAAAAATTAGTCTCTCTATGCATTGAATATTCCCTTATACCCTGATATTTTTATTAAAAAATAATTCAATTGGATGATGTTACACTAACTACTATTTTAGAACTACTAAGGCAATAGTAATTTCTTTGCTGAATTGTTGACTTTTACTAGTGTTTCAAACTAATTGTTTCGTATGTTGTGATTATATGTAACGAGCTACATATGAATCCATGGCAGTTAATCTTCACTGTGAATTTTACTTTTTAGTCAATGTAATTTGACTCTACTTTTACCTAGAGTTCTGTTTTGCTTTAACTAAATACCATCTCTTGTGCTTACCTTTGTATCTGCCTGTCCAAGCCACTAGTATTTCTGAATCATTTATTGTTTGCATGTGTCTATGCACATTATATACAGTGAGATATTTTCATCCAATCTCAGAGCCTCTGTTCTTAGAAACCTTTATCCCTTTTGATATCTACTTGCCAATTAAACTGTTACTTACACATTTATTATTATGTTTTATAACTTCTGAGTCATTTTCCTAACATAGGGACTATGTAACACACTTTATATTTATTTTGTCAACTAACGTGCTGCTTTATACTTCTGTTATGATATTCTATGATTTACTTCTCTAAAAGTAATTTTTCTCTGGTAAATTAAAAAATAGTCATTTTGTTTTATATCCTACAACTGCTTGTGTTTTTAAAATGATGTTTTAGTAGATAACTTTGTTTTCCAAAGCAATCCAATGAGTGAATAAATGAAATAGAGGAGGGAAAAATCCATTTTTCTATAAACATGGAGAAAGATTTTATGCATTATTTCCTTCTACTTATCACCTACTGCCCAGTTTTAACCATTTATATAAACTCAGCTACTAAATACAATTTAGCATTAGTAGTATCGCTACTCTGTGTCTTTCTAACATATAAGAGCCCCTTTACTAGGTATAGAATTGTTGAGTCCTATGTTACTACCACAAAACTAACATATCTAGGATGATCCCAGTCATATTTAGCTTAATTCAAAGATTCCCACCTAAAATCCTCAACACAACCTAATTTTACAGTGAGAGATGATTGGTTCCAGCGACTTCATGACACAGCTCAGGTAAATCACCATAGTAATAAATGCTTGGCAGATATAATTCACATGGAAACCCATACCACTTATTCACCTTTATTTTTGTTTTGCAAAGTATAATTAAGGCCTACCTCCACTACAGAGCCCATTCCTATTCTGTTTAACCCATTTCCCCTACCTTCTATAACATGCATGATTTAAGTTTCACAATTAATCCACTAATCATAGCCGGTTGTTCCTACTATTACCTCATCATTGCTTGCATGCTTGTCTTGTTTCAACAACCAAACAATAATTTCCGTGATGATATATGTTATCTTCTATTTTTTTCTACATAGTCACAGACACGTAGCATGGAAACAAATAGTGAGTATATAGGCTACTCATTTATTGCTTGGGTTGATTTTATTAAAGATGAATTTCTGTTATTAGTTTCAAATTGCTCTTCTCATTGGCTTGTACAAATTAGCAAGAACTTATTGTCGCTGTCTTAGTGAGTTTGTGCTGCTATAACAGAATATCTGAGACTAGGTAATTTATAAACAATAGATGTTTATGTTCTCATAGTTATGAAGGTTGGGAGGTCTCAGATCAAGACACCAGCATCTAGTGTGGGCCTTTCTGCTGTGCCGTCATGTGGCAGAAGAAGGAGAATGGAGACAGACCAAAGGGGGATGAAATTGTTCTTCTGTAACAAAATTAGCTCCACTCATGAAGATGGAGCCCTCATGGCCGAATCACCGCGAACAGATTCTATCTCCTAGCACTGTTAAAAGAGAAATCAAATTTCAAAATGAGTTTTGAAGGCAGCAAACTTTCAAACCAAACTTTGCTCTTAGATGCAGCGTTATATATTGAAAACAGAGGACGATTTTACACTACAGAGAAATGCGTCAGAATTTCGTCTTTTATACTTGCTCTCTGTGTGAACTTGGGAATATTATCTGATTTCCTTGTTTCCACTTTCCTCCTCTATGAAGCAGGAATCATATTTACCTTGCAACCCTGTTAACTTAATGAGTGTTATTGTATAGAATGTGTTGCCACTTGGCAGTTGTTCAATTAGTAACTATTACTATTGTTAAAATAATTATCACTCATTATCACTCTTTCTTCTCTGTCTCAGGCTATTGAAATCTGATTTGTCTGTTCATCTTAAATGGTATCTGCTTCCCCGTTACCCATAAACAGCAGGTGACCAACATCATTTACTTTTTAATCTTAATCTCTCTTTGTCCTAGAAGGTCTTTTTCATACTTTCTTTTTCTAATTTTCTCTATCCTCCCTCTTAGTTCGTTACATTTTCAGGATCTGTCTTCACCATGATTCACTCAAAGTTGATCTCCATCAACATTTGTTAACTTTGATTGGCATAACACCTGGTATCTGTCAACTTCCATGTTTGCGAATGATTTACAAAAGCACAACTTTATTTTCTTTCTACCACTGGCCTCTACCCTCACTTGGCTCATTCCATTGCAGGACTGTACCCACAAGCACATAGTTGAATCAAGTGAGTGAATGGTAAACACATTTTTAAATGCCTTCAAATGGAAAGGCTACATTTAAAAAAACATTCATATTGTAGGACTGAAGTTCTAATTCTCGGTTGACTGAGTTGACACTTGACAAGGTTTTTAATAATCAGCATTGTTTTGAGTGAAAATGAGTTTCAGTAAGCTAAGGAGAACTTTAATGACCTTTATAATAACCCAAAATACAAGAAAATTGGCCTGGTAAGCCGACACTGAAAAGATTTTATAAGAGAAAAAGAAGAAGAAGAAAAAGAAAGACTGTCTTGGAATCTGGTAAATAGCCAATAAAAATTCACCTTGTCTGTGTATTGTCCTAGGAGACACAATCTCATTTACATTTATTAAAAGTAATGACATAGTGTCCTGCAGATAATTAACACAATAAAATGCTGCTAATTTCACAGTGTCATTATAAAATTTGCCAGTTCAAATTAAAAAGTGATTAACCCTCTGAGTGAGGCAATGACATTTCCAGTCCCACTTTGCGAATTAAATTTGAAATGATGTTTCCCCTAGTTTGAAAGTTCAACTCTCTCACTGTTCCTGTGTCTTCTCTTTTTTGTACCATCTTCACTGTGCCTTGCCAGGGAAGAATGCTGTAGCTTTCAGAAAGGTAACTTAGAATAAGTTGGTGTCCTAGAGTGACCAGGTTCTGAGAAACGTAAGTGTGTCTTGGAATAGAAATGAAGGCAACTCTCTCATTTAAAAGGAATGGAAGACTTAAGAAAGAACGGAGTGGGGCCGGGAGTTTGGCTCAATGGTTCTGCCGCCTGCCCGGCAAGTATAAGGACCCGACTTTGATCCCTAATACCAAAACAAAAAAAGAAAGAAAGAAAGAAAGGAGTGACTGAATGTGGGAAGGAGAAACGGGCAAAGATACAGGCAAGGTGGGGGACAGCAATCTCACATGAGCGTAATTTTGTTGAGTAATGAATTTCTTGGTGTGTCTAAGTATGCAAATTTTCCATTAACAAGTTGCCTTCTGAACATGCTTCATTTCATTTAACGGCAGTTAATCCTTAACCTTTGCCTGAACGCTCCTTTAGTCATTTACTATGTATCTCTTGTCCACAACTGACTTTCATCAACTCCTTAAAAATAATAAATTCATTAAAGAAGTAAAAGATTCATAGCACCTCATTTAAAACATCCCTACTCCACTGAAATCCTCTTAAGGAATAGTTAATGAGGCAATGATATAACTGAGTGAAACCTCAAGGTAATGGCAAAATTGTCCAATCAGTTAGGACAGCTATTAATTGGATAAATGCATGCATCTATAAAGCTGTTAAAAATATAGTGCTGTTCCTTTTCTTCCTCTTTTGCTGCTTTTCCTCCTTATGACCAAAAACTAAAGAATAGATAGCTGATGTAAGTAAGATGTTCTCTGAAATTTCATTTGCGAACCACTGGAGCTTCCTTGGTATTTTTAAGGAATAAAAATGAGAAATGTTCAGAGAGCTAAGATAACACTCTAAGAAAAATTTATTTAATGATTTCCTTTATATTTATGAATATGTTTATTGGTGCTGACACTGACTTCACAAAGCTATACAACTCTAACATTGAAATGTCCCAAGAATTTTGTTTTAGGAATTAAGTTCTCAACTGACCAAAATCTAACTTGAAGCAATTGAAATTAAGAGGGACTGTTTTGACCAAAATCTGGAACCAAGGCTCAGAAGATGGTATTAAAGTTCTACCTTTCCATTTTTATCTCTGCTTTCCTTTTTGTGGCTTCATTCTCAGGCAGAATCCCAGCCCCAGGCCTATATCCTACTGGCTACACACAGTGAAGGAGCGATCAAGGCCCTAACCTGGTTCTCACTGTTCTACAACAGGTAGGACACCCTGACCTCCCACTGCCACTCTGACTAGCCAGCCTGGGACAGTTGTCCATCCTGAGCAGAAGGATTTGTTCCACCTAAAACAGGTGGTGGAAATCACGGGAAAGGCAATTCTGAAACAGTTGTTGGGATACTATTACCGAGAAGAGGAAAAGGCAAAACAACTGAAAAGGAGCCATCACACTTAACTGTCCAGAGATTTTCAGTGGGGGAGAAGGAGATCTGAAGAGCCCATGTCCACAACACTGGCTAATTCAGGGATTCTAGAATCACACTGAGGAGATTCATGTATCTTTTGTTGGTTTGGTTAGTTGGTCGCTTAGAAGACAAGTGGACTAAATAAACTCTGGTGTCCCTTCTCACTCAGACATCTGTGACTCTGATTCTGTGAAGGGAATGGGGGTCCAATGACCCTCCGCAAGACACATGCCAGTAGCCTGAGTCCCAGCTCCATCATTTTAAAGCTTTGTGATGTTGAAAAATTCATTTCAGCTCCGTGGTCTTTAGTTTCTTTATCCAGAAAGAGATTAGTACTAATCAATTGTTTTAGGTTGGGGAAGTGGAATTTGTTTCATAAAGAACATATTAATAACCTTCATTTAAATGGCTCTAGGTTAAAATATATTTGACTGATGTATGCTTCCAACTTGGATGCTTCTTTATTGCACACTTGTTCAAAAGAACATGTCAGTCAAGGATGATAAATGCTATCACTAGTTGTCATGGCAGTGCTCAGTGGGATGGTTACTAGACAATGCCATTCAGGACAGAAAAAGTCACCACAGAACTGCTTTCCAAGGTACACCATCCTCACTCACATGCTTGTAGTTCTCTCTGGGATGTGGAGTTTTGTTAGAGTGGTCACTTGTGTTTCTGGGTTACAACGTGTTGTTTTCAGAAAAGCATCCTGTAATAGTTCAATGGGAATCCTGATGCTGGAATTTACGAATAGCCTTCCACGGAAACCAAAGGCCCAGAAGGTTGCATGAACATGCACATGGGGAGCTTGATCAGGGAGTGGGGCAGAGCACAGTGCTGGGGCAGGCAGCCTGCTGATCCCTGTTTTTACTGGTAGGAAGCAGCAGTGCTGTGTGCAGGTCATTTGATAAGTTGGCCACCTGGAACCTCCACAATGGACTCCTGCGTTAGAATTGCCTAGAAGCAAATATGTTTTGATGCGGAATTTTAAGAGTCACAGTTGCAAATGCTTTCCAAGATGGAACCCTCATGTTTGTTAGTTGCTGCCCATCTACAACACAAAGTTGATGGGGGAAGAGGGTCAATCCTTTCTGCATGTTCTACCGATCAACTGCTGTGGTACATTTTGACTCCTTGAAGGATGTTTGGAGAACCAGTGAGCCAGATAATGTTTCACATCTCTCCAGCTTTCAAGTGAGAAATGCAACAAAGTCAGTGCTCCCAAGTTCCTAAGGTCCACTGTGGCCAAGCTGAGAAAAGATTTTTCTCACATCTGAATTTTTCTTTACTTAAAGGATGGACACACACACACACACACACAGTCTTCCGTAGTCTTTCTCATAACAGTCCTTATCTACAGATACAAGCATTCTTTCATGTTTGTTTTTACCAGGTTTTCTTCCTTTGTAACTTTACAAGAAATTAAAGTTTCTCTGTTGCAACTTCTGCTGAAGAGGCAGATTAGGGGAAAGTTCAAATTTCACTTTGATTTGATTATGGCTCCCACAAAAGCCCCTTGAGGAGATGGGGTCCTGTTCATATGTTCCAATGCAACAGGAGGTAAATAGTAAGGCACCCAGTTGAAGACAGTCCCTGATTTATGGGTGAAATACTAAGGGTGGGAATGCCTTGGAGCCATGGGTATAATTGTTGACTGTACTGATTGGAAAGATTAAGGATGACGGGAGTCAAACATCTGGTTACACAATGTTGTACTGGTATAATTAAACCACGAATATATCATCTACGGTAAAGAAAAAAAAATTACTTAACCTTAATCTATGCAACAATTTCTCCCACACATAAGTACCCTTTCACTATAAAATCTCGTCTCTTCTCCCCTGCAAACTTCAACAGGCAGCTAGTCTCACCTTGTCTGGGAGGCTTTGTCCTCTTATCTGCCCCAGACGCCATCGTTCCTCCTCCCTGATGAAGAACCTCCTCCCTGCGTTACCGTGCATTTAATTTGATGTCACTTTGTTAATGATATTATTTATAGTATAATTACAGCTTCCGCCACATCTAGTGTTTTATTAACTAAAATCTTGAAACTCATCTTTGGAGCTGTAGTTACATTGATGAGTCATTCTGCTTGTGGACTAATCCTTGATAGAAACGTTAACTCCCTTCATTTTCCAGTGAAAGTCTAAAGGGAAGGAAAATTAAGTGATGTGCTTACAACTTTGAATGGCTGCTCCTTGAAATCAAGAGCTGTGTGTTTAATTTCTTTTCTCTTGGAGTTCTGGCAAAGCTGGTGAATGTTAATATATCGACCACTACTTTTATTATTTATTCATTTATTTAGAGCTTAGAAAACTGTCATGTGTAATGCATTAAACTTTTTACATCCATAGTTTTACTTAACCCTCATAAATCTTCACGGGATAGCTAATTTTATACTCATTCTACTTATGGGGGAAAAGAGCCTTACAGTTAACTAATGTAGTGAGAAAAGGACAGTTAGCATCTGGATCAGCTTGTTCTGGCCTAATGTCCATATGTATCCACTGTGGTATGATGTGTGTTTTGAAAACAAATGCATGCTTAGACTGCCAACTTTATAGGATCATTAAGAAAGCGTGAGGTTGGCTCGATTCTTGTTTAAGTGTACACTGATACCCACTAGCGAGTCACGTGATCCACAGACTCCCTGCCTTCCTACTTGGGCCCTGATTTTTCTCAGTAGTGAGTTCACCAGAGCTATCTGTAAGATTTTTTTCTAGTGCTAACAATCCAGGACTGTGTTACCCACTTAAAAATTTTAGCTTGGATTCCTGAAGCTACATAAGAATCGAACACTAAAAAAGAAAGATGAATTTTGTATTTCACCAGTTATTAAACTGAACTTACACTAAGATAATGATTAGACTTCTTTGAGAGAAACAAAAGACAGATGAAAAGGGTGGGCTTTCTCTGAGGGTACCTTATTTTGCTATGAAAACACCCCTCTTTCTGCCCCTACAAGTTTTAGAGTGGCGAACAAGGCGCTATCATAGCTGTCTATGGTGATATAGAGCCGATGATTTTTCACCACTTATTTTCTCTGGAGATATCTTTTTGCTACCATTGAGTTGGCTGCATTCATTTCTGCTTATTGGCCTCCCTTTGGATTGCATAAAGTCTAGACAATACACATCTCAAACAAGTCAAGAACAAAGGCTTAAGGAAAAGCCTGTTGGAATCACTTCAAGTGGGGAACATGGGTGAGTCAGTGCTGTTTACTGCCAGGACTCAGATGGGTGAAGTAGCTACTGCCTTGGAGCACTTGGTTCTGGTCACTCCTGTTGCCAGGACCTCCTACCTTCATGAAGTTTTGGAGAGGTCAGTGATGCAAAATCTGGCAAGTGCAAGTTGACACGGAACATGGTTAAAGTACAGACTTGCTAGCTTGCAAGAGGGAAAAACATTTGAATATGATTCTCCTCGTTTTCCTGGTTATGCTTAGAAGCAGGTGTCCCAGGTGGGAGGAGTAGAGTAGATGCCCTGAGTAATAGAATGATTAAAGCTATGCAAAGAAATGCTTAGGTGATTACAGCAAAGTTCTAGGAGGAGGCAGGCAGGGTGAAAAGTGCTATAATAGCAAGGAGAAATGAAAGAAAAATGGGTATAAAAAGCTGATCCAGGATAAAGAGAGAAAATTGTAGAAAAGAGAGAAGGAAGAATCAAAGACTTCCCTGAGATTCCTGGCTCAACACCTGGGTAGATGGAAGTGCTACTGAGCAACATGGGGAAACAGGTTGAAGCTCAAGTACAAAAGGACATACAATGGATTAGTTTGAGGGTATATTATGTCTAGGAGCTTCAGGTTATCAAGGCAAAGACGGAGTAAGAATTGTGAACAGTATCCACTTTGAATTGAATCAACACACAGATGGGGACAGAAGCTATGAGTGTGATCTCCAGAAAGGCTGACTGGAGTGAAGGAAGAGAAAGTCTTAGGGGAGAATGCCGAGGGACATCGGTGTGTTAGGTGGGGTACGGGAAAAAATCTCTATAAAGAGGAATAAGACATTTCCAGGAAGGAGACCAAAAGGGGTGACGGAAGACAAAGACCAAGAAAGCTTCAAGAAGATAAAGACTGCAAGGGTAGAGAATGCCCTGTAACAGTTCAGTCAAGACTATCGCTACTGATTTTGTGACTTTGTCCATGGCTAACCTTATTCAAGTGAATAAAAATAATGTAGTATGTGGTTTAGTAGAGAGATGATTGATCTTTCCACCTCTATGGCTTTAGGCAGATCTGTTAACTATTTGGAGACATCGATAAAACAGGAGCTAAATGAGCTTTTCATATATGGATAATTGATAAAAACATACAGTTGACCATGCAGGTATTTTAATATTTGTTATACTGGCAATATAAAGCAGATTTGAAATAGACGCCTTGTTGGTTATTATCGTGGTGTGTATGTATGCCTTACTCGGGATATTTCCTTTGTGATACACATCTTATTGACACAAGGCATGGCCTTTCTGAAAATAAGGGTTATTTTTGAGTAAATGTATATCCATAGTCCAGTAGGTCCTGAGTACTTGAGGAAACTTTTTGTCACGATTTAGATATAAAATGCTCCCCTGGATTCTTATGTCTGTGGAAGGTAATGTTGGGGGTGCTGTACTCATCAGGGGATTCTTCCACTGATGAGCACATCGATGAGTAGTTGAACGGTCTGTTGGGAAGTAGGCCCTGGATTAAGGAGTGTCACTGGGGTGTGAGGTAAGGTGTGTTCTTGTCTCTTGTTCCTTTCTTCTCTCTACTTTCTGGTTGCCATAGACTGAATACCTTTTCCTCCATCACGCTCCTCTGTCATCCCATTTCTGCCTGGCAGACAGCTGACCATGGGATGAAACTGTGAGCCCAAACGAACCTCTCCTCCCTTACTTAGTGGATGTTAAGCATTCTGTACCAGTGAAGAGGAAAACGACTAAGACACTTCCTGCGATGACAACCATTACTACAATGACTAAGCCGAACTCTTGAACCAAAAGCTTGCTTGCCAGCCTGTCCTAAAGAAATGTTAACTTTGCCTTTTCCTGTTGTTATAATTTACATCTAGATGTCCCCCTCCAGCCTCATTCGGTCATTGGCAGGAATATTAGAAGGTGATTAGATTACAGGAGCATTACAGCTGATTTGCTGCTAGGAGGTGGGGTTTGAACAGAAGAGGCAGGTCACTGTGGGTGTGACCTGGAAGGTTTGATCTCCCTTCCCGGCTCATTTCTTGATGCTCTGCTTCCTGCCTGGAATGCCTTGAGCAGCTCTCCTCCCCTAGGTCCCTCTGCCAGACCCCTCGGCCACACCTTTCTGCCTTGGTGTCAGCTGGCTGTGACCCTCTCCTTCCTTAAGCTGTGGGTGTTGTGTCTTTTGTTGAGGCAATAAGCAAGTCAAGAGACTCATCCTAAGCAGGTACTGGCAACAAGCATTTCTATTTGAAAGAGAATAACACACTATGAGGGCCTCTGGAAAATAGTGCTCTTCCATTCGAAAGAGTAACTTTGTAGCTGTTTTTAGATTTTTGCTTATGCTGTTCTCTCCTAATTCTTGATTGGTAGGGTATGCAATGATGCCTAGCAACTGTCCATAGTTGGCATTTAAAGCAACGAATTTCTTAGAATCCTATTTCTTACCTATAATGAAAATATCACCTACCTATCTTCTATGACTAAGAAGCTAAATTAGCCGTGAAGATCTTGGCAGCATTTGCTGAAAGGGGTAAAACTGGTGTTGGAAGCTGCAGCTCGCTAATTGCTTTGCATTCTTCACTGCAGGTGAGTATGGCGATGCACACATATTCCATAAATACTTGTTCTTATACCTAAAGAAGGTATAGGAGGAATATCTTTCTCAGATTTCATGTCTTCGCTAATAAAGTTGATAAGTCCAAACTTGGAAAAGGTTAGGTTTATTATTTCTCTACCACCACTGAGTGTTTTTTAAAAAGTTCAAACTAAACTGGTAAAAATTAATAACCATGACATTGTTTGTGCCAAAAACTTACAGTAACATTCGTGCTCATACTATCACAGCATGGTCTTTGATGGTAGACTTTATTTCTGATCTCCAGTTATAACGATCTTTCCTTCCTTTGTTGAGTAATAAGAGAGATAGTCCCAATAGTTAGTTAATAGTTCACTAGAAAAATCGAAGGTGAGATATTTAGCATCTGGGACTCTGAATCCAGACTGTGTTATTAATGTATCAAAGAAAGGAGAAGTAGGAAGAAGAAGAAAAGAGGGAGCAAGAGGTGGACCACATCAAAGAGGGAAAGATAAAAAAGAATTTAAATTAATATGCAAATTTGTAAAATCACTAGAACACACCAATAAAGAGAGACAGTAACTGAAAGCCCCTGCTGTGGATCTTAGAGCACTAATAAATACTTATTGAGGCCTTTTAATGTGTTGGGAATTAGACCATCATGTCCTATGATCATCCCTTCAGGAAATTCTACCGTTGTGTTTGATCTTTATAGAAGAGTTACTAAGGAGTTCCTTAGTGTTAGGCACCATACCACGCCATGTGCTCTGCCATGAGAAGTCTATCAGACATTTGTTCTGGTTTCTCGTCCTTATGAAAAGCTGTAGGATGTGTTGCAGGGGGGAAGAAAGGTAAAATAGAATATGAAAGTACTCTAGAGAACTATATTGTCTCGTGCAATGTTATATACCATACTAAAAGAAAGAATAAGACTTAGTTATGTGTGGAGTAACTGATGATGCAGCCACATTATCTTACCATCTGTGTTTGTTTGATTGGTTGACTATTTTTTTCAATGGTGTGGCTCAAACTCAGGGGCTCACACACTAGGCAAGTGCTCTACCACTGAACTACATCAGATGAAAAACTCCATGAGTATACCTAGTACTTTTCACGGTAATTAAGTGAGTTTTAAGTGAGGAAAGGAATATATCATTGCATCCTTTTTTTAAAAAACCTTAAAAAGGTGTGTTTTCTCTCCAACTTGCAAATGAACAAGGGGCTTGAATGTTTTGTTCAGGTCCCCACAATTACAAGTGGATGAATCCATTATGAGTGTTTTGATTGCAAGCAAGTGATAGAAGCTTGGTTTAAAACCTGTAAGGTAGAAAGACTTGCTTTAGTAACTAGACCATGGGAAGGATGGAACTTCAGCTGGACCTCAAGGAGGGCTGATTCAAGCTGTAATATGACCAGGAGTCTCTCCCCATCCCTAATTTCCATTATGCCTGGCTTCTGTCTTTCATAGAATCCCCAAAAACATGGCTACTTGATACTCCTGTGTTTGCAACTCCAAGGAGCTCTGTTGTTTCAAATGAAAGCTTTTCAACGAAATGAATGATGGTTCAAATTACATTCAGTACCCTTAGAGCAATTCATGATCCAGTGTGCTGGATTGTGGTAAATGGACTGATTGAGTTAGGAACCAGGTAGTGGTGGCCCTGGGGTGTGAGGTCTGTAAGAAAGTGGGAGCCTCTTATCAAACCACTGCTGTAGGCTGACAAACACCAGATAGCAATTATAATTTTTAATCAATTCATAGTTGCTTCCAAAGACAAAGATCAGATTTGGGTCAATCCAGGAATTTAAAATTTCATTGGAATACCAGGAAAGAAAGTTGCCTAGATTCATATTCTGGTTGTATCACTTAGTAGCTGTGTGACCTTGACAAATCACTCAGTGTCTCCTACCTAAGTTCTTCATCTGCAAAATCATAGTAATAATGGTATTTACTTCATAGAGATCTTCGAAGGTCAATAGCTCCAAAATTGAATTTTTCTTCTTTTCCCTGAAACTGACACTTGCTTACAGCTTCTATTTGTTAATGGTAACTTTAATTGCTCAATTTTCCATGTCCAAAATCTTAGAGTTGTCTTTCTTTCCTGACCTATCTTCAGCTGGTCTTCTGAACTTATTTCTCTTTTTCCTCTGTACAATGTCAGAGAGGTCTGGTCAGTGTCTCTATGGATTACAGTTATAACCTTCTAACAGGGTTTTCTGCTTAGAAAGTCTGAACTTTTCCAACTAGCATTTTTTATATCACTTCCACATGACTCTTTCATTCTCTTTAAAATAGTCTAACTCATTAATCCTAATAAGACGAAGTTGTTTGCTTGCTGGTATCCTAGGTTATGTGTTGGTTTTTCAAATTTTTTTACTCTAGAAAGAGAATTAATGTTGCACTAATGAGAAAAAATACAAAAACATATAATGCTCTTATAAGTTAGTGCTTTTAATATAGTAGATATGCATAAAAATCCTATACACAAACCAGTTTGTAAAATAATGCATGTGTCATACAATATATTATTTTGCACCCATGTTCATTATATATATTTAACAGACTACATTAAGAGCATTATTAAAAAATAAATTATAAACATGTTAATGTAATGCAAATACCATGTTAATATAGTTTATTATAAATTACTCATTCAAAGCCCAGAATGCAAATTATTTTCTTTTCGCTTATTTGTAAATAATAATTTTTGGTTAGTTCAATTTTTCTTTGTTTTAGTTAAATTAGATTTTAAATACTGGATTCGAATCTTTGGCATATGGGAAAGGAATTGAAAGACAGAAGGAAGGCATGGAAATGAGATTTTTAAAAGGTGGGAGGGTTATGAAGTGCTGTGTTCCTACACCAAGTCCCTTTGTGAAATGTGATCATCATAACTACAAACATTACACACAGACACACACACACACACACACACACACACACACACACACGAAGAGAGCCGAGAGATGCAGGGACGTGGAAGGAGTGGGAGGAGAGGGGGGTTAAAAAAAAAAGAGTGAAGAATTGTCATGTGCACATACCAACTCCCCACGATGAATGTAATCATTATGTACTGAAACGTTTACTGATAAAAAATAAATTAAAAATACTGGATTCAGGGAAAGAGGCATGGAATTCTTAAAGCACACCAGTTGTACCCAGCAATGAGTATGTCTAGTAAGCAAAAGCGAATTAAACTTAGATCATCACAGTATATTGATTTCTTTTTTTTTTGTACCAGGGATCAAACATGGGTCCTTGTGCTTGCCAGGCAGGGGCTTAATGCACTGAGCTAAATCTCCAGCCCATTACAGTATATTGGATAGGATGAATGTTTGAATAAAGATATGGCTGTAAGTTTTAGGTAAATCACCAAATAGAAAAAGTTCATTATGTCTCATTTCTTTTTTATTGTAAAATTTTAAAAAGAAGACATAGAGTAAAACTCTAATTCTTTTCTTAATTGATGGAAAATAAAAATAATAGAAAACAGAATTTCAGTTCAAATTTGAATTTCTAAAAGCCAGTAGAATGCATTCCTTGAATTTAAGAAAGAAGGAAAATAATTATCTTCTGAGGCAGCAAGATTTAAAACTGTGGTTAAAAATAGATTGCTGAAGTACTTAAAAAATCCTTAGAACTAATTTAGAAAATATAGTATGAGCATTAATTTACTCTCACAATTATTTAAAAGTAGTTTTAGTGTGGCTTTATAGGTTGTAAACAAGTAATCGATACTTATTGAAAGTTGCACAATAATAACAACAGACTCCAAAAACCAAGAACCCCAAATCATCAAAAACTTTGCCTGTTGCCCAAGATGTTGAATTTTCAGTTGCATAACATTCTCCTAAATATGTAAAATATTTAGCATACATTTCTGCTTTCCTGTGCTTATTGATATTTTTCTTGTAGTTAATGTTACACAGGGTGAATAACATGATATGAATAAAAGTCAGTATTAGAACAATGACATCTTTACCGTCTTTCTTTGATTGCAGGTTCTACAGCCTGTTGAATGGCTTGAACTTGTGTAAAAATGAATAGCTTTGTGAGAATCACAAACCTCCATTCTTTAAAGTGGTAGCACATAATAGTGTTGCTTTTCATCCAAGAACTCCCTGTTTTAACATCTTATGAACCAATGAAACACAAACCAGCTTATTTTGTATCCTAAACATAAGTACATATATGTGCTCTCATTCAAGACTCAAACACACACCATGACATCTCCACAATATAAACAACAGACAAATTGAAGTTAAGAATTGTCTGTGATTTCCAAATATATGATTTGCATGAACACTCTTGCTGATCTTCATTTTCAGTGTGAAATTTCCTCATTTTCTTTCCAAAACTTGAGCCAGAGTCTAATGGTTTGCAGTCATAACAGGCACACACCTTTTGATTCTAAAGGGCATCATTCTGTGAGAAGAGAGTGATCTATGAAAAAGTCATACTGATGGTGATTTACTTTACATGATTACTTGACAGCTTATCCACTATAGAGTGATACGTGAAGACGCTGAATTAAGAGTTGAAAATTAATGATGTAGCATAAAGTATGTTTTGTTTCCTATATTGAATTACTCTTTGTGTACAATAGTAGGTGTGCTTTTCTTTGAAGGTAAAGGGAATTACAATGAGAGAAGCTACACAGAGGACATTTAAAATATTTGTAAATTTTATTTCTTAAAAATAAGCTATGCTGCATAATATTAAGATTTCTTAAAACTGGGTGATGAGTACTTGAGACTTGTTGTATATGGTATTCTCTATCATTGTGTGTTCCTATTTACTTAAATATTTTATTCTAAGATAAGCCTCAACAAAAGTTTCTTAGTTGCTGAAAAAATAAAATTCAAGGCTCTCAAACTTTTCATTATCAAGTTTTGACTCACTCCTTTCTCAGCCCTTATTCCTCTCTCTTTGGCTTTCCAGAATTACCAAGGAACTCACCATTCCTGAAAGATATAAGGGGCTAAATTTTACCTCTCTGTGTGTTCACCTGCTCTGTGAAGGTCTCTGTGATTCCTCTAGATAAAATGAAAGAATCTTTTCTACCTTCTCTTTGTACTTTAATAAACACATTACAGCATTTTGCTTATGAATATTTGTCTGCCATAGGCAATGAAATTGTCATTGGGTTGTTATTCTTTTTTTTTTCTGGAACTGGGGATCAAACTCTGGACCTTGCACTTGCAAGGCAGGTGGTGGAACCACTGAACTAAATCCCTGGCTCAGGTCCTTATTCTTAGTTTAATTTATTTCAAGTAGTGTATTACCCCTTTAAAAATCCCAATACTTTAGAAGTGTGTAAGATGAAAGTATGTCTTCTTCCTTATTCCCAACTGCCTATAACCACATCCACGGTTAGAATTCTCTGATTTATGTCTAAAAACAATCTTTGCATAGGCTAAGATATAAACAATGAATACATAAGTATTTGTGATCACTTTTAAATGCAAATGGGAAGCATGTACACAATGTTCTGCATCACAGTTTTTAGAAAAGGAAACATAGCAACTTGTCCTCCCTTCTACTCATGCTAGTACTCAAGATTCATACTATTTTTAAAATCTGTATTCTGTCCCATACCGTGTATATAATTCAGCTTGACTTGACGAAGAAGTAGCATTGTGTGTAAATGAGACTGTAAAGAGAATATAGAAGCTCACAATTTGGAGAGCACACAAGTTCATCAGTTGAGAAGAACAACCTCAGGGGCTGCCTAGCACAGTGGCCAAAATGTCATCAAGACTTTCTCTCTTTGCTCTGCTTGGGATCCGCTGGTATCAGCTTGATCTTTGGCTGGCTGTCTTCATGGAGACCAAACTAATATATAAAGTCCAGCTTTCACACTTAAAAACCGCACATCACTGAGAAAAACAAAGAGAATGCACAAGTCTCTTCATCCTCACCAATGTCAGGTTTTATCCCTGAAGAACAAAGCCTATCCTTGTTGCACATTGTTCATAGAGCCCTTGGACTATATTTGGTACCTTTTTGTACAAGTCAGAGATGGTATGAATAAATTAGGTTGATATAATAGTTTTGATAATGGAAGTGGGAAAGTTGGACCCAAGGAAAGTTACAAGGAGCTTGAGAAATTTTGTCAATTTGAATTGAGGATAAGAGGAAGTATGTAAGATATAAATCATGTAAAGAAGTCTCAGATTTTAAAAAGTCACTTTTCTAAGCTAGTTGATGCTCAAAACACACCCATAACAAATTTGATCCTTCATTTCCTATCTGGTTTTTGTTAAAATGTTTATATATTTTTAAAAAGTAGCGTGTTGTTTCATTGTATGTTAGGGATGTTTCCTTACAGTGAGTGAAACATCAATGGGAAAGTAGACACAAATGTTGAATGGGAAGTGTACGGGATGAGACGTGGACTACCAGGGAAAGAAATATTTCTAGTAACAAACTGCTTTTTCTCATAGTTTTGCCTGAAGCTGAAGCAGGAACATCTAGTCTATTGAGTACGCAATATAAGACTTCGCTCAGTTCTATCCAAAGAATAAAAATGTCATTCAAGATGGTAACTGGGTCTGGGAGCTAGAAAGATTTAGAGAAGATGGCAGTCAGGATTCTCCGAATGAAGTCAGAATGGGAAAAGAGAAAATTTGATATTATTTCTACACATGCACATGGACACGCCAATTTAAACTGTCATAGTCAGTTTAATTACATATTTTCACCCTCCTGCACATACAGAGGTGAATTTAGGACCCTAAATCCTCATAATTAGCTAATAATGTTAGTAATAGCAAACTAAGTTGTAATTGAGAAACTCCTCTCCAGGGAGGATAAAAGGCAGTAAAGACCCACCATTAAAACAGAATAGATCTCACTTTCCTAGCATGTGCTAGGTGTGGTCCTGGCCGCAGGCAGTGAAACAAACTCAAGTACCTACCTGTAAGCATAGTTGCAATGCTTTCCTCTATGATACAGGCATGTTTGAAGAAGATGGTATCTGTGAGGAATATTAACCCTGAAGAAATGCCAAAAACAACCTTCATGGGGTGTTATTATCATCCGGTGACTCATTCAGCAGAAGTAAAAGTAATCCTGCCATGGTGCGATTCACGAACCTCCACCACCACAAGCCTGGAAACCCAAGGCTTGACTTTGGTGGACTGAAGTTCATCTTTCATTATAGCTTTCATCCATTTCTCCAGACAGCATCTACCCAAGGCAAATCTTCACAGTTCTTCTTCCTTCCTCTCAGGTGGACCCAGGAGCACAGCAGATCTGGGCACAGACAGAAAATCTTCCATTCCCCAGAAGAGGGAACTGCCTTGACATGACTGATCACAACAAAGCAGCCAACTGGCTCGAAACATCAAGAAAATTATAGGGAAGCGTACAAAACACGAAGGTCAGTTGGTGAGTATGCTTGGCAGATAGAGCTTTGCAATCAAACTAAAAAACGTAGCTCTTCATTTCAACTAAGTAGCTGCTGACGCTCCAACTACTGTTTCTCACCTGATGGGACTAGGCGACAGGCGCACACTTCTCACAAATCTTTTGCACCACTCCCTGTAACAAGTGGGCGGGGTTCTTATAAAAATTAAGTGTATGAAACAATATACATTACAGTGGGTCCCATGCTTATTTATGTTTTGCTTTCCATGGTATCAGTTACAGTGACCACAATCCTTAAATATGCAATGGAAAATTCTAGAAATACGAAATCCGTAATTTTAAGTTGTGTGCCATGTTGCACAGCCTGATGAAGTAGCACACTGCCCTGCTCTGTCCTGACTGGCACACTGAGTCATCTTTTTATCCAGCATCTTCATTTTGAGCACCCTGTCTGCCTGTGAATTGCTCAGTAGCTCTACTGGTTACCAGACTGTGTGATGTCTAAGGACAGAGGGGGAGGGAAAGGGAGAGCACAGCACTTTTATTACAGTGTGTTGTTATAACTGTCTTATTTTATTATTACTTATTGTTGCTCTCTTACTGTGCCTAATGTATAAATTAAACTTAGTGATAGATATGTATGTACAGGAAAAACATAATTTGTATAGAGTTGAGTATTATCCATGGTCTCAGACACCTAGTGTAGCTTTGGAAAATATCCTGTGTGGATAAGAAGGGAGCATTACATACTCAAAACGAAAGATTTTAGCTCTCGTGCACTCATTTGCTCATTCACGTTTCTATTCACTCAGTGACAAGTTCCTGTGCACCTATTTTATACCAGACTCTAATGGATGTTAGGAATACAGAAGTAGATAGGATTCTACTGTCATGATGTTAATAATCTGATAGAGGATACACATTGGTAAGCTGGTGAGTATAACACAGATAGGTCATTGCGAAGATAGAGTATTTTCCAGGATGGGAAGCCAAAAGAGGGGACTTTAAGTCCGCCTGTGGCGGTGTGATGTATAGGTATATGTTGTGCGCCCTGAAAATTCTTTAGCTGTGCTGTGGGACGTGAATAGGATTTATTCAATGGCAGGACCTACAAATGCACAAGGCTGTTTGTGCACAGGTTCAGTGATGTAAGAAAGTCAAGACCCTATGAGTGCTTCTGAGTGACTGGAACATTCAGTGCATGTGGGACAGATCAGGAGCTAAAGGTGCAGAATATAAGAGTTGTTGCCTATAAAATGAAGGAGTCTTGATTTTATACTGACAGTGACAAGGAGTCTGGAAGAGCTTTGCAATCCCTCAAATGTCATTCTGATGGTATGGAGACGTGTTAGAAGCTGTCGTTTGAGACAATAATCAATTAGGAGGCTACTGCTTTAATACATGGAAGAAGAGAAAGAAGCCCCATGGTACACTAGTTGTTGTAGGACTGTAGGACTGGAAGAAAAAGAAAGATGCAAGAAAAACATAGTAAATGAAGTAGATAGACACTTTTAGAGGGTTTTGGTAAAAGGAGTGGGTCAAAATGACTATCACATTTCTGCTTTGCACTACAGAGTTAAAGTGCCATCTTTACCTGGGATTCTAAAGGTGAGAGAAAGAAATCCATGGAATGAAAATAATAAAGTGAACATGAGGTATTAGTGGGTGTATGGATTAAAAGGGAGTTGAGAGAAATTATATATATGTATATATATATATCCATGAATATGACAAGGCAACTGAACAGAAATATATGCTATGAATAGAGAAGAGAGGTGAGGAGGAAACGGTGGGGACGTGGATATTTAGTAAGCACAGTTATAAGCATGTTATGTTATATTGCTCTACAGATAATGTCCCCTAAAGGCTTCACTCACTCATGGGGGCCTTTGAAGGGGGCTGAATCATGAATGTTTTGTTAGAAGGTGGAGTCTGGTAAGAAGAGGTGGGTTACTGGGGTGTAACCCGGAAGGGTATATCCCCCTCCAGCCCCTTCCTTATCTCTGCTTGCTGGCCAGGTGACCTCGGCAGCTTTCCTTCTCCATTCCGCCAGGGCCAAGGCTGTAACCTTGGGCCAAAATAAACCCCTCACCCTTTAGATGGGGGGTGTTTGGTCTTATTTCTTAAAGATGAGAAAGCAATAAAGACACAGCAGAGAGAGAAGAATACATCATGACTCTTAAGAAGCCAAGTCAGACAGATGGAAGGAAAGCTAGAACGGATCGTGCAATGGTCTGGGTCTGATTCCACTGTGTTCCCCTGCAGTTTATATGTAGTAGAAACTTGATCCTGAGTGTTGTGATATGCAGCATGGTGAGACCTTTGACACATGGGGCTTAGTGGGAGGTATTTTTGGTCTTGGAGGGGAGTAAGGAAGCTCTCACAGGACTCCTTAGTTGCGATGAGTTGTTATAAAAGCCTGAGCCAATGCTGGAGCTTTTCTCTGGCTTCCTATTTCAAAGTGTGATCTATTTCTTTCACAATACACTCAATATTGTTTCACCATCCTCCATGAGACCCTGACCAGAATCAAGTCAACACCTGTGCCATGCCCTTGGACTTCCAGAAATGTGAGCTAAATAAGACTCTTTTCTTCATAAAGTTACCCAACCTCAGGTATTTCATTACAGAAATAAAAAATGTGTTAATACAGAGTAGTACTCTCAAAAGCTAAGAGAGCTGTTTTGGTGGGTGAAGTGGTTAAGAATGCCTAATTTTACCAAGGAGTCAAATACAATTCTGAAAGAAAGTATCTCATGGACAATATAGAGGACCTTGGTGACCATTACCAGAACAGTTTCATTGAAGTGGTCCTACAAATTGAGATGTCAACTTTTGTAACTAGTAGATATGGTAGAAGGATAAAGGATATGTTGTAGACACTAGAATAAGCTCCTCATATTTCCGCATGATACATACATATATATATATATATATGATTGTACATGACAATTAGTTATAATGCAAAATTGGAAAAGTTTGTATTTTTATATTGATACAAGAAATGTGCTAAATAAATATAGGGGCCCAACTCTAAAAGTGTCCACAATGATGCTCATTTACAAGTTCTCATGCCCTTGTGTTATTCTTTCCAGTTAAGTATGGCTAGAATTAGTGTCTTATTGTAGCAATAGAGGCATCCTCTCTCTCTCTCTCTCTCTCTCTCTCTCTCTCTCTCTCTCTCTCTCTCTCT
>NW_022900943.1:26396142-26403811 GCF_012274545.1 Fukomys damarensis | reverse complement strand
AATTTTATGTCAAAGAGGGCTATAGACAAACCCACTTGGCAAAGAACTTCTGCCTGCAGCCAACAGCCAGTGAGAGCACAAGCCCTACCAGCATTATCCGTCAGACTGAGCCCGGGTGTAAATCAAGGGCTACCTTCAGTCAAATGAGGGAGCTTGGAAGCTGGTCCTCTCTCACTCAAACCTGAGATGACTGCAGCCTCAAACAGCATCTCGACTACAGGTTTTTGAGGGACCCTGAACCAGAGGCACTCAGGTAAGCTACATTAAGATGCCTGGCTCACAGAAACTGAGATAGAAAGTATTTATTGTCCTAATCCATCCAGTTTGGTACAATTTGCTACGTAGGAATAAATAGCCAAGACACAGGATAATGCTTAGGTACTTGTGTTTATCGGGATGGTTTTTCCCCATCTTAAAATGTGCCTGCAGACACACTCTCATGAGACATCCTAGGGACACAGCTCACCTCAACACGATTTCACTGCAAAGTAATACTTTTTCCTGCTTCATCAAAAAAAAAAAAAAAAAAAAAAAACAGCAACTACTCAGTTTTTTTTTTTAATTTTTTAACATTTCAGTCACATATGTGCTCAATCGATACTTGAAGGTAAAGAATGCAAGAGAGGTGATCGTGGTTCATTCATTCCCTGGCAGCCTGGGGAACAGAACCCATTGTCGCCTTGTCTTCCTAGTGATTAACCCATCACGCCTGTCTTTCCCATCGTCTACCTTCCTCAGCTGGCATCTGAGGCTGGGTGTTTGCTAGACTCAGAAATGCCATGTCTTCTAATCCTCCAATCCTCATGTCTAATCCTGTGCTCAACTCAACTGTTTCTTGATTGTATTGGATGTTATCACATCCTATTGACTGCCTGGAGTCTGCTGTTATCTCCAGAGAGTGTTCATCCTTTTGTAATTAACAGCTTATTTGATTCAATGGTAACCGAGGTCAGGCTGTGTGTATTTTACCATTCTGAGTTTGCAGGGGTATTTGCCCTCCCTTTGGATATCTTTATTTTAATTACTTCTGAGATTTGTGTCTGTATCCACAGGATGTGGAGTGTGAGTTATTTTAAATATTTCTCTCCTCGTTAATATAGTTTGTGAATATTTCATTCACTCCTGAAAGATGCTATGCCACTTTTACCAAGCATTATGATCTTTTTAAAAAATGTTACTTATTTATTATCTTTTGGCTCAGCCCCACCTTCTTCAGTCTTCAACAAATTTTCTGTTTGCATACAGTGACACAGACATGGCAAATCATTAGGTGATCTCTCCCCGCTAGAAATTAAAATAAATATCTGGCCATTAGAAGCAAACATATTTATGTTTAGCCTACAACTTGTACCTGCATGTTCTGAAACACAAAATGTAATACGAATGAGTCTAATTGCTTTTGGTAATATTCACGAAAACTTCCTATAATTACCTACAGAGTCAAATAGGTCAGTGAATATAAAAGGCTCCATTTGGGACACAAATGATAAAGGTTGTTTTGAAAGATTTAGAAAAGATTAATAGCTCCATGTCACATGGTGTTGGCATCAGTAATTTGGTTTAAGATTATATCTTTAATTAAAAGCTTCCAACAGAGCAATATCAATATCAGTGAAAAATCCATACCCTAAAAACACTTGCTGTCATCAAAAGAACAAAATGAACTTCCTCTCTACTCCATGGATGGCAAGATGAAATACTAATTTATTGGCAATGCAGTCTTTAATTTTCAATAAATTCAGTGTTTGCTGTTGAATGGGGGTAACCTGGTCATTCGGAGATGGATACACAGGTCTGCAAATGGGCGTATATAATTTTGTGATCAAGTCATGTGATTACCCTAGACTATTAAGTGGGGCTTCTAAATTGGAGCATGGGTATGTAAAAACTAAAACTTAAACTGAACCACTTAAACTCATGCCCCCACAAAAAAGGCTAAGTTTAAATTGTCATAGGAGGTCACGTAATTTCAAATAATTGAGTTACAAAGAGTTGGCTTTGTAGCCCATAAAGATGGTGCTACAGATGTGCTGACTCAGTTTACCCAATGTGCCTGAAATGAGAACAGCACAATGACGTTTGCATTGAAATATTTTTATGTAATAACTTTCTGAGTAGTGACGGCATTCCACAGAGGATTTCCTCACTGACTCCTCCTGAGAGAATTTGAAGAATAGCAGGCACGTATTTTATATTCATATTATACCTTCAGTAATACAAATGAACAATATTTCCTACTCCTATTAGTTCGCTCAATACTGTTAACATTTGAAGTAGTCAAATTAAACACAAAGCCATTAAAATGTCTTGATAATTAAGTAGAGTAAAGCTGATGCACCAAAATAATGAAACAAATTAGGAAATCTAGATGTAGACCCAAGTATACAAGATAATTTAGTGTATGATAAAGGTGACATCATAAATTAAGGAGGGTATGAATTACAGTATTTTTCAAAATGCTTTTGAGAAAATGGGTAGAGTGATGAGTCTCTATGGAATATTTTGGGGTGTTATAATAAATGGGGAAATTTTATATCACACTTTAAATTAGTTGGAATTTCAGATTGTCTAAAAAAGAAAATATCAGAGCAACCAGATCAAGCTTCCATTGATAGACTAGAAACTACACAGACAAAGTGACTGGCCCAAGATAATACAGCTATGCAGATAGGTCTAGAGTAGCTCTAGAGCGGAGATGACAAACCTTTTAGAGAGAAATGCCCACAGTGCAACCCCAAAAAACCCACTTGTTTATAGCAAAATGACAATACTGCAATTAAACCTAAACACTGAGATTTTAGTTAGAAAAAAACAACTCACACATTAACATCTTATGTGTTTAAAGAAAAACAAATCACATGAATGCCACAGGTTCACCACCACTGGTGTGGAGTCTTGTTGCCAGATTTGTGAATTCTAAACCCGATGATCCATCCTTTGAACCACAGTCTTTTTAACAACAATTTTACTCATGCATTGGATGGTGGCATTTTGGTTAATGATGGGTCACATATATGATGGTGAATTACATTATAATGGAGCTGAAAAAGTCCTATTGCTTAGTGATATCATAGCTATCTTTTTTTTTCAGCTTTAATTGAGTTTATTGGTACATTTTAGGGATACAGTACAGTTACCTTCATTGTTGGGATCTTGTACCTCTACATGACAGGTCTTGGTTCTCATTTTTCCCCTTGTCTCTGTCCACCCTTCACCCCTTCCTCCCCTCCCCATCTACAACCACTTTATTTTCATCTTTTCATTATCTCACATTTTTTTTCTTTTCCTTTTTTACCCTTCCCCTACCCATCCCACCTTCCCTACACCTTTAGCTCCTTTCTTCCCATTTCTAAATGTCAGTAATCTTACTAGGATCTTATGTATTATTGCAGATTATTCACACCAGGGAAACTATTTGGTATTTACACATGTGTGCCTTATTTATTTCACTTAGGAGTATATCTTCAATATATATCAATATTCCTATGAATGAATTTATTTCTCATTCTTTATGGCTGAGTAATATTCCATTTTATATAAAAACCACATCTTCTTCATAGCTATCTTAATGTCATAGCAGAAGGCACTCCTCATGTGCTTGGTGATGTTGGTGTAAACCAATGCACTGCACTGCCAGTGGTGCATAAATAAGTACAGTAATACAGCCTTTTACAGTGCATCATACTTTACAATGACAATAAACAACTATGTTACTGATTTATGTACTTATTGCACTATACTTTTTATTGTTATTATGTTGTGCGCTCTTTCTACTTATAAGAAAAAATTTGCTATAAAAGAGTATGCTAGGTTACCCAGCTGGTGTCTCACATTTTAATTTCAAGAGACCACATCTAGTTTGGTCCATACAATTTAGTTTTGTGCAAGAACATTCTATGATGTAAACACAATGACAAAGTCATCTAAACAAATTTTGCAAAATGTATCTCCTTCATTGAGCAATTCTGATTGGATATAGCAGAAACTGCTAGGTTCTCTGATTTGGCTACATAAAAAGCAAAGAGGAGAAAGTATCTATGTTAGCATTTCCCAAAGTGAATTACTTGAAGCAGCAGTCTAGCAAGACACTTTGATATAAACAAATAAACAAAAACAAAACAAGACTTTCCTGGTTAAGTAGATTTGGGCAAATTCTACATTCTTTTCTCTAAGTATCAGTGTACAAAAATACTCTCAGGAGTCCTGTAATCATGAAACCTGCTGAACTTTATTTAACACAGCATTTTGCAAAGAACTTTTTCCATGTAAAATCTCTTACTGCTGCCGAGCAGAGAACACTTCAGACAACTGCTCTATGTTCAGGTTAAAGAAAAATAATTGCCTGAAGTAGTCAAACAAGAAAAAAGTGGGGGTTAAGATCCTGTTCTTCTTAAAATCTTTGGGTAATTGCCTCAATTCTCCATCTGACTTGGTAGTTCCTACCCTATAATTAGAAATGCTCTTATGCCTCTCCTGACTCGGGGGTCTGAGTCACTGATGCTTGACTTCTACTGTCTGGGACCAGCCCAGCTTCCGAACTGAACCTGAAAAGCACAGGAGGTAAGTCAGCAACCCCTGCCCTCCAGCCATCCTGTGTGGAGTTAGTCACAGTGTCATAGATCTCACTGAATCAGAACTTGTTAGTCCTTCTTGATATATTGGACGAAGCCATTCAAATTTTCTTTTTTTTTTTTCTCCTTCTCTTGGTGTCTGGTATGAATTTTATCAAGAATCCCAAATCACATTTTCAGGATCCTTTTTTCTAGGACTGCAACCACTCACCAGATTTTTTTCACATGCTTGGACTTCCTTCCAAGAATTAGTAAGATCTGCATGATTAAGTTTATTAGAGAAATTTGTACCTAGCATTTGCTACAGTTAAGGTATAATTCTACATCCTTTATATGTATATTACATGTTTTCAATACATAGTTTGTGCCATATGCTGGGCTAAGAAATAGTAAGTAGGAAAGGTGTCTGTCCTCATAGAGTTTAAAATAAAATTGGATGAAAACATACTGCTCAAATAATTATACAGACTCAAGATCATAGCACACACAAAAAAATCATTACCAATAATTACCACAGAAGAAGAATAAAGGCCACTACGATCATGTGCAAGGTCATGGTTCGTAAGATCTGATGGTCAGAAAGATGGGACGCTTTCTGAAAAAGTAAAACTCGAGCTGAAATCCAAAGGATGATGAACTGCAGCTATAGTATGAGCAAAAGGCCACTGGTGACTGGGGACATCATACACCTTGGGCGCTGAAGAGGAATTCACACAGTGTAGAGCTCAGAAGGAGGAAAGATGACTCTGAATGATATCAGAGAAAATGTTGGAGCGAACTGGTAAAGGAATTTCAAGATCGCATTTAATATTATAGAATATGAGCAATTAGAAATCGCAATCAAGATAACCATACATAGATTTTAAAAAATAAATAACTTGCCCTCCTATAGTTGGAAAGATGAATTTGAAGGGGACAAGAAGAGATGAGAGAAGATTATTAGAAAACCTCCATACACACATGTGACACTGATACTAGCTTAAACTAAATGGAGACTAAAAATTCATACATATCCAGAAGAGACGTGTAGGAGGCAAAAATCAACAACTTCGTGATCAATAAATACGGTGAATCAAGAAAGAAAAGTTTCCAAGAGTGACTCATGTTTCTGGCCCATGTACTTGGGTGAATGATCATGTCTCTTATTGACTGTATTAGGCAGTCCATTATGGACTAGTTGCTGAAAAGAAGACTCATAATTCAATACAGTATTGAAGGAGAAGAACAAAGTTGGAAAACCAACTGTATTTGACTTCGAGTCTTATACAAAACTACAATAATTAAAACAGTGTGGTATTGGTGAAAGAATAGATAAAATAGAATAGTAGAGCAAAACTAAGAGTCCAGAAACAGAACCACCTGAATAGCCCTTTGATCTCTGACAAATGGAAAAAGGTTAAAAAATAGAGAAAAGATACTAATTTTAACACACAATACCTGAACACCCAACACCCACATGTAAAAAATATATTAGAGGTAGACCTTATACCCTTCAAACATTAGCTCAAAATGTAATATAGACCTAAATGTAAAGTTCAGAGTTATAAAGTGCCTAAAAGATAATGTAGAAGAAAAACCTAAATGATTCTGGGCTTAGTGATAATTTTTAAAATACAACACCAATGGAAGTCATTCAATTTATAAATTGAATTTTCTTAAAATTAAAAACTAGCTTTGTAAAGTCAAGAAAAAGAGCAGATAAGCCTCAGCCTAGAAAAAGAAATATTTATAGAAGTCATATCAGAAACTGTTACCCAAAATATGCAAAGAAATCACAAAATTCAACAATTAGAAAATGAACAACCTAATTAAAAATTAGTGCAAAGACCCTATAGAAACCTCACCAAAGAAGATGCAGAGGATGGCCAAAACCCAGAACACTGACAACATCAGCTGTCAAGAATGTGGAGCAACATGAAGTCTCATTCTTTGTTGATGAGTGCAAAATACCACAGCCATGTGGAAAATAATTTACCACTTTCTTAAAAATTAAATGATAAATTTGAGCAGAGGAGTGATTTGATCTGACATTCTGAAAGGTTCATTCAAACTTCTGTAACAAGCCGGGCATGGTGGCACATGTCTGTAATCCCAGCACTCGGGAGGCTGAGGCAGGAGGATCTCTGTGAGTTCGAGACCAGCCTGAGCTACATAGTGAGTTCCAGGTCAGTCTCAACTACATAGTGAGACTCTGTCTTAAAAAAAAACAAAAATCAAAAAACAAAACAAATTTCTGTAACAAGCTAGATAAGATGAAGACAAGGATAGACACAGGGAGACCAGTTAAGAGCATATTGCATAATCTAGAAAAAATGGTAATGGCTTACAGTAGTCTAATATCAAGAGAGAAGAAGAGAGGTGATCAGATTCCATATATAAAGGTGCAGTCATAGCCTAAAACTTTCAACAGGAGCTGTGAAAAAAGGGGAGTCATCGAGGAGGACTTCATAATCTGTTTAACACTCATCATATGGTAATTCTAAAAGCATAATATCTTGCCTTGCAAAGTGTATAGCACTGGAGTCCTGGACTCGATACATTCTTTACATCCCTCACCAGATACTTTGCCTGTTGGAACGCCACTGACCTCATGTAACACACAAGACTACCAAGCCCTCAAGGGTCATGAGTGCCAAAGATAATGATGCAGTGCATCTAGCTTTACGCTGTATTATGATACATAGAAATGAAAACAGGCTAAATTCTTTTTACTTCATACTTATTCAAACCTAATAACAGCACGCCAAGTTGGGAGATTATGTATGGTTAAATCAAGCCTCCATCCAACTTTTGGACTTCAAATTCTGTAAGTTTTCCTTTTGCTCTTTTTTTGTTTTGTTTTGTTTTGTTTTTTGAGACAGGGTCTCACTACATAGTTGAGACTGACCCGGAACTCACTATGTAACCAGGCTGGTCTTGAACTCACAGCGATCCTCCTGCCTCAGCCTCCCAGAGTGCTAGGGTGACAGGCATGCACCACCACACGTGGCTTATAAGTTTTCCTAATTGAAATTTTTTATTTGTCCTCTTCAGTAAAGAACAATTTGGACAGAGAGAGAGAGAGAAAGAAGGGGAGGGGAGGGGAGAGGAGGAGGTGG
>NW_022900943.1:26300008-26396034 GCF_012274545.1 Fukomys damarensis | reverse complement strand
GAGAGGAGAGGAGAGGAGCGATTTTCATCCTCTAGAATGTGAAGTCAGGATCTGACCCCAAGAATTAGTTTCCCACACAGAGTAGCATTGTGGAGATTTTCCTCCCTTTCTAGTCTGAAAGGCCTTGGGAAAACCTCTGCATTTCGCCAGATCTTTTCCAACCAAGAGCATGAGATGAACGATGTGATGGCCTAGGTTCGTTGATACTACCATGATGATTACAGAGACCTGGTTGATGAGAAGACATGGAAAAACCGAAGGAACAGCATTTACATTCTTGTAGCACAGGTCAAAGCATACCTGAACAAACGCGCTACACCGAGAAATAGGCGCTTCCGCGCTTCCCATAAAAGAATGCTTTTTCGACTGTGAAGTCCTCACAAAGTGCCGGGCTGCATTTGATCAACATAAAGATTCCTTCGCATACGATCAGCAGCTCTTGTTTGCCATTCACACGGGTAGCCTTCCTTCATCTCTTCTGCGCTCCTCAATTATTTTGGATGTTATGCACATGTCCTTCTACTAACCAAGTGCAACTAAGAGCTAAAAACCAGTAGAAGGTGCTGTTTCCTGGGAGACTCAGTGGATCAAAATTAATTTTCCTAAGCATTCCTCCACTCTAGACAGCCTCAGTTCTAACCAAAGATCTGTTTTTGCAGACCCCCAAAATAGACAAACTAAGGTATAATCCTAACTCTTGAGGACATTTTACAGAATCCTTCTTAGTTCCTTACAGCTTTCTTGTGATACCTCTTCTACCAGTGTGCACAGATAAGGGTAAAGAAATCCAAATCCAGGATTGTGCTGAAGTTTGTCCGTTCTGTAGGACTTGTCTCTGGAAATTTGGATGATATCTGCTGTGCATAGAAGACACTTTGTGGGGAGGGCTCCATGCAACCACTGACCTATTGTGTGAGCAAGAGATTCTGAGCTTATAGGCAAGAGAATATGGAGCTTGAAAGGGCTTGAAAGAAGTCCGCCCACAAGAGTATCATAGACCTACTCAGAGATCAATAGGATTAAGGAAAGACCTGAAAAGGCAAAGGGAGAAACATTTTCTGGTCCCTGGGGAAAAGGAGAACTGTTTAACATGTGTGGTGGAATCTGTGAACTAGATTTTAATCAACAACAGTTCTCATTTAGTTTAAGAGTCTGCCAGTGAATAGACTAATACTACTGACTGACATGGCCCATTCCTCTGCTTAGGTTGTATGAAATTCTCAGCTGCCAGAAAAGGATTAATATTGATTTTTAGGCTGTCTTCGTTAAATATCTGCTATAAAGTACTGCTTTCTTATTCTACTTGCCAACTGTTCCCCCAATTGTCACTAGTATTAAAATGAAACCTCCTATTATTAAATCAATCATGCCTGGTAAAACTATCAAAAAGAAGGGAAACATCTATCATCTTTACTGTCAACATGAAGCCTGATTTTTTCTTTAGTGGTCAACCTAGAATTGCTGGTTAACTAATGAAACTTTTTCATAAAATAATGTGAGCTGAACATGTAGCGTCTGAGGTAAGCTGGTGATCCCTGGAAAGTGCCCTCACTCTCTGTTCAACTCTTAGCATAGTCCTCTCCCTACTGAATTCCTCCCCTAGAAGGCTGCGAACATTCTGAGAGCAAGAAACATCTTCCTTTCCAGCTCTGAAATGCCAGCAAGGGAGTATTGAAAAACTGGACAGATTAAGTATATGATAAATATTTCTTGAATGAATAAAGAATGAATGGTCTTTATAGTACATGACTCTCATTTGGTTCTCTTGTACAGAATACATGTTATGAGTCTATTTCAAAGTCAGAAAAGCACAATCGTCAAGAATGTAGGCTAGGGCCATGGATTTAGCTCAGTGGTGCTGCCACCTGCCTTGCAAGCACAAGATCCCAAGTCCAATCCACAGTACACACCCCCAACGAAAAACAGAACTTAGGCTATAAAGCCAGAGTTCCTGTTTTATAACTAAGATCTGTTACTTATTGGCTGTATGATGTTGGGCAAGTATGAAACAATAACTAAAATATTATTTAAACATCCCTTAACTTCCTCATTTGTAAAGTGAGGTTGATAATAGTTCCCAGGAGAGTGTGTATGTGGCTTAAACAAAATCCACAAACAGCACTTAGCATAGTGTTAATACATGGAGAACACTGTAGTTGTTTAAACCAGAGATCCTTGAATTAACTTTTCTATACGTTTTGCAAAATGCATTTTTTACATATAGCTACATAAAATATGTACACTGGATAATTAGCCACTATTTCTAAAGGAGGTCATGTACTCCATCCATTACATATAATGAAATCCTTAAAGACACAAATATATTCATTTAGGACAGTTTTTTCAACAAATACAGATGGATGACTTATTGTGTACCTTCCATTCATGATGCTGTACATTTAGAGGTGAATGATACACGGTCCCATCTCTGAAGAAAAGCACAGGTGACAAGGAGATTGTTACACAATATATTAATTGGTTTGGAAAACTAGAAAGCTGGAATGTAGGTTATGCAGCACCTTTTCTTTTTTGTATAGAGCTCAGGAATGTTTGTAATTAAGGGCTTGAATCATGTGAGCTGTATACTGAAACATAAGCAAATGAATACAGGAATATTTAATTTAAGACATGCTAAGGGTGGTTGAAATGAACCATGCTATAGTTTTGGTTTAAAGTTTCCCCAAAGGTCCACATGGTAAGAGACGTGGTCCTCAACATGGTGTTGCTGGGAGAGGGTGCAAACTTAGATTGGGAGCTGCTGGGTGGTCCTTCAGTCAGTGATGGCAGGTTCTGCAGGGAGATTAGAGATGCCACTCTGTCTTCTGTGTTCTGGCCATGTGGTGATGGGTTTTCTCTCCCACTGTAACCATGCTGCCTTACTAAAGAAGCAAAAACAAGCAACCATGGACTGAAGCCTCCAACATCGTGAGCCAAATTATAGTCTTCTCTTTATAAGTTCATTACCTTTAGTATTTGTCATAGTAACCAAAATACACACACAATGTAATCAAGAAAATAGGAATCCCTCATAGTTTAAACATCTCATTGTATGTTACAATGATGATGAAAGAACAGTACAAAAACAAATATTTCTTTTTATGACCTGCATCAAAAAACATGGCAGGCTTTTCTCAAAACATAGATGTTAAGTGTTTATGCATGTTCCACACAAGTTTTATTACCTGCGGTGGGTTCAATGATTCAGTTCAATATAAACAGAGTTCAGTTGGCATTTTAAAATGTTTATTTCAGATAACAACTAAAATACAATATAACCCTCTTACTTTCCATCTCTAGGAGAACCCTAATCATTATTTAAGGATATACAGGTTCAAAGGCATCCTGCTTGCTCTTTCCTTCCATTGGAGTAAGGAGAATGTAAAGAGAAAACAAAGAATCCAAGAAAAATAATAGCACTTTTCCTTCCCATAAGCACTCACCCTAACCCTGCAAAGAATTGGAATAGATGGTCTATATCTCAACTTAATGAAGGCTATCTATGAAAAATCAACATCCAACATCATATTAAATGTCCAAAAACTGAAAACTTTCACGTTAAAATCAGGAACAAAACAAGGATACCCACTATCACCACTCGTCTTTGATATAGTCCTGGAAACGTTAACCATAGCACTTAGACAAGAGAAAGAAATCAAAGCAATAAAGATAGGAAAGGAAGAAGTTAAACTGTAATTATTTGCTGACAATATGGATACTCTACATTGAAGAAGCAAAAAATTCCACCAAAAGACTTCCAGACTTAACTGACACTTTTAGCAGAGTAGCAGGATACAAGATCAACACCCAAAAATTGACAGACTTCTTGTACACAAACAACAGACTCATTGAGAGAGAAATCAGGGAAACAATCCCTTTTACAATAGCATCCAAAAAAAATGAAGTATCTAGGAATCAATCCAACAAAAGAAGCAAAAGACCTCTATAATGAAAACTACACCACTCTGAAAAAAGATATCGAAGCGGATATAAGAAAAGGGAAAGATATCCCCTGCTTCTGGGTAGGAAGAATCAACATAGTGAAAATGGCCATACTACCAAAACTACTATACAGATTCAATGCAATGTCAATTGAAATTCCAACACTATATTTCACAGAACTAGAAAAAAGCATCCAAAAATTCATTTGAATAGAATAGCAAAAGCCATCCTAGGAACAGACATATGGCAGCGTGTATAACAATTCCCAATTTGAAACTATACTACAAAGCCACTGTGATAAAAACAACATGGTACTGGGCAAAGAAACAGACCTAAGGATCAGTGGAACAGATTGGAAGATACAAAAAAACAACTTCAGATGTACTCAGCTATGTCATCTTTGACAAAGGAGCTGACCATCCTCACTAGAAGAAAGATAGCCTCTTTAGTAAATGTTGTTGGAAAAACTGGATCTCAAACTGCCAAAGATTAAAACTAGACCCTTATCTTTCATCATGCACTAAATTAAAATACAAGTGGATTAAAGTTCTAAATATTAAAACAGAAAAACTAAACTTGCTGGAGGATAAGTTAGGCAGAACTCTTGAAGAAATTGGCATAGGAAAAGACTTTATGAACAAATCCTCATTGGATTTGTAGTAGCATGGGAACTAGAAGAAAGAATCAACAACTGGGATCTCATCTTATTAGAAGTCTTCTGCACTGCAAAAGAAACCATCAACAGAACTAAGAGACAGCCTACGATCTGGGAAAAACTTTTTACCAGCTGATTCTCAGACAAGGGACTATTATCTAAAATATATAAAGAACTCAAAACAATCAGCCCCCCCAAATATAAAGACCCAATTCAAAAATGGGTATCTGAAATGAACAGACATTTCTCAAACAAAGAAGTAAAAGCAGCAAGTAAACATATGAAAAAATGTTCCACATCACTGGTCATTCGGGAGATGCAGATGAAAACAACACTGATATTCCACCTCACCCCACAAAGAACGGCTGCTATCAAGAAATCAAGCAATAACAAATGTTGGCAGGGTTGTGGGGAGAAAGTAACCCTTCTCCTTTGTTGGTGGGAGTGCAGACTGGTGCAACCACTATGGAAATCAATATGGAGATACCTCAAAGAGCTGGGCCTAGAGGTTCCATTTGACTCAGCCATCCCTCTGCTGGGTATCTTTCCAAAAAAATTAAAAGAATCATATCACAGTGATATATGCACACCTATGTTTATAGCAGCACAGTTTGTAATAGCTAAAACTTGGAAAC
This sequence comes from Fukomys damarensis, assembly GCF_012274545.1. NCBI lineage: Eukaryota > Metazoa > Chordata > Mammalia > Rodentia > Bathyergidae > Fukomys > Fukomys damarensis. Next base: position 26,390,805 of record NW_022900943.1, on the reverse strand, counting down.
AGCCCATTTGCCCATCAGTTGAAAACTGGATAAAGAAGATGTGGTTTTTCTACAAAATGGAATATTACCCAGCCATGAAGAATGAGAAATTAGATTCATTCATAGGAAATGGATACATATTGAGGATGTACTCCTAAGTAAGATAAATAAGTCACACATGTGTAAATGCTGAATAGTTTATCTGGTGTGAAAAACTATAATAGTACATAAGATCCTAATGAGATAGTTGACAATGTGAAATAGGAAGAAAAAGGCTGAAGGTATCGGGAAAGTGGGAAGGGTAGGGGAAATGTAACAAGGGGAAAATATGAAAAAATGAAAAAATGGAAATAAAGTGTTTGTAAATGGGGTGGGGAGGAGGACGTGAAGGGAGGGCAGGGAGAAGGGGAAAATTGAGAACCAAGACCTGTCATGTAAAAGTACAAGATCCCAATAATGAATGTAACTGTATTTCATAGCTAAAATGTACGAATAAACTCAATGAGAAAAAAAATACCCTACAGGTGTGCAGTACATACACAGAGAAGCCAAGCAAATTTTGCTTAAAAAATCATTTTCCAATTAATTTTCATGACCAAATTATAGATGTGCTCCTCTGGGGTAAAATTAGGTGTAAATATTAAAAATAATCCATATATATTTTTTCAGACCTTTAATCACTAGTCACATATAGAAAGATAATTACCTGTTCGTGTGGGATTCATGTTTGAATTATACCAGCAAGTTGTAGCTAATAGGGTGGATGGCATTAAAAATTGGCTTCCAGATGTAAATCCAAAGGAGCAAAGCAGTTTTATTTTAGTGCAATATACTGAAGTCTCAGGTTGAGCAGTACTGTGAGCTCAAGTAGACTAAGCCCCCGGCTGGCCCCTCCATCTGAGTTTTTCATACCCCACCGCAGACTCCCTGGGAATCTCCTTGGTTGGCAATCTCTTTAGCTGTTCTTTCTCTACACATGTACGTATTACAATCTATTGGCCTTTAGACCTCTCTGAAAATATTTTATTAAAAGAGAAAAAGCTTCCAGGCATGGTGGCACATTCCTGTAGTCCTAGCTACCCAGAAGGCTGAGGCCGGGTAGCTGCAAATTCAAGTTCAGTCTTAGGGAACTTAGCAAGACCCTGTCCCAAAATTTAAAAGTGAAACAAAATGCTGGGAGTATGGCTCAGTTGAAGAGGCCTTACTCAGCATGTATGAGGCCCTGAGTTCATTTCCCAGGATTAGGGCTTGGGGGAGAAACACACACACACACACAGAGAGAGAGAGAGAGAGAGAGAGAGAGAGAGAGAGAGAGAGAGAGAGAGAGAAGTAGAGAGAGAGAGACAGAGACAGAGACAGAGACAGACTAACTTGGAGCCAGGGGAAATGGAAAATGGCCCAAAGAGTAATCCAACAAGTCATGACCAGTTATATCCTGCCTGCCCGTTGCCCCAAAGGGAAATTTCTCATTTATCTGCATATCATCCTTTCTCTTCTTATACCTTTACCCCATAATGTGGACGGATAGAGATGAAAACAAAAGTAAAAAAAAAAAAAAACAAGCAAACCCCTCAAAATACCACAATCACTAACCTGAAGGGATTTAAAATCAACTAGGATAGGTAAATCTTATAAAAGTACGTACAAGACTATATGGCAGCAATGTCAAACCTCTAAAAACCTTCAGTGATAACAAGCAGCCAGCAGCAGCACACATGCCGTAGATTCGTCACCGCTGCTGTATGAGATCCGTCTGTGAAATTACAAGCACAATGAAAATGAATTTAATTTTCAAAGCCAACATTTGTTTAAGCTGGTTTTTTTTTTCTTAGTACATGGGGTCACTGACACTCAGAAAAGTTAGGTGACTTACTCAGGATCGCACAGTGGCAATACTGAGACTGTAATTCAGAGCTCAGTTGCAGAATCTGTGCTTGCCACCTGTGATATATTCATTCTAAGGGTACAGGAAACGTTTCCTGCCTGAACAGTCAAGGAACACATCATGAAAAAGCAAATTATGCACTGGCTGGATCTTAAGAGATGGGCTACATCTTAAAAATGTCTAATCAGGTGGGGGAGTATAAGAAAAGTGTAAGTTCAGAATGCCAGGAAGGGTGAGGTGTCTGAGTTTGGCTGGTGTGTAATACAGGTATGGGAAGGTAGTGGATTATAGTGTCAGAAAGGTATATTTCAGATTTTAATAGGACTTGAAAAACTAATGAACCTGAGATTTTTTTTTCTTCAGCAATGCGAAGCTATTACATTTATCTTCTTTCTGACTGCTATCCTAAAGGCATTCCTTCTGAGTAAGAATTCATGTGCAAAGATGGGGATAAAGTAGGTGAATTAAACACTGTAGGTTGAGTGAAAAGCCCACCACCAGCTTGCATAAATGATGTGCAACTCTAGTTCTTCAAATGACTTGCTAAGTACATCTGACCACTACTATATTTATTCTTTCCTATCCTTCGATTGGTGTAGTTACCAATTATTCAAAATGAGTGGTAAAGTTTTATTCTATACTTAGCAAGTAGGACAGTAATTAATTTAATTGAAAGTAGATATAGAAGCAATTAGAAAGGATGTTAGACCTAACTTTAAATGTTGAAACAATTTTTAAATGATCCCCTTAACATCCATTTAATTGCATTAATTCTTTCTGAAATATCTTGAATATTCTGATAAAAATCGGAAAGTACTGTTTTATCTGCCATTGACAGTGCTATACGTTTCAATCTTCAAGAGCTTTTCATAGAGGATATTCACTGAGGGTTTCAGCCTGTTTCCCACATTAAGCTTAGGTAGAGAAATTATAATTGCGTAAATAGTCACTAGATCGTGTTCATGGCTGGTTATTACTATAAAGCTGTGGGACTTTTTCCTATCTCTTTTCCTCTTGTATACACTTGAATGGAACCAGGTTTGTACCCTGTTTATTTTAAACGGTATATCATTGGGCAGACTTTAATTTTTCCCATATCATGGTTCCAACAGAAGCAAACAAAAAAGACTTTCAAAGTTGCTTTCTTCTATTGTACTGCAGATAATGTATTGACGTTACCAAGGTAGTTTAGAAGGAAGGGAAAACGTTCCAGGCTCTCATCTTTGCTTTGGAGGTAGAATTGGAGAGGGAAAGAAGAGGCGAGTGATGATTACACCAATGCACAGAAGGAATGCAACAAAGGCATTTGAGGTGCCCCTGTGCCCCAAGGACTTCCCTCCCTGGATGCTGAAACTCCCAGTTAGTTGTCATCCATAGGGCTCTTTCAGAATCTTTTCCATCTTTCTTGTTCAAAGCATTAAATTAACAAGATACGATAATTAAAATGTCAAAAGAAGGTATGTTATCTTAAAAAGTACACTACTAGTTATCACTAAATAAGACTGAGGCTCAGAATAAAGAACTCAGATGGCTAAGAAGAAAGCAGTGTGAAAAAAATGTGAGTGATTTACCCTATGTCTATGCATGTGCATGTCTACCTACCCGTGTGTCCTTGTGCTTGGTGGGGTGGAAAGAACCCAAAATGATTAGCGCTTCCAAGGATGCAAGGCATGCCAAGAAGCAGGGTCAAGACAAAAAATGGTGTGAGACTTTTGGGAGGAGAGAAACAACAGAAGATGGAGAGAGGAAAAGGAAGCAGAGAGAGCCTCCAAGGCAAATGTGATTCGGGCGTGACCCCCACAGAAGGAGACAGGGAACAAAGAAGGTGGAATGAGAAGACTTGTGAACCACAGTGCAGTTAGTTCTAAGAACAACTTAGACAGAGCAAGGAGGAGTCCTGGGCCAAAGTCGCTACAAGTTCTGCACCTCCCTGGAGTGGACCTAGCTTGGCACCTACTCTGTGCTCCATCATATGCTAAGAGCAGTCTGAGCACAGCATGACTTTGGTGTCAGTGGGATGTGTGATCCAGACAGATGGCAAGGGGCCGTTAGTCATGCTCTCCGGTATGACGGATAGATCTTCATGGCTACCAAGAGTAACTTTTGGGGGGGGGTACAGGGGATCAAACTCAGGACCTCACTCTTGTGAAGTAGGGGGCGGAACCATTGAGCTAAATCCCCCGCCCAAAAGTAACCGTTTGTAAAAATCTAGCATTTCATATACTTTGCCTCTTAAAAGTGTAATGTTGAATATCACTAGAAGAAAAGCTGTGACATTTACTAGTCAATTCGGTTGTACAAAAAATTTACTTAATTGCCTCCACAACAGCAAAGTCCTGAGTTCAATCCCCGGTAACAAAAAAAAAAAATTGCTTACTTTCTATGTGACTATATACAAGTAAACCATTAGTAATATATAAATAAGTTAAGCAGGAAATGCTATGGCTAACTACTTGCTCTCAGGAGCATCACAAGACTCAAGGGCAACTATTGTTCACATATTCCCACTTTAACACATCAGTATGAGACAGAGCTGCCCTAGCGCTACAGCGACACCTCCAGGTATGTTGGTCCTCATAGCAGAGGAAGCCCATGAGCATCACAGTCACGTCCAAGCTGGTCTGTGTGGGTCAGTGTGAAGACTGCTCTCCATCACCGTCGCTGCCAAGCCTAGCGTATGAGTTGACAGTCTTGAAGTGTTTGTGTCTGCATTTGTAAGAAAATCCTCAGGTCACGCTCGGCCCTACAGACGATCACTGCTCTAGGGAAGCTGTTTTCAAATTTGAGAGTGCCAAATATGGAAGGGAGAAGACGTGTTAAAAATAGAGTTGGTTCAAGCCAGGTGTGGTGGTGCATACCTGTAATAGCAGCATCCCGGGAAGATGAGGCAGGAGGACCACAGGTGAATCCAGCCTGGGTAACCTGGTGATTCAGAAAGATCTTTCTGCAAAGTAAAATATAACAAAGGGGCTAGTCATGCAGTGCAGTGCAAAGGCCCTGGATTCAGTCCTCCCATATTTAAAAAACAAAACAAACCCCATACTTAAAAAACAAAACAAGTGAAAGATATTCCAGTAAGTGCAGCTAGCACTTTGGTAAGTATCCTAGATGATTCTGTGTATTTAGGTGAGTCACAGATGCATATTTTCAAAAACAATAAATCAGGCCCTTGGTTGATTATCCTTAGCCTACAAGGAGCCAATAGTCATCTAGACCTAAGGGAGCAGAGCCACAGAATGGGGGACGGGCAGGGTGCAGAGCAAGGGCACAACTACCTGGGAAAGTAGCAAGATATTGAGGCAGAAGAGGATAAGGAAAAGCGAAGGATGAAGGAATATATACCATCTGCCTAACTCTGTCAGTCTATCTCTAAGTCCTGTCATCAACTTTGCAGGACACTCATTTTAGTTCGAAGACTGGAATGGAATCCTTCCAAAAAATACTTATCATCATTCTACAACGTAGTATTTTATTTCACTCCGGACTGCGCTCACAACATATATACACCTATACTACATCTTTTTATGCGCCATAAGGTATTGCTTAACAACAGGGACACAGTCTGAGAAATGTGCCATTAGGTGATGCTGTTAATTGTGTGAACGCGGTGAGAGAGGACGTACACAAACTGGATGGGATCCTCCTGCACTTCCAGGCTACACTTTCTATTCATGATGAACAAAGCATAGAAGATTCACTGGAGCTCACGGGAAAATGATGCAGTCAGGAGTCACTGTAAACAGGAGATGTCTGAGCTGCTGCTGGTATCATGTGGCATACTGCATAAACGTATTTTTATAAGTAAATAACATAAACTTGAAAACAACAGTAAAATATAGTGTTCTAAATACATAAACTAATAACATGGTTAATTGTCATTTTCAAATCTTCTGCTATGCCTTATGCCATCGGCAGCACAGTAGGTCCATTTGTACCCACATTGTCACAGACATGTGAAGTGCTGTGGCATTATAACAGCTGCGACGTCACTCAGTCATAGGAACTGTGCAACTATAATGTAATCCTCTCACACATGCAGCCTGAGCTTGACCAAAACATTGTTATTCACTGCAGGACTGTATATACATACACTCATGCATACTATATTACTTTCTTAGATCTCCTTAGCTTTAGATATAAGAAAATGCTACTGATGTAACATATAGTATACTAGCTATCTGACTACTTATATTTTGATAGAGAAGTTAAGAGCTGCAATTATTGACAAATATTACCTGCTTGATTACATTATCAAAATGCACCCTTATCCTCATTTCACAGTTTTCAAGCCATAAATCAAACACGATTGTCTGGTGGAAAGGTGAGCCTAGTTAATCAATAATAAACCATTTCACCAAAGAAGGGGTAGAGAAATTCACTTTTATTTTTTAATTTCTATGTTATTCCTAAGTACTCATTCTGAATGCTGATATGGAAAATAATGCCATCTGTGTGTGGCATGACAAAAATGTTGATGTGTTTCTGTACCCTGTGGCTGGCATCTCTGTTGTCATCACCCAGCTGATGTGACTGTGACATTCTGACTCCAGCAGCCTAGAAGGACACGTTGACAAGGGCACGTGGCACATTAGGAAGCAGTGAACAGTTCATTAAAGCTACAGAGAGGCATCGCTGCTGGGGAGACAACAGTTCTTACCTAAGACACGGGATACGCCCCCTTCTATTTCCTCTTCTGAAACTTATTTAGTACAAGAGCTGCAAAAATTGTAACTCACTGGTGACTCAGCCTTTCTGTCTGCAAAATGGAAATAACCCAACATATATCATCTTTTTTCATTCAGGGGGCGGTGATTGCCTTTGCTTTTGCTCACTCTTGGCAAATAGAAATTTTGGAAGCATGCTCTGAGAAACTAAAATAAATGATGATCACACTTGATTGATTTTTCAGAACTGTCAGTTTGAGAATTGGTTACCGCCCTGACTTGCTCTTTTCTATGTCCTGTCTCAAAAGTATTCATGAAGTTGAGCTATGAAATCTTTGTTCTTTGCTTACCATGAAAGTTACCCCTTTACCTCTTAATAATACCAAGTTGTATCTCGCTCTGTGTGGTCTCAGCCCAAAATCCCATCGAGCAGACATTTTCTGACAATCAGAAACTTTGTCACAAAATAATTGTTTGTTGGCTCTGAGAAGTGGTTTACGTCGAAGATCACATCACAGGCTCTAGTTGAACAGTGGTCTCACGGTCATGGCTATTTTCAGCATCTGTTGGTCTGTTCCATAATGTGTGTGCACACATCCCAAGCATATTTTGTACTTTTGGCTTTTCCACATACAAAATGCAATCTTGGACCTTTTTGAATTGAAGTCTGTGTCTTCTCAGACCCAGGAGCGTTTTAGAGCCCATAGTCTTTTAAGCAGCAAATGCTCGGAAATATGAAGCCTGTTTATTAATAAAATGCCCATCTATGCTGTATGAGAGGAGAGTACAATCATGGACCTTTCATTCCTTGGCATGTCAGTCAGGGTAATGAGCCCTGGGGGTGACCACGGCAGGAATTCTGTAATCAAGCCACAAGAGGGCAGGGGAACATGCTCCCTCGCCACCTCAGCCAGGGAAAGTTGGTGTGAGCTGGATTTTGATAGCCTTGTTTGTTTTCTCAGCTATCTGAAGAGCATACTAATAAGTGTTGTCACAGAAGAAGAGGACGATGGGATTAAATACCAGGGAAAGTCATTAAAATGAAAGAATGGGATAAGCCTCACAACTATTTCCAAAGCTTAGCGATTTCCTATCCAGAGCCAAGTTTCCTTTATATTGTAAAAGACGAATAAAATGAAGGCAAAACCTGCTTATTTCTTCCGTGCCTGCATTAGCCAAGTCCTGCTAACAGAGACTTTGATGTGATGAGTTGCTAGGTGCCTCCTAGCTCTTTTCTCTTTAACACACAAACCCCATCTAGCTATTTTTAAAAGGGTTCTGTGTATGTTTCTCTGCATACAAAACTCACTACTTCTAACCACAACAAAAACAAGAACAGCAGGAAAAAATTCTGTTGGATTCGTTCGGGAAAACCTGGTAGAATCTAGTTAATGATGAAGGCATGGTACTAACCAGGGGAAAAGCTTGACTCTTGACTTTTTACTGCCAAACTAGCTAGGATTTATCACAAATATCGTGGTCATGGAAAAAAATATTGTGAAAAATTCAAGAGAACAAATTCAGTGCCACTGATAATGACTATACATCTTAGGAATAAATAGACACAATTTGCTAGCTGCACTGCTTGTGAACAGTTTACTTTTTAAAATACATATTATCAATATAGCTAATAATATAGCTTTTGTCTCTTCGTCTCTCTCCTTCCCTCCCTAAAGGAGACCACTGCCTGGCTTTCTGAGTTTCATTCCTGTTCAAGACAATGTTTATACATGTGAGCAGCAAATGGATCAAGTTGGCTTATTCATGAAATGGAAGGCAACTTAGTAGTTAGGGGATAGATCTGAAAAATCGTATTAGTGAAAATTTTCAAAACATATGAACCAACAATACAAGCCACACGCAAGTAATTTAGAGAGCAAAATAAGAGGAAGATGATGGGAAACAGGGAGGTAGACTTAATGGTGATGGGAAGGCGATCTGGGGATGGAAAAGAGAGATGGGAGGGTAGGGAGGATAGGGGAAGTGCACAGGGTGAGGATGCGGTATGCAAATGTTCCAACTCCGCACAAGGCATGTATTTATTATGAAAGACAAAGATATACAAATAAAAAATTGAACACCAACATAGGGAGCAGGAAAACAACAACCAAGGATGTGTTTATTTTTCGGTATGCCTATTAGTCCTTTTTTTTTCCTCATGAGTTTATGGGCACATTTTAGGGATACAGTACAGTTACATTCATCATTGGGATCTTGTACCTCTACATGACAGGTCTTGGTTCTCATTTTTTCCCCTTGTCCCTGCCCTCCCTTCACACCCTCCTCCCCTCCCCCTTTACAAACACTTCATTTCCATTGTTTCATTTTCTCCTATTTTTTCTTTTCCCTTACTAGCTTTCCTCCACCCTTCCCACTTTCCCTACACTATTAGTCCCTTTTTGTTTTTTTGTTTTTTTTTTATATATGTGTTCCACGTAGATCTTATGTGCTGTGATAGGTATTACGGAGGATAAAATACGTGCGAGGTAGGATCCCTACCCTCTATTATGGGCAGTAAGTTCAACTACAGAGTAGAACGCAACAAGAACAGTAAAAATTAGCTATTGCATTAATAGGATAGACTCTCACAGTGAGTGAAACAAGTCAGTAAATACCGCGGTGTCCAGAAAGTGCTGCCCAGTATTGCTAACTTCATTTGCCAGATGAGAAGACTGCAGCCCGCTAAGTGGAGTAGTGCACCCCAAGCTGAAGGTCAAAGGGGCAGAGCTGGGGTTTTGATCCTCTTGACTGAGTCATCTTATGCTAACCGGCTTCCATGTTACTGTTAAAAGAGGAGAGCGGGTGTAAAGGAAAAGACATCTTTGAGGACTAACTATAACTCTGGAGGGATAGAAAACAGATTAGTGGTTGCTAGGGGTTGCGATGCGGCTTACTGCAAAGGATTCGGGGGCGGGGGGGGCAGTAACGTGTCTTCTATTTTGATGGCAGTAACACTCATCAAAGCTCATAGAGCTATACGCTGAAAAGGATGGGTTTCGCCAAAAGTGATATCTCAATCAACCCAACTCAAAAAACAAAATAGAATTAAAAGACTTCAATAAGCAAAAATCGTCAAAGGTTCACAGATAAACACCGTTCTGGATGTAAAGACTCCTCACTGCTGCTGACAATTTATTCCCACCATAAAGTTTGGAAAGACGTGTAGGCAAGAGTGCTAGGGCGGCGCTCACAGAGCAAAATAGAGCACAGGCAGTCTGGGCTACAGCACTGGGTAAAGCAAGCAACCCGGGCCTGCGTTAAGCAAGGCCTTGCCTTTTGCTGCAGGCGGGCTGGAGAGGCTGAGGGGTCTGGTGTCCTTGCAGAGCAGGTCCGGCCTGGAGGGAGGGCGCGTCCTGGGGGCTGGGGCGCACCTGAGCAGCCTCCCGGGGCGCCCGCCTCGATGCCAATCCCTGCAGAGCGCTGCTGAAGTGTAGCGTTCTAGCGTTCGGGAAGGCAGGAAGCCCCGCTAATCTGCAGCCTGAATATCTCAGAGCACAACCCTTGAGTCTTGGCAGTTTAGATTCTCTGGTGATTACTGGGACAGAGGCAGAAAGACAATGCGAGGAGCAATTTAATCAAGGCAGTCGGAGCTATCAGCAGAAAATAAAGCCAGCCGCTGCGTAGCCCAACCTTCTGGTCCTCCTCGCTGAAAGCTGCATTTCTTTGTAATGCTGGGTTCAGGACTCACAGCTATTCACTAAGTCAGTTGTAGAACCCAGCAGGATAAGACATTAACAAGCTTAAAAGGTATTACCTGCCTTGCCTTACCAGGAGGTTTGCACGGCCTGGAAGGGCTTCGCGGATCCCTTGTACTTTCCTGAGGGAATTAGTTAAAATTGCCAAGGTGGAAAGTATTTGATTTAGATTAATCTCATTTGCCAAGCAGGAGAGCCTCATTACGCTGATTGGCTGACCTAACCACGCTGCCCTTGCTCTGAAAAGGGAGAAAAAGCTTCTGTATTTTCATAGCTCTTGATGGATAAGTAAAATAAGTCATTATCCTCGTTCCCTGAACCCCATAAAAAGTATGGAATAAACTGGAGAGCCGAGCTAATGGACCCTCAGACTTTCCCTGTCCTCAGCAGGACCACCTGCTAAAAGGAGAAAATAAATTTGCAAATACCATGTCCTTGGAGTACATTAATTCTTCCAGGATTCTCTTCAAGTACTGACGGGCCAATGTTTTAGGTCCATTCAAAAACCAGCTGGGGGAAAAAAAAATCCATTTCAGATTTTAAAAGGCTTTATTTGTTGAAAAGAGGAAAACAAATGCAAACACAAAGACTTCCTTTAATTGACCCTAAATGAATGATTGTGGGCTTTATGAACCATCTCTATACTAAAAGCAGGAGGGAGGCCCCTTTCAGGGAAAGCAAATTATTGGATATAAAGAACTCCAAATAGTGCTTCTCAAAAGTGAGGGCACAATGGACTCATCTGTAGACTTGTTAAAATGCAGATTCTGACCAAGTGATACAGCCAATCGGACCCACTGTGAGGAGTAAGGCCCTAAGAGACAGAAATAAAAAGCTATCTGCAAACAGAAAGGCCTGAGCAGTGCAAATTATTTAAATTATTCACTGTGACACTGACATTCACTGTTTCTATTTATATATTTTTTTAGTACCTGGTATCAAATTGCTTTCCTTTTGCTTATCTGATCGTGCACGGGCCATTATTAGGCATCAGGGCATAGCACAGGAAACCTGGAATGGTCTTGGTTGATCTTTGACTTCTCAGATGTCAATGTACAGTCTAGGCCAGATCCTGAGCCGAGGTTCACAATGACAGCCCCTTTCAAAAGGCATGCACCTAATAAGTAAGGTGTCACTTCTTTCCCCAAAGTGAGAGTCTGCTCTTCTCCAAACATTCCAAATCTGCCTCCACTGAAATCAGAGCTCGTTCTTTTAAGAAAAGGCTCTAAAAATGACAGTTGTCCTGTCAACTGTTTAGAACTCTGTTTTACATAACTTGTATGTGGACTACTTGGTTAAAGACATTGAAATGATTGATTTACAAAAACACTAAACTAAAACTGCCGATCTATTGTTTAATTGCTTATAAAGAGACGGGTTAGCTTTACAAGACTTTTTTAAAAAATTCTGTACAATTGTTAATAGATATTTCCAGCATTAATAATATATTTTAAATCCAAAGAGGTGAGTGTTTCTGAAATCTTGAGCAACAACTGGACCCATTTTTAGCGGTTTATACACACATAATTAGCAGTTTAATTTCCTCTGTGGCTAAGTTAGCCTTAAGATTTCATTTAATAACAAGTACAATTTTATAGCCCACAGCAAAGAACCAGCATCAGCCTTGGCTCAGCACTGCCCTCTGCCGGTCACCAACAAATGCGTACCGCCTCGCTCAGAGTAAAAGCATCTGAACTCCAAATTGCAATTGCGCCCGTGCAAAAATTAATTGTGAGAGAAATGGAGAAATATAATTAATTTGAAACCCTCTCTAACACGCTTTTATTTTTAGCTGAACAACAAAAAATGTGAAAGACTAGATTCTGAACCACCTTTCGTCCAGTCCCTCAGGTGATGGTACTTGTCCGTCCCATCTGCCTTGAAGTGTGGTTCTTTCACGTGACTTTGCACAATTATTGATCACGCTCGATATCATCATGCAAAGGGTGGCCCCAGACGACTGTTGTGTGAAAGAGCAGTGCCCCCTAAGGAGCCCAGCCAAACAGGGTCCGGTTTATGCCTGACAACCCCAATGTCGGCTTTATTTCCCCAACTCTTTACGCAGTTTCCCCCTCATTTCTTCTCGGTTCCGACTGCAGTCTCTATGTGTGAGCAATGAACGGGACTGACCACCAGAAGGAGGGATGTTTGAGGGTCTCTGCTACTGATGAGCTGACAAATGTCAAAGCCGCTTTGTCCTTCCAGCCTTTTCTTTTAGAAGGCAGAGACCTGACAATTACATCCGTTCTTCCTTTCCAAAAGTCTACAGGCCATGTGCACAGATATTATTATTGTCTGAGGAAAAATAGCTGTCTGGAATGGGAATCAGAAGAAGTCACTGGGTTTTAAAGAAAACAGCTGAATATTCTTCTTGGAAATTTAGGTAGCCTGGAAGTCCAAGCAGTTTGGGCAGTGCCTTACGTTGATGTTCCTTCTACAGCAAGACCGTCCTGGCCGAGACACTAAAGAATCTTTGTCACCAAACTCTTTTCCGGAATTTATACACTGTTTGCTTGGATTAATTCTGTGGTTCCCAGTCAGCTTTGATATTTGACTAGCTCTGCATTTGATCTCAAGGAAACAACTTCTACTTCCCAAGACTCACTTTTCTTCTCTGTATTGTTGGGTGATGATGAGATGCATGGAACATGGCTGTTACCAGGTTTAAAGTAGGTATTTCCTGAAAACACAGGAATCTTTTAAATTTTTCTAGCTTCTGAGCTGAAGGCACCGCAGGATTCTTAGGACAGAGGTGCTAAAATATAAAGTAAAAAGAGAGTGGAATAATATCTGGACAGTAGCTAAATGCCTAGGCTCTTCAGTCCCATCCATCCATGGTCCATGAACTTCGGGAAATTGCTTTAACTTCTGTACACCTCAGCTCCCTCATCTGGAAAAGGAAAGTGCTGATGCCAACTCACAGCACTATTACAAACAACGAACGTGACAAAAGCCATCACCATCAGGCCTTTTTCATGGCGTGTCAACAGGTAGCACTTGTTACTATGGAGGACATTGTTCGGGGGACCCTCTTCGCAATTTTAGAGTCAATCTTTTGGTTGCCTATGTGCCCTTGCGTGCTGCATAACTAATCATGATTGTGCTCTTTTCATTCATAATAAGGTTAACTATATTTTTTTTCTAAGAGGTTAATCGTGGCAAAGAGGAAAGACACACTTAGAGAAAAGGTCAGATCTGAAAATCTAGGAAATTAGCCAATGTCTTGTCTGTAGAGCTGTGTCAAGCTCTGTGCCTTCTGGCCAAGGAGGGCCGTGTACAGCTGGTTTACAGGATTCACTGGAGGCACAATGATGACCTCGACTATTATCACCTCACATTTTCCTTTTCTCTTAAAGGGCAATGACCCGACTAATTTATAACTCTATTCCAGGACAAACCAGAAGGAAGTACATTTCCAGCTTTTGTCTGGCATGTGGTACTAATGCTGCTTCAGAAACTATTAAGAAGAATGGGACTGATAGTTTTTCTGTACTGCCTCCTTCATGCTAGTCTAATCCCAGAAGAAAACCTAGACATGGAGATAATCTTACATTCCCAAAAAGCTCTAAAGCCAAAACATGGTGCTTTTCAGTGCTGCCTAAGAATTTGGAACCAATTAGGAAAATAGGAACTGGGCATGTTAGCAAGCACTGTATTCCTGGCTACTCCAAAGGCTAAGGCAGGAGGACTGTTTTGAGTTCAGGAGTTCAAAGCCAGCCCAGACAATTTTGTGAGACCTACTCTAGGTTAAAAAAAAAAAAAAAGAAAGAAAGAAAAGTGAAAAGGAACAGATACAAAACAGACAGCCGAAGATCAAAATAATTAGCTGTGTGAATAGTCAAAGCTGAATTGGAAATTCGGTGTTATTAGATCTATGTCCGTGTGGGCTTTGTGGTACGGTCTTCAGCTCAGAATGAGACAGACATGTTTACCAGCTGGGTCAGGGCTGGAACCTGGTTGAGCCCCCTGCCCAGCAGAGTGCAGGCCAGCAGGTGAGTGCTGTAGCCCGGCAGATCCAGCAGGAGGTAAGGAGCAGGGATGGAGTAAGGCTTTTCCTGTAGGTTCTAGAACTCTCACCACCCATCAGCACTATGCCCCACTCCCACCCCATGCAGCGAGTGATGGGGGAGGAACACACTACCCTACCCACAGTTTGGGGTTTACACTTTTCATGCCACGCCTCCGCCCTTCAGAGGTCCAGTGAAGAAGTCTCTGGTCCTCTTCCTAGGATGAGTGCTTCAATATGGAAAATATATAGACTGCAAAAGAAACAAATTCTATTAAAATATAGTTATTACACATTTTTAATTTGAGATACGGTAATAATAAGGTTAACTTTATTTTTTCTGTGATTCGTCAATACATTATACAATATCTGACAATGGGCCTCAGAATTTCCATACTTTCGAAGTAGCAAGAAGTGTGAGTGATGTTCTGAGATACATGCAACCCCTAAAATGTGACATGAAATTATTTCTGAATCCTGTTGGTGTCACGCACCGGATATACAACCATTCTAGTTTGTTATCCACCTTCATAATGGGGGGAGACACGAAATTCTGGTTAGAGGAAATGGAATTTTTGTTTTTATTTGAGTTTGTAAATATTTGGTGTCTTGATCTACTTAAGCAGCTATAACAAACTGCCAAAGACTAGGTGGGTTGTAAACAAGAGGAATTTATTTCTGGAAGCTAGAAACTCCAAGAAAAAGGACTGTCAGATTCAGGGTCTGGTGAGGGCCCTGGTCCAAGGATGGCCATCTTGTATATGTGCCTCCCCCTGTTGACAAAAGCAAAGGCTCTCTCTGGGGTCTTTTATAAAAGACCTATTCATGAGAGTCTCACCCTCATGATCTAACCATGTCTCAAAGACCCTACCTTCTGATACTATCACAGTGGTTGTTAGGATTTCAATATATGAATTTAGGGGATACAAACATTCAATCCATAGCATCCAGATTAAAAACATCTTAAGAACCCTTTGAAATCAGTAGTTCTCAAAATTGAGTGTGTCTTAGAATTACTCAGAAGACTTATTAGCACAGATAGCTGGGCCCCTCTCCAGAGCTTTTAAAACAGTAAGTCAGGATTGGGCCTTAAATGCTTATTTCTTACAAGTCCCAGATGTTCATCCCACTGCTTGTCCAAGAACCCCACTTTGAATCATTATTCTAGATACAGGTCCTTCCCAATAGAACACAGGGGAACATGTTCTACCCTGAACTGCAGGATTTCCCACCTGGTTTCCAGATACAGTAGACAGAATCCAGACAGATAGCAGAACCATTATTGTCACACACACACACACACACACACCCTCAAATCTCACTTCTCTTTAAAAGCTTTCCTTATAACTCCATGTCAAAAGGACCTTTCCCATAATTTAACTTCTCTGAAACTCTCCTTATCTGTACCAATCAATCCCTTGGGAGTATATAGTCTTGCCTCGCCCCAGTTTCATTTTGCTATTTATTCCCCCTTGCCCTACAGCTGAATGGAGAAGGAAGTCATCCTTACGCTAAGATGAACACCCTCCGTGGTGCCTTGTGCATGGGAGGCTTTGGAGTGTACTTGATGCTTATGCCATCCTGTGAACTCAGTTAGCTTCAACCAGCCAAACTCCTGTGCCTCAACTTTCACTGATGCAGAGCACAGCTAGATCTTATTGATTCTGGGTATTCACGTTACAAGTGTCACAAAACTTAATTTGAACAGATGTAAATTCAAGATGGGACTTGATAGGTTAGGTTCATGAGTGTCTGCTAGTGCGGTTTGAGGTTGAGGTTCCTGGTGTCAACAGGCCTCTGCTTCCTAATTCAGTTTCATGTATTTTGCTCTTCTTTGTGCTTTCCGTTTGTTCTCTGGCTGGAATCCCCTTATAGTAAGAGAAATATTTATGTGTTGCAAGAGAAACGCCGTGTTAATTCTAGAACACGCTTTTTCAATCCATGCTATCCAGAGAAAAAATGGTACCTTCGTCTTGTAGCTCTCTTTAAAGTGTGTAGAATCTCTTCTCTCAGCAATCTTGAGCAAGTGCTTCTTTATATTTCCTGTGTTCAAACTGGATTACATCCTCACAAGCAAAACCACCAGCAAGGGGCAAAGGAGCCTGTGTAGTCGGACTTCTCCCCTCTTCCATCAATGGGAAGAAGCAAGGCCCCACAGAAATCAGTGTGTTGTCACCGGTGGTAAGAGGAGAAGAATGGCTTTTGGAAAATCGAACATAGAACATGTTCTGTACAACAGCTTTCTAGTGTTACCTTCTGTTTCGATTTAGCAAACAACTGATGTTAAATATACTACAAGAGGGGAAAGTCCTGAGCAAGCTCTTATTTAAAGTGGTATGAAGCTAGCTGTAAGGAATCTTCTTCTCTGGCATGGAGACTCGTCCTTTGAAGTCAGAAGACCTAGGATAGAGGGAATCTTTAGCTTTAAGTAGCCAAGAGACTCTGTGTGTAGAAATTCATCTCTCTGGGTCCATCTTGTCTTTAAAGTGAGTAAATGACAATGGGTGTTAGCCAGTTTTAAGGTTGTTCATAATTGAATCTATTCATGTTGCAGTATAATGTCTGTGTGTAACACACATATATTTTGTGTGTGTGTATGTTTTGAGAAGGGGACCACTCAGCTTTTTGTCTATATTGACATTTAAGCCAATGTCTATTATTGTGCTCATTATGATGGGCTGTAGGTGCCTAACAAGATAGACTTTAAAGGAGTTTGCCTTTGTTGTATGTCTCCTGAGTGAAATCTTATCCAACAGTTCAAAACTGTTCAGCTTTCTTCTGTAATAGTACCCCTTTCTTCCCAGGATTTCTCAGGAGGTTTTGAAATTTCAAAAGACAAATGAGTAGCCAACATTAGAAGAATCAGATTTCTTAAAAGTAAAAGAGTCTGTTTTTTTTAAAAAAAATTTATTAGCACACATTTGCAGAACACAATGTTTGTTGCATTCCGTGTGGGGAGTTGGAACTTGCACATAACAGAACTCAATTCTTTTTTCCCCTTTCCTTCCCTCCCTGTTTCTTATAAAGCGCATAGGTTTTGAAGGTGATCAACTTAGCTTCAAATACTGGCTCAGCTATTGATAAACTGTAGGACTCTAGGTGAGTTACTTAGCATCTCTGGCCCTCAGTTTCTCTGCTGAAGGATGATCTTCACAGAGTCTTTGAGTAATTCTTTTAAGACATTATCTGTAATGGTCCAGGCCATGCAAGGTGTTGAGTACCTAAGAGTGACTCAGTGAATTTCAGTTCCCCCTTCTAATGGCAGAAATTCAGATATCATTCAGCTATTAGGGGCTGTCCTTTCTGGAATAACAGCTTGTTTGAGCGCTTCAAACCATTCTGAGAAAGTTACTTTGTTTATGCATTCAGCTCATTTAAAACCCAGTATCTCACATTATCCCATTCTGAATGCCATTTTTATTCTTGTATTGCAGAAAACAAATAGAATTTCTCTTAAATAACTAATTTATTTGCCAGTCTCAAGTACCCTCAAGTAGCTCTGATTTATGAAAACTACTTTTACCCTATTCTAAACTTTGACGTGAAATGAGTTGAAGGTTGTGAGAGAATAGGTTGGTGATGTTTGTGCATAATTCAATCAACTTCTGCACTTGTGTAATAACCTCTGCTTATTCACTCACACAGCCTTCCTTGTCGATCTCTCTCTTTATCACACACCAAAGACTGTCCTTTTATAGTTCACTTATATTTGAGGAAGATATTCCCTTGCCCATTATTGTTACTGTGACATTTTGATAACACCTCCTTCCAAATGAAGAAGCCAAGGTTAGTTGCTCTCTTCAATAACCACTAGGAGAGACATTAACTAGATGGACCAGAGAGGGATTCCTTCTTTATTTGCCCTGTTAGTTGGTGCCTGGTTAAGACTCTTTGAGCACAATCTTGGTATGCACTTTTTTCTTTTTAACTTGTTAATAAGAAAGAAATCAGCATCAAATACCAGCTGAAGTCCAGATAGATTGGAACTGTTTTCCCTTCTCACCTTGGCCTGTTGTTCCAGCACAGAAATGAAATTGGTCTGAACAATCTGACCCTTACAATGCTGCAGTGGTTGCAAACCAGAATTTTGTTTTTTCATAGGCAAATGAAAATTGATAGCTGGAGTACACTTTCAAGTCCCTTTTTAGGTCTTACAGAGTTTAGAGAATCACCAAGGAAATTATTTTTCCCTTTATTTAATTTTGGAATTTTATTCATATTTTCCAGGTTTGGAGTTTTTCTCTGCACTCTATAAATGTGTATAACAAGGTGGAAAACTTAGTTATCTTCTGCTACTCTCTGACTCCATGCACAAATATCAAAAACTTATGAATTATGTCAGTTCTACTTTTTAAGCGTCTTTGGAAAATATTCGTCTTCTGTTTCTAATTTTAATGCCTTAGTTTAGTCCTATTTCATCTCTCCCTTTTATTTCTTATAGTAATTCCCCTCCACTGAGTGAATTTGCTATACTTAAGAAGAATAAACAAAAAACAACATTTTAAAAGATCACATTTAGAAATCAAAATGAAAAAATAAAACAGCAAGCAAGCAAAGAAATACTCCAAATGTGTCACGTGGCGTGGTAAGGTTTCTGTCATTCTCCCTGGTGGCTGTAGCGCAAGTTGCAGAATTCATGCCCATAGCACACAATGCCCACAATATCTATTTCAGTGGTGGTCTCATCTTCTGTCCTCTCTCCCCAGCAACATGGACTTCAGTCAGACTAATTTTTCCTCCTATTTACAAAGATATGGTATATCACAGATATTTTTCAAATTTTTCAAATATCAGGTGCTATTCACTTGATCTGCGTCCCCATAATGGCTGGGGTCTGATGAACAGCACGATACCTGTTCAGGGTGAACAACACCAACTAGAGAAATGATGCTACTTGGTCCAGTTAGCTGAATCCATTCTTTGGGCCTTTTAGAGAGGGCTCTCGTACACTGGTTTTCTCACTCCCACAACTGCGTGTGCTTACTTGATTCATTTTAATTTGACAAGACTAGAAGATGGTAGAGGGCAGAGGAGATGGCCTGGGATGAGTGGGATGATAAAAAATAAGCTTCAGTGGTTCTACAATGGTAGTTGACATCCATCCGCAGACTCAACCGTCACCATTCCGATCTGCAGAATGTGACATTTCATGAATGCAAAGAAAATGTAGATCAATGCCTTAGGAGAATAGTTGAAAATAACCTCATTCTTTCTGTCCGTCAATTTAGGAGCCGCTAGACTGAGATCTACTATAGCGGCAAGAGCTTGAGTGAGTCAAGTTTTGCTGTCGTTAGGATCAACTCCCTCTTCGCACAGATGGTGTTCCCTGCTGGCCTGTGGAGGTCAGCTCAGGACACAGAGATACCACAACATGAGTTTACACTCAGAGCTATAACTCTTGGGCAATGCTGGCTTTCACAAACAGATGGAAACTGGTAAAACAGGTGCATGTCAAAGTTGGTGTTAACGCAGCTTAGTTCCTTAATTTAATGAGTGAGTGACCTCGTTTTATATTATCTCATTAGTCCTTGCAGATTTTAACATGGTTCTACTTTGAATGTGATAAAGGCAAAGGATGCTATGAAGACAATAAATACAAAATCCCTGTCAGGGCTGGAAGAAGAGAGCTTTGGACACTGACCAGTCATAAAGCCTGAGAAGTCCTTCATAGCAGTGCATCTTGCCATCTCTCAGAGGTCCAGTGAGGACAGAGCTATTACTTCTCTCCTACACCTCTGTTAAAAAAACAGACAGCAGCAAACATGTTGGGAGAGAAACTCGTAGTGGGCTAATGAACTCAACAGTGTGGCTTTAGATTCCTTTGCCTAGCGTGTAGTCCTTGCTCTACTTTCCTTACAGAAAGCACATAACTGCTCTGCATTCTCTGTGTGATCCATCTGGTGCACTCAAAGACATTTGTCCACTTAGCCTCAGCCCTTCTTGACTGCCTAATTAACTCTTTTCTTCAGTCTTCCCTCTGGGGTCCTACTGCCACCTTTCAGTTACTGCAGCTGGCTCTTCCCTGGATGCTCTCCAAAGAGCTCAGCACTAGACTGGCTCACAATACAAGGGCTTCCCCAAGGCTCCCAGGCAGGCTGATATCTCAGCAAGAGAAAGAAAAGAATGGGCAAAAGTAAACTGAGACGCATGGGCTGCAATTTGGGGCTACAGTCACCCAGAGAGGACCTGATCCCTCATGATACCCCCTTGGCATGGCTGGGCTATTAGGCTGCCGGGGAATTTGTCCAGAGCTCTCTCCAGGTGAAAAAAGTAAGCCCTTCTTCAGCCTGAGGAGGTGCCATTAAGTCATTTTCGCATTGCTTTTCAGGCCAGCTTTGAACTATAAATAAAGCAAGAACTCAGGAGTAGTTGCAATGCCTGTTACAAGGTTATTTGCATCCCTGTGTCTCTATCTGAATTCCCCCTATGCCAATTCTCCCTTTTAGAAAGCCCACAGGTTGGCAGGTCCACCTCTCCTGCTGCCAATGTCAGTGCATTAGCACTTAGCTTAAGTGATACACACAGTCAAGGCTGCTCATGCCTTCCTCCCCTCCTTTCCTAATGGAAACGCTTCAAGCACAGGATGACACCACTAATATACTGCATATACTTACTCTATTGGTCCTATTTTTGATCATTAGTCCTTGAAAATAGTAACTGTATTGGGTAAGATTTTGCAGAGTGACCAGTACAGGCATAGGACTATGAGGGCAACCCTGATGGTAACGATCACGAAATAACAGAGGCAGTCATGGTGATAGGAGTGACTTAGCCTTTATCGAGTGCCCGCTACAGTCAGTCAGCTCTTGGTTCAGGTGCACCGTGTATTACTCATGATGTGTTGTTCTATCGTCCCAGCAACTCTGAGAGCTCTTCGAATCTTCAGATGACAAAAAGGAGGACTGGGGCAGTTAAATTATTTGTCCAGAGGCACACAGTGTGCAAAGAGGACCATCTGTCTTACTCCAATGTCGAGGACCCTTTCTGCGCTTCCCGAGTTGCCTCTGTGCATTTCAATTCATGAGACAAACGAAGTCAAAAGGGTTCAATTTTTAAATTCTTTCACAAAAGTTTAAAGCAGTCCTCCTTTCCCTTCTCTTAAGTTTCATGAGGAAGCCATAGAACCAACACATTCCCAAAGGTGAAACACTGTGCTGGAAGCTAAGAACACCTTCTAGTAGGTAAGGGGGGTGCCTTTCACAATTACGACAGGCCAAAAATGGAACATTCTCTCAGCTACATTGTCAAGGATATTTACTTTCTACTCACTCGTTTTCCTTGTAAGCTCTAGAGGTGTCTCTGGTAATATAAAGAAGGCAACACACCTAAGGTTTGCAGGAGTTTAAAACTCCATTTCTTTCTCTTTTATGATATTTTTTCACTGTGAAAAAATCCGTTAGTTTCTTTAATTTTATGGATTTGAAAATCTAGTCTTCTCTTTCTTTCTTTCTTTCTTTCTTTCCTTTCTTTCTTTCTTTTCACATATCCAAAAGAGAAAGATGAGCTAAACATTTATACTATCTGTGTGACCCTGAAAAAAATGACCTGTTTTAACTACAGGGATAATACAACAAGAGCTGATTATGAAATCAATTACTGATTCAAGGTTTTCCAACCAGTACACTGTCTACTGGACCGTTTTGCATTGTTTTCCCTTAGTTTATCAACAGCCTAGATTTGCTAATCTCCAAACCTTGATGATCCCCAGTTTCTAGAGAAGTTAGGGACCCTAAGCAATACTACAAGTATCATTTGAGGAAAAATTCTTGGGGAAAAGAGACTTTCCAAACTTTACCTTATAAGAATAAGAATGTTGACAGTGAGATAAGAGATAACTCATTTGATTTTGTGATTGTAAATATCAATGTAAAATATTTACAACTGTGATAAACAGAATAATTAAAATTTATTAAGCATTTCATCAATGAACTGTTTTCTATTTACCAGGCATTCTTATAAGTATCTGATATATTTGTTCCCACTGAATCCAAACAACAAAGCCATGAATCATCATATTATTATCCAAACTGTACTCACAAATAAATCAAAAATCAGTTAACAGAGGAATATATTTTGAGACAGGCATCAGTAGATTTCCTTGTTGCGCAAACATCAGATAGTATACTCACACAAACCTGTTGAGTACAGGTCATTTTGAGGCATGAACTTTTGATGAAACTGAGAGACAAAATGATGACCAGGAGGTGTAAAGCCTGCTATTGCTACACCATTTTAGAGTAAGCATTTTTTTATGAGTAGAAGGAGTAACTCTAAAATACTGATAAATGTATAATATAGTAAATAAACCAGTAACATAGTCATTTGTTATTAAGTATTATGCAATGTACCTAATTGCATGTGCTATATTTTAAATACAACTATCTGTGCAGTAGGCTTATTTATATCATCATCAGGACAAACACATGAGTAATATGTTGTGTTGTGACATTAAAATAGCTATGACATCGCTGAATAGTAAAAAATTTTTCAACTCCATTACAACCTCATGGGAACGTGGTTGACGATGTGGTCCTTTGTTGACTAAAATATCAGGTTGTGGCTCGAGACTATGTATAAAATGAAAATGAGTCACCCACTCATCCAAAGTTACATTAGCTCAGGCTCAGGAAAGGTTTCAGCCAGGGTATTTGAGCTGCTAATATTCTTCCATGCTTCAAGTTCCCATGAGTTCAGGTTATGTATAGATGGAGCTTTCGTCTAGGGAACCACAGGTGTTGCATTGTTTTTTCTTCGTCCATGTGTGGCACAGACTGGAGTCCTTCAATCTAGGATAGCCTCCACCAACACCTGTAGACCTCGAGCTCAGTGCACTCCTGTGAAATTCTTCCCACACGGTTGTTTTCCTGGCCTGCTGGACAGAGCCATTCTGACACTGCTAAGAATTCAGAATGATGGAATTATCTCCGAAATCCATAATTTTCCAGCATTTTTCTCCTTCCAATAGATTTTGATGAGAGTAAAGATCACTGACTTCATGAAGCTTAATGTATTGGAAAGTGAGCTGGGAGCTTGCTCTGCGGACACTGGCAGTGAGCCACTCTCCCCTCTTATTTTGAGCTCAGGAGCACTGATAGCTTGCCCTCCCTTGGAAGAATTTCATAATTACTCTCGAATATGGGCAGATCCCCCAAGCAGATGATGTGCTTTAAATCTGAACTTCCCTGATCTTACCCCATTGCCTTCCCTCCTCTGTGTTAGTTGCTCCTTGTTCCACAATACCAGAGCAATAGTTTCAAAAAAAAGAACTCAGTTCAGTTTTTCCTCTCATAAATCAAAAAGGAATCTTCTGTTGGCCTTCTGTATGTTTCAGCCTTGGAAAATGATCTTCTTAACATATTTTCCCAAGGCTTTCTTTTTTTTTTTTTTTGCGCTATTTTAAACAGCTATAAGAAGTGGACCCATTTCACCATCAAGTGAGGAAGACTTACCCATGACACATTCACGTCACAGAACATTGCATTGAGAACTGGCAACAAAATTACAAGGTGGTTTCTGTGTGCTTTCACAGCCATGGATGAAAGGAGCCAGAGAAGCGCAAGGCATCATTCATAATTTAACAGCATTATTTTATTACAATCACCTCTGCTCTCCTAGGTTTTTCTCACACCCTCCTTGACGTTTTAAACTAAAAGGTGCTTTCCTCTAATTCTTCTTGTTTCTACCGGGTCATGCTATGCCTTGACACACTGAGTCATGTTTCATGTGACTTGGCATGGGTGCTCTGTAACTCAGTCCAATCCACAGAAGCATCAAGAACAGCCCTTCATATCTTTGGTGCAGAGTTGGGGTCCAGGGCAGCAGGCCGCCTTTTGACAATTGCATAGCTTTTGCTAATCAGCTAAGGACAGAGGGAGGGCTCACCTCAGAAAATGTGAGAATGTTTTATTTGTTGCTTTTATTTTACTTGATGCTGATTACCTTCAGAGAAGCCACAGATAAAATGTCTTTCGATTGTAGACATTTTAACTGGCTACATAATTTGTGGGGCCTAGTGAAAGGTGAAATGCTCAACCTATTGTTCAAAAGCATTCAGAATTTTAATTTCAAGTTGGCATCCTGGCAGCATTTAACCAGGCTCTTCCAACCACGGGAGCCTGTGTGACTACACAGGTCATGCACCCATGAAGCTGGTCCTGTGTTCATGCCTCATACACGCAAGCGGTTCTTGGTCTCGGGATCACATCCGGTGGTGTTACTGTCTTTAGAAAGTGTACCCTGCATGATAGTGCACATTTCTGATGATGGCCTATCGTGCCAGGCACAAGAGGGAGAAGAGGAATGTCATTATAACTGCATTCAGGGATATTTCAATCGGTGCTGATTGCTACTTCTCCTTAAAGCACAGCAATTTGCTGCGCAGATTCTGTAGTGGTGAGAACGGCATCCACTGCTATTTTCTACCTCTGTCTACCTTCTTGTCCTCTTTGCAACAGTTTCTTTATTCCCTTTCTTCTGTTTTGTATTGGTTCAGAAAGCTTTGGGCAAAATATTACTTTCTGTAAATTTTCGCATTGCTGCTTTTATTCTGAAATGAATTTCCTTGCTTTGTTTTGTTTCATTGGTTCTTTGTAAAATGACAGTGGCAGCAGATTTTACAATTACTTTCTGCACTTTATGGACCCAAAGAACGGACCACTTTTCTTTGAGCTTTAAGTTGTGTGTGTGTCTCTCTGTGTGTTTAAGTGTGTATATTTCTATCCAAATACATTTACAAGCTGCAAGTGAACTAGAACAAATGTGCTTGGTACATTAATGCATAGCTTTGAAATTTCTAGAAGTGCTTTGTACATAAAACAGGAAAAATGAGAGAGAAAATGGAAACAAAAAGCCCCTTTAAAGCCAATATTTTCCTCTTTAAAGAGGTTGGAAAAATAGACTCAAATCTCTTGTTTCAAAGCAAGTTTAGAGAAAAGTGTTTTTAAATCCAAAAGATTCAGACCATGAGTGAAGTCCGGGACCCTCTTGGCATTGCCAGCATTTTAACACCAGTTGACATGAGAGGCCCTGCACTGAGGGAGGGGCCTTTAATGCAGCAATCGCTCCTTTGGAGACCTAAAAAAAGAAATTACCCAATTAAGACGTAGTGGCTCTCCAGCCTTCCCAACCTCTGAATGAGGTGAGGCATTTACCATCATGGTGCACCATAAAGTTACATCCGGTTATATCAGATCAGCAGGGCAGAACTAGCTCTGCCCGGAGGACAGCCACACGTGTATATGGAGGCCACGGTAGTGGGGACTCAGGGCCAGGCAGGGTGGACTGTTCAAGAGACTTAGGGAGACATTCCTGGGATAGGAGTTAGGGCGAGAGGCACCGGGGTGAGGAGGTGAGGCAAAGAGTTTACCCAAGATGATCATCAGAGATGATCAAGATGCTTCAGAGAGATTCCACTGATCAAAAGCAAGACATTTCTCAAAAGCCCAAATCCTCTAGGAGGCATAAATATTTTTAACCATTTTCTAGTGGTCTAGTGACTTCTAAGACCTTGTCTCCTTTTACCTTTGCTTTCTCTCCTGCCTTAACAAGATCAGAGAACTGGTAAGTAGAAGCAACTCAGAGCCTGTAAAAAATCGGGGCTTTGGGTCTTTTGTTTTTGAAAAGCATGGAGGCACAAGCTGGTATGAGTTCGTGTGTGTGTGTGTGTGTGTGTGTGAGCATGTGTGCCTGTGCATTCATAATCTGTGCTGGGTACCATCTACTTTCACTTGTTCTGCAAAAGCAAAGGAAGCCTCACTCTGCCAAGATGGACAGAAGCAGCAACATCTATCTGAAAGGTGAAGGCAGCAGAGAAGTTCTCCAGAGAAGCCTGTAAAAGTGGCTGAAGCACTTTGTTTCCATTTTTTCATTTTCTCATTTTTTTTCTTTTCCCTTATTACCTTTCCCCTACTCTTCCAACTTTTGCCACACCTTTAGCCCTTTTCTTCCCATTTCACAATGTCAGTTATCTCATTAGGATCTTGGGGAGGGAGGAGGGGGTGAAGGGAGGGCAGGGACAAGGGGGAAAATGAGAACCAAGACCTGTCATATAGAGGTACAGGATCCCAAAGATGAATGTAACTGTACTGTATACCTAGAATGTACCAATAAACTCAATAAAAGGAAAAAATATAAAAGTGGTAGTAGCTTCTACATAAACACCCTCTGAATGGATTTCAATTTGCCCTTGTAAGTTGCCCGTCTACACCTTAAAACTAAGATTTCCTACACTTCTGTTATCCATCAGTTGCCATATTAACCACATGTGGCTTTGAGAGTTGAACATGGCTGGTGTGAATGGAGGGGCACTGTCAATATAAAATATGCCCCAGACTCGGTATGTAAAAGGTATAGCTTCAATGATTGCATGTTGACATTTTAATATTCCAAATATATCGAGTTAAATAAAATATTTGTAAAATTAATTCCACCTGTTTTTAAACATGTTTTAATGACGTCACAAGGAAAAAAATGAATGACATATGTAAGGGGCAGTACCTCCTTTTGGGAGGCACATTTCAGTCTCTGATGTGTGTAGTGGCAGGCGGGTGAGGGCAGCACATACCCTCTGAATTCCCATCCACACATGTAGAATTCTTTGATCTTAGCATCCTAATCACCCCAAACTTTTCACTCGATTACCCTCAACCCAGAAAGATACGACACATTCCAGAAAGAACTATCTCTGGTTGTCAATTTCCCCATGTCCTGTAATCTTGCAAAGGAAATATATTTCCAAGAAACTCATGCCTGGCAGTTCTCTTATCTTTCTTAAAATACTGGCAAGGGACTGGTTCTGTGATTGAGCAGAAAATGAGGGCTACTGTTTGCTGCCATCTTCCAAGCAGGTGGTATTATGTGCCAGGCTGTTTATGCAGTGAGTCCAGAGCACAAACAGGAAAAGAGGGGGAAAAGGAGAAAGAAAAACCTCTTTACTAAAAATCCCTGAATTATCCAGGAGCACACAGAGCAGAAAAAGACATTAGCTGTCAGTAGGTATTTGGTACCTGACTCCTTTGTAATGAAGGCTATCATTAAAGATAAAAAGTGATATGGTTAATCATATCTTCTGGTGTTTATGTAACTATAATTCTGGAAAAGCATAGGGAAAGCACATGCTCAGCAATTGCCTCATTTCGATGGCTGTGTGACTTGGATGGAGTTATTCCTATTTGCAGGTGAAGAAACAGAGGCTGCACTACAGCAGCTACTACAGAACACATAACGTTGGTGACAAGGAAGGAGTAGAAGACTGGTCTCGAAAAACTGGCATCCACAGAATTTGTCCTCTGCTTCCTTTGTACTTATAGCTTGCTTGGCCTTACATCCAGACACTTCCAAATGCTTTTCTCCTCAAACACTGTGACAGTCATAACCAAAAAATCCTTGGGAGAAGGCACAGAGATCACCAATGCCCTGGCCACAGATGTGTCACTTGGAACCAATTGGCCCCACTCCTGACTGGGTATGAGTTAGATCACCAGGATGTGCTACTCGTGAACAAGTTGAAGACCAGCACTGTGTTTCTCAAATGTTTGCAAGCATCCCAGTCAGCTGCAGGACTTGTTAAAGCACAGATGGCTGGGCCCCAGCTCCGTATTTTCTGATTCTGTAGGTCTGGTCTGAGGCTCAGAATTGCATTTCTAACTAGTTCCTTGTTGATGCTGATGCTACTACTGGCCCAGGGACCACACTGAGAAAACTGCTTTAAGGTGTTAATTACATGGCAGAAATCTACAGGTTTAGTGGGCATATAAGTGTAGTGAAAGTAGGAAGTCAATAAGAAGAGAGATTGAGAAGCTGAGCTGGGTTTTTATCCAGTGATCTTATGGGACCAGGATAATTTGCGATAGTGAATTTTGAGTTTGAGACAATTTAAGAGATTAAAAAGGAAGCAACAGGAGCCAGAGGACAATGGGGGTGGGGCAGAGAGATTGATTTAAAACAAAGAACCTTTGATAGCCAACTTACCAAAGAAGAATAAAAGAGCAAATCAATACCACAGTTTCCTGTTGTACACATATTAAGAATAATCAAACAATAAAAAGGTCATTACTTAGCTATTTAAATGTTTGCCATGTTTCCCCTATGAAGGGCAATGATCATTTATCTTCATGTTTGAAGTCATTTAAAAACTTCTAAATACGCAATTCCCCAAATTGGCAGTGCTGGCAGAAGCTCTTGTCTGTCCAATTTGAGACCAACCACTAGGGCTTCAAAAATATTTCTTATACCAAATTCTCAAAGGGCATTACTATTCAGAGGAAGTGATGAACTAGAGGTATTTTTCCTATCACATAAATGTTAATTAAGTAAAATTGATCACCCAACTGTTCTTCCCCTAACCCCAGGGGAAGGCAGGAGAGAGTTCTTTGAATGTCTTCTATTTTCTTTCTAATTTCACCTCACACTTTCATTTGTGCTCTTTATGCAACTCCAAGTGTTAAAAAATGTTCTGGAACAGCAAGCTTTATGTAGCAATGATCAAAAATTAAATTACTCTAAGTACATTAATGAAGACCCTGGCCTCAAGAAAATCATTCTCCTACTTCAAATGTGGGACCAGTGAAATTTTCAACCAAAGGTCGTTTGAGGCATTAAGTTGTTCATAGTGACACAGTGAAACAGTCTGATACTTATAAAGCAGCAAGTCACCTGGGAGAGTAATTTTCCATTTCAGAGTGATCACGAGGCCAGTTTTCAGAGGAAGCACGTTGTGATTCAGTGGCTGTGGGCCAGGAAGTGAAGTGGCAGCAGGCTAGTGTTGTCATGAAGACCTGAATAGGCATCGCCTACGCTTGCACGGTCTCAGCACAATTTTGGAATGGGCCTCCTTTCTGCCCTGCTCAGTTAAAAGTTAGAAGGAGTGCAGCTATGGAAAGCCATGGCTAGCACATTTTTTTATGAGCAAAATTTATAGAGTAATGTATCTACTTTTAGCATGACTATTGTTAAACCTGGAGATCAAGCAAAGTGACACTGAGTATATTGCTTTATCAATTGGATTCGTTCGAGTGAAAAATGCTGATCAGGCCATGTCTGTCCCTTGGGTGCAGAAACCCTACTTCAACTCTTGAATGGTCGATACATAAAAGTCAAATTCATTATAATTTGTAGCTTTTTTTTCCCTTGAAGAAGCACGCAGTTCTCAGTACATCAATATCAACTCTTAAATCCACATTGGATAGAGAGGGTACAGCACAGTAATTCAATCTCTTTACACTTAATATGGTCAGAAAGGGAGAATGAAAACAGCCTCTTGTAAAATGATGGAAAAAACAGGATGCAATCACTCTGATGGAGCAGTGCAAAGGAGTCATTTTACACCATCCGTTACCAGGGCAACAAAATACAGTGAGCCCTATACATCTAACAGGTGACATTTTAGCTAAGAAATTGCTTCTTTGGTATTTTTTCTGTCTATGAAAAACAATGTTACCAGCATTTTCACTTGTCATGTACTATAGGGCAACATATTCCTGCTGACAGACCTATAATGGAAAAATAGAGCAGTTAAATAGTATTACAGTCTAACTTTTTGGATACATGTTAATATGTTCTTTAAAGAGATTCTAGACACTTTCAAATACCTTAGAAGTCAAGAAACTGCAAATCTCTAGCCACGCCCATGCATGCAACTTGCTTTGTAGATGAGGCAAAGCTACTTAACTCTGCAAAATATTTCATAAAATCTTAGAATGTTTTTTTTAAAGTAATTAATATAATTGTCTCATGCCATGAGTTTTGCTTGCCTGGCAAACTCAACATTATGTAATCCCTATAGGTTTGTCTTAATAATGACAAATAATAGTAAGGAAATGATATCTTCATAGAAAAGAAGTATCTTATTTACAGTTTACTTCAAAAACAACCTGGTATTGACAAAGTAATGGGTAAATCAAGATTTTAAAGAAATGTTGAACCATTTTACAGAATGTAATATCATTCTTTTCTTCGGTTCTTGAAGATGATCATCCTCCCTCTACCCCAAATTATGTGGTGAGGACATTAGAAAATATTGTGAGTGCTTTCTTGCATTTACTTTTATCACAAACCTAAGGATTTTGTGATTGGGCCAAAGCTACTCTAGCTCTTCTAGGATTAGTTTCTATGAACAATTGCTCAACTCCGTGGCTGCACCATCATTTAGACTTTTCATGATGTCCTGTTGGAGCCATGATATACAAGATAGAAGTTAAGAACTTGAACAGAGTTGAGAGAATGAATCATCTGAACCTTTCTGCTTAGAGATCAACAAACCAATATCTTCAGTGGTAGGAGTGAGATTAGAACCCAGGTCCCTTAACATGGGGCCAGTAGTATTTCAATTACTGTAATTATTGAAATTACTCCCAGAAATAATTTCAGTTACTTATATTTCATTCAAATATTTATTGAGCCTCTACTACATGCCCAGCTTTCTGGGATAGTAAATCAAAGACCATCACAGCCTGACAGGCACCCACAATCAGATGGGGGTGACAGAGAGTTATAAGTACAACAGAAGAAATGTTCCCATGAAAATATAATGAAAGCACTTTGGGAGAGAAAGTTCTTTTTTAAAATGAGGGCTATATTTTAGCTGGAAGAATAGGTCAGTGGTAGAATGTGTGGTTAGCATGCACAGGCCCTGGGTTTAATCCCTCATGTGAACACAAGCATACGGGAACACACACACACACTCACACACACACACACACACACACACACACACGGATATACTTTATATATGTTGATCCTGTGTCAATTTCTCAGGTATTATAACTGACCTCCCCAGTTGAGCTCAAATAGAAAGTGACACTGAAATCAGTGCATCTGCGTCAAAGGCCAAAAATCAATTTTTTTCTCTTAAAAATGTTTTATTATGGTAAAAAAATAACAAAACAGACTGTCCAAAACATTTTTATGTATACAGTTGACTCATACTAAAAATATTCATACAGTTGTGAAACAAAGCACCAGATTCTTTTCATCTTGCAAATCTGAAACTCCACCTATTAAGCAAAAATTCTGCTCCCTTTTCTGGGCAACCACCTGTCTACTTTCTGTTTCTTTTCATTTGACTACTACAGACCCTTCATATAAATGGAATCAAATAGTATTTATCCCTTTGTGAGTGGTGTATTTCACTTGGTATCATATCCTCAAGTTTCTTCTAGAGCACGCTAGAATTTTCTTAATTAAATCTAAATAGTATTCCAGTGTGTGAATATGTCACGTTTTGTTCATCTGTTCACCCATTCTTGAGTATTTGGGTAACTTCCCACTATTGGCTATTGTGCATCTTTCATCTATGAACATGAATTTGCAAAGCAATGAGAAATAACAGAACAAAGACAGAGGACAAACATGGCAGAGAGCATCTCAGCAAAGAGGTAAAAAATAGAAAAACAATCGTAGGTGTGTACATGTTTGTTAAGGTCAGTAGGTGAGATAAAATAGCAAGATAAGTGCACTCAGAATAGCCCTCTGATTTCAAGTTTCGGAAGAAATAAATTATCTGGATTTCACTAGTTGTGGGTCTATCAAACAAGGAAAGTACTGAAATAGAAAGGTTGAAACATTCAATAAATGAATATGTAGCAGGGTATAAGAACAAGGAAATATTTTCTGATCTGAAGATATTTTCTTGTGAGTTCATTAAATATTAAAGCATCAAAAAAGACTAATAATAAAATGCCCAAGTCAGTGCGTAGAGCAAGGAAGTTGTGACTTGGTAAAGGGAAAGAAAAGCAGAAAAAAGCTTAAGCAGTTTAGAGAAAACATCCAACCAATTTTTATCTCTGCAGGCATTGCTAAAAAATCACCAGTCTTATCTGCTGTTCATGGCGTCACTAAGAGACTACCGGTTATGGAGGACTGCGTCCAAGGGACATCAGTGGGTTCAGTACCTCACTACGAAGCTAGAACTACACAGAGGAGGAGTGGAGAGCCAGGGAGAGGGATGCAGAGAGAAATTGATGATACTGGGAAGAAATGCAAGAAATAGCTACACAGGACCACATATAATAAAACTCAGACAAAGAGATACACGTTTCTTTGAAGAAGTTGGAAGTAATTAAATACAAAAGCAAGAAGAAAGTATACTGGTTTTGTGCTATTTTCCATTCAGTGTTTCTGTTGTCTGGACTGTCCTTTCCTGCATCGTGTGTATTGTTTTCTGTGGCTTACTTAATACAGGAAGTATTTTCTGTGTGTAAAACGGCACCAGAGAAATAGTCTGTCAAACTCCTGTGTCCCAGCACCCCCAGGGTTCCCAGGACTGCATGAAGGAAGTAATTTGGGGTTTGTTTTCTCCTGTTTACAAATCATGCAGTAGACGTAGAAAGGATGAGCACTTGGATAAACTCCCAAACACCATGCAAAGCATTGAAATATTTTATAAAATTTAAATGTTAGCGAAGATCTAAGAAAAGTTGTGCTTATTGAATTTTAAAACTTTCACCCTTTATTTTTAATACTCGATTTAAAAAAATTTGAGTTTAAACACTTAAGTTATTTAATTAAAACAAACAATTATAAAGACAAAGTAACCTAAATATTTGATGAGAAATTTCTCCCTAATAGCATTTGGAAGAGATAGATGAAAATGCTAACATAATTGCTATCATGTGACAGGTATGTTTAAAACTTTTAAAATAAAAAGCATTAGAAGCAAATTTTCATATATGTGTGCACATTTAATCCATGTGGATTTTTTTTGTTTTTATGTGGATTTTAATCTTTTTATATTTAAATGTAGGCTTTATATGTCATGAATTTTTTGTATTACTTATGTCTATAATATTTTATTATTAAATAGATGATAATTTTTTAAAATCTACAGTCTTTTAATGATTAGGTTTATTTTTTATATTTCTCTTGATAAAAATAATGCTGTGGCTAACTATTAGATTCACTGTTTTATTTTGTTGTGTTTAAAATAGCAAATAGAAGCTATTAGTTGAATGTGGTAAACGCTATCAATACTTTCTTTTGGGACTTCCTTGTTTGGTTCTAAATTTGGAAAGTTCTCTATCTTTCACAACTATAACAAGAAAGTTTTTGTAAATAGGGAAGGGAGGAGGGGGTGAAGAGAGGGCAGGGGTATGGAGAGAAAAGGAGAACCAAGACCTGTCATGTAAAAGGTACAAGATCCCAGTGATGAATGTAACTGTACTGTATACCTAGACTGTACCAATAAACTCAATGAGGAAAGAAAAAAAAGGAAATCATTGGGTCTTTTAAAATTTTTATGATTTTTACTAATAGATATTTGTGGTATATATTAAATACATTCATTGCGTGGAATTGGTACATATAAGTGTTTAGTTTTCTCTTAATATGTGGGCGTATTTTTAATCATTTTTAATACTTGAGATTTTGGTTTTGGTTTTAGTACAGGGAATTGAACCCACAGATTTCAAGCGAGCTACATGCCCTGCCCTTTTTCATTTATTTTAAAATTTTGAGACACAACTTCGCTGTCACTAAGTTCCTCAAGCTGGGCTCAAATTTAAAA
Organism: Fukomys damarensis; assembly: GCF_012274545.1. Classification (NCBI taxonomy): domain Eukaryota; kingdom Metazoa; phylum Chordata; class Mammalia; order Rodentia; family Bathyergidae; genus Fukomys; species Fukomys damarensis. The sequence goes on along the minus strand of NW_022900943.1, from coordinate 26,357,078 downwards.
TTCTCTTGCCTCAATCTCCCAGAATGCCAGGATTACAGGCATGGTCCATCATGCCCTGCTCTTATTTTTTCTTTTCTCCACAATCTGTCTATACATTTTGATTATTCTTTGAGGTATGTATGTTAAATATCACTCTTTCCTCCAAGTACATAACTAATTTTTCAATAATCGATGTATTAATAATTATTTGTCACTATTGATTTAGGAAAACACCTCTATACATATTCAAAAATAAATTAAAAGTTACTTGGAATAAAACATCTGTATATTGTTTGTTTATTTGTTTGCTTTTTTGAGACAGGGTCTCACTATGTAGTTGAGACTGACCTGGAACTCACTATGTAGCCCAGGCTGGTCTCGAACTCACAGCGATCCTCTTGCCTCAGCCTCCCAAAAGCTGTGTACGGAATAAACATCTGTATTTTGGATAGTCATCAATTTATTAAAAGCATCAGTAGAAGAAACTCTGAGTGAGAAAACACAGCTTCATGTGTTAAGCTAAGAATCCTGCTAATGATCTCTCTTCTAGATTTAAAAAATATATTTTTGGTATTTTCTCAAATAGACATCAATTCCATAAGCATCAATTTATATTTGTAAACTCTAGTGATAAATAGCACCTTGGCTCTCAGGCTTGTTTTTTTAATAGTCTAGAATTTTACATACATTTGCTAATTTCTTACTTTTAATTTTTTGAAATCCTCTTCTCTCAGGATTCTCATGAATAATTATGGATAAAATATTAATCACTTATTCTGAATATAAATGATGTTACTCAAAAATGTAAATTACCAAACAGCCACAGTAAAATCTGTGGTAAGTCGCTGATAAATACAAAAGTGTTACGTTGGGCACCAGATTACTACTATAGTAGAGAGAGAGGACACTTTACTTTCCTCAATGCGTCTTAGATTCTCTCATGAAAGTTGTAAGAGAAGTAAAATGTGCTACAGTCAAAAGCCAGATGACTGGAAGAGGAGGGAGAAAGTCACAGAATACAATTCAGCTTCCAAAAACTTTGTAAAAGTTTGATGACCGACTTCAGAATTTTGCCATTTTGCACAGAGGAGAAGGCAACAGTGTTCACAGATGGGGAAAAAAGAGACAAAAGTTTACAACCTACAATCTGTAATTTAGAAATATGTAAAGTGAGCCTTCTGTATCTGCGGGCTGTACATCTGTGGACTCAACCAACTGAGGATGAAAAGTAGTCAGAGAGAAAATTTCCTGCATGTTCAAAAAGCTAAACTTGTACATATTGTGTGCTGAATTTTTGAGAACCAGGAGACATGCAGGCCTGCCCTGAAGCAACCTCCTCTTGTATGGTCTCTCAGCCTCCTCCAGCTTTCAATGATTGAGTGCTGCTTACCTCCAACCTCGCTCACACACTGAATTTAGGGCAATGGTGTTTGCATCTGAACACACACAGATGTTTTACCTTGTTTTTATTCTCTAAACAATACATATAACAGTGATTTACATGCCCTTTACATTGTATTAGGTATTATAAGTAACAGAGATAATTTTAAGTACATGAAAGGAAATAGGTTATATGCAAATACAATGACGTTTATGCAAGATGTGTGGATTGACAGTTTTTCGTATCCACAGGGAGTCCTGGAAATAATCCCTCACAGATGCTGAGAAAATAACCAAGTAAAACAGCATCAGCAAAATATATATTCATGGCAATATTTTAATTCTAATAAATTCTATTAAAACATATGATGAAGGACTTTTACTTTTAGATTTCATGGTAATATAAAATTAATTAGTGACATTAAGGTTATAAAGAGTAAATAATAGGGCCGGGGATTTAGCTCACTGGTTCTGTCACCTGCCTTGCACAAGGACCCGAGTTCAATCCCCGGTACAAAAAAAAAAAAAAAATTGTAAATGATGAATATTTAAAAATTATCAACTTTTCTTCCCTTTCTTATACCACTTTGTTTTCTGTATTATATCAACTACTTTTAAAAATCCTACATATTATAAGGAGAGATGGATTAATCTCTGGTGTCTATTTTAATATCTTTCTTAATATTAGGATCCCTGACACAATAGCTATTGGCCTCCTTCTAGGCATCTTCTGTTATGCTGACCAAGTGGTCTTCAAACTCACGGATCAGTTTCTGCCCCATTTATTTTAGAGAGAAAAATCCAAATACTTTGACCTCATGTGTGGCCTGACTAATGCTTACTTTCCCACCTTTGAGGTCCAGTTCCTGGGCACCTTTTGCTCTGTGAGCAAGTCTTTCCAAAGCCTGAATCTTAGTTTGTCTTTCTATCTAGACTGCTATTGTGCAAACTTGTGCTCCCACAGAATTGCTGATAGGATGTAAGGTTTTTTTCTTTCAAAAGTTATCTAATAGTGCATAATCAAAGAAAAGCCAGCCTTGCCACATAAGCTGAACCCAGAGTACAAGGACAGTGAAAAAAAGTCAAGTCAGCTTAACCCCAACTGGCATTTATAAGATTAACAATATGGTTTTGCTGCTCTTGGAAGGAAACCAACCAGCTAAACATAATTAAGTGCCACCATCAAAGAAGGACTATGCACATGCCAATAAGGTTGTCTGAGACATCAAAATCCCTCCTTATTTTACAACTCCATAAAAATATGATAAAATTTAAAAATACGACTCTAATAGTGTGTGTGGTATCTTATTTCTGACTAAAGGGAAACATAGACTGGAACCCACATAGATCAAAGAGATCGACAGAAATAAGGGACACGTGCTTGTTTGTTTTTTAATTTCAGTAAACCCAAGAATTGTCTCAAGCACTCAAGGTATTTTTATTCACCTTCTGGCTCTTCTCACCTTAGCGCACAATAAATGATGTTGTTGCTGCCCATCCACATCATTGTGTCTCTTCTGCAACAATGACACTACAGACTGGGAAGGAAACAGCTTGCTCTTCTTGTATGATAAATGAGAATAATCTTTCTAGTATACCCTCATCAAAGGCTCAGGATGGATATACCCTCTCAGCAGGGTAAGTGTAGTAGAGTCGACTGCTTTAACTATATTATGCTTTATGGCCAACTTTAAGACCATTTTCTCTCTGGAGTTTTCAGCTTTGTCTTTGACTTCTTCAGACAGATTTAGTTTCTTACACTTATTTGCACCATTTTATTCAAATTCATAGTATAATATTTTACATTTTATATACTTTTTAAAAATTTTTAATTCATTAAGATTGGAGGTCTACACACATTATGTATAAACTACATTGCAAAAATATTATGAATCATGAAATTAAGCTATGAAGCTGTAAGTCATGTTCAATCTTTATTCTTCAAGTTTCCTTCACTGATTTCATCCAAAGTCCCCATTTACACTATAGGCTGTGACCAGTAATCTTTCTCTGGACTCCCGTTGAATTCATTCTTAGTATCTTACAGATGAGAGCTTAATTTTTTCTCATATATTCATTTTCACTTTTTTTGGTAGCTAATTGGATTCTTGAGATAAGAATCACATTTTATCTTAAGAAATGTATAGCAAAACACTGACATCAGAAAAGTCTTCACTTAATACTTGCTGATTGGTATATTTAGGTCAACACCTTGGTTTTCAACTAATGTACTAATATATGATATAAACTTTTATGAGTAATGGTAACAAAAGACCTGAGTCACAGTCAGATATTGTGGTAATCTGAATTGCTTCTTTTCTTGGCACTGGGATAAGAGAGTGTGCTTAAATCAGGCTCACATTGATGTGAAGCACATCTCTGCTTCTTGCCACCATTATGATCTTGAATTTAATATTTTTAAACTTCCTTTTTGGTCAAGTATAAAATGAAGATAATAAAAGTGACTGCAGCATGTCATTGTTACATAAACTAATAGAGATAACACATATAAAGCACAAACTGCAATGCCTAGTACATAAGTGCTTCATGGAAGATACCAGAAGATAGATTATTATTGTAACAATTATAGACCAGAGAAGTTTGAGTAGAACTTCATATTATTTATAATATTTTTGCATTTATCCCTCTTTTTCAGGAAAAGACATGCAAATGAAAAAAAGGGAGCAATAACTTTTTCCAAAGTTGGCAGCACAGCTAAAGTTTCCAAAAATTCAAAAGGTATCCCAATTTACTGTGTTGAGTTGGCATTGTACAGAAATTGACAGCCATACTGGTCTAGAACTGTTAAGTTTTTACCTACTTTGAGAGCCTGTACTCTCATAAAATGGAAAACACAGAAGAAATGGACAGATTTCTAGATACTTATGAATTACCAAAGTTGAACAAAGAAGATAAAAACATTTTAAACACCCCAATTACAATCAGTGAAATTGAAAATGTAATTAAAAACTTACCAACAAAGAAAAGCCCAGGTGCTGATGGATTCACTGCTGAATTTTACAAGACATTTTGGGAAGAACTACTGCCATTACTCTTCAAAATTTTCAATGAAATTGAAAGGGAAGCTATACTTCCAAATTCATTCCTGGAAGTAAGTATCACTTTGATTCCCAAGCCAGGGAAAGATGCAACTAAAAAAGAGAACTACAGGCCAATATCCTTAATGAATATAGATGCAAAAATCCTTAATAAGATACTAACAAACAGAATACTAATGATCATCAAGAAGATCACACATCCTGACCAAGTTGGATTTATTCCAGGGATGCAAGGATGGTTCAACATACGTAAGTCAATAAATGTAATACACTTTATTATTTTGTCAAGGACAAAAATCATATGATCCTCTCGATATATGCAGAAAAAGCATTTCACAAAATTCAACACCCATTCATGATAAAAACCCTGCAAAAAATTGCAATAGATGGTCTATATCTCAACTTAATAAAGGCTATCTATGAAAAACCAAAAGCCAACATCATATTAAATGGCCAAAAACTGAAAACCTTCACGTTAAAATCAGGAGCAACACAAGGATGCCCACTATCATCACACCTCTCTGATGTAGTTCTGGAAACATTAGCCATACATAGCAATTAGACAAGAGAAAGAAATTAAAGCAATAAAGATAGGAAAGAAAGAAGTTAAACTGTCATTATTTGCTGATGATATGATACTTACTCTACATTGAAGACCCAAAAAACTCCACCAAAAGACTTCCAGACTTAACTGACACTTTTAGCAGAGTAGCAGGATACAAGATCAACACCCAAAAATCAATAGCCTTCTTGTACACAAATAACAGGCTCACTGAGAGAGAAATTAGGGAAACAATTCCCTTCACAATAGCATCCAAAAAGATGAAGTGTCAAGGAATCAACCTAACAAAAGAAGCAAAAGACCTCTACACTGAAAACTACAGCACTCTGAAAAAAGAGATCAAGGAGCATATAAGAAAATGGAAAGATATCCTCTGCTCCTGGGTAGGAAGAATCAACATAGTGAAAATGACCATACTACCAAAACTGCTATACAGATTCAATGTAATGCCAATTGAAATTCTAATGATACAATATATTTCACAGAACTAGAAAAAAGAACCCCAAAATTCATTTGGAACCATAAGAGACCTAGAATAGCAAAATCCCTCCCAGGCAACAGACACATGGCAGTGGATATAACAATTCCCAATTTGAAACTATGCTACAAATCCACTGTAATGAAAACAGCATGGTACTGGCAAAGAAGCAGACCTGAAATTCAGTGGAACAGACTGGAAGACAAAAAAACAACTTCAGATCTACTCAGCTATGTCATCTTTGACAAAGAAGCTGACCATCCTCAGTGGAGGAAAGATAGCCTCTTTAATAAATGGTGTTGGAAAAACTGGATCTCAACCTGCCAAAGATTAAAATTAGGCCCTTATCTCTCACCATGCACTAAATTAAAATCCAAGTGGATTAAACATCTAAATATTAAAACAGAAACACTAAATTTGCTGGAAGATAAGTTAGGCAGAACTCTTGAAGACATTGGCATAGGAAAAGACTTTATGAACAAATCCTCAGTAGCACTGGAACTAGCAGAAAGAATCAACAACTGGGATCTCATCTTATTAAAAAGCTTCTGCACTGCAAATGAAACTATCAACAGAACTAAGAGACAACCTACAATGTGGGAAAAAATTTTTACCAGCTGCTCCTCAGACAAAGGACTATTACCTAGAATATATAAAGAACTCAAAACAATCAGTCCCCACAAATATAAAGACCCAATTCAAAAATGGGTATCTGAAATGAACAGACATTTCTCAGATCAAGAAGTAAAAGCAGTAAGTAAATATATAAAAAAATGTTTCACATCACTGGTCATTCGAGAGATGCAGATGAAAACAACACTGAGATTCCACCTCACCCCACGAAGAATGGCTGCTATCAACAAATCAAGCAATAACAAATGTTGGCAGGGTTGTGGGGAGAAAGGAACCCTTCTCCATTGTTGGTGAGAGTGCAGACTGGTGGAACCACTGTGGAAATCATTATGGAGATACCTCAAAGAGCTGGGACTAGAGGTTCCATTTGACCCAGCCATAGCTCTGCTGGGTATCTTTTCAAAGGAATCATATCACAGTGACATATGGGCACCTATTTTTATAGCAGCACAATTTGTAATAGCTAAAACATGGAAACAGCCCATTTGCCCATCAGTTGGAAAATGGATAAAGAAGATGTGGTTTTTCTACAAAATGGAATATTACCCAGCCATAAAGAATGAGAAATTAGATTCATTCATAGGAAAATGGATACATTTTGAGGATATACTCCTAAGTGAAATAAATAATTCACACATGTAAATACTGAATAGTTTCTCTGGTGTGAAAAACTATAATAGTACATGGGATCCCAATGAAATAATTGATCATGTGAAATAGGAAGAAAAGGGGTAAAGGTGTATCGAAAGTGGGAAGGGCAGGGGAAAGGGATTAAGGCAAATGAAAAATGGAAATAAAGTGTTTGCAAATGGGGAGGGGAGGAGGGGGTTAAGGGAGGGCAGGGACAAGGGGAAAAAATGAGAACCAAGACCTGTCATGTAAAGGTACACGATCCCAATGATGAATGTAACTGTACTGTATACCTAGAATGTACCAATAAACTCAATAAAAATATTTATTTAGTTATTTGTTTTTTTTATTTTCAAGACAAGATCTCACTATGTAGTTCAGAATGGCCTTGAAATCACTATATGGCCCAGGATGGCCTCAAGTGCACAGCAATCCTCATGCTTCAGCCTCCAGTGTGCCTGGATTATAGGTATATGCCATCCCAGCCAGGTTTCATCAGAAACATTAAATATTAGGAAGTTATTAAAGTCATAATAGCTAACCCAAACTTTCTAAAATTCTAATTTTTGCTTAGAATCTTGAATCTTATCTCTGGCACAAATATTATTCATTGTTTTCCTTGAAATGACAAAATCGCTTTGTTCAGTTTCAAGAAAGTATTTAAAAAATACCCTTCTGAGTAAGTGTAGTGTATCTGTCAGTGCTCTATCAAGTAAAAATGATGTTCCATAAATAAAATTAGCTAATTTAGTGCCTAAGCCAATTGTACAAGTATCCCTTCCTCTTCAGTTTACAACAGAAACACTTCATGCTTAATTACAATTTTACCACATGGAATATTAGAGCTGTTCACTTGAGAATTAAGACTTAAGAAATGTAATATATTTCACTGATTTATCAAGAACATTCTTAAATAAAACTTACTTCTTCAGTTGCAAGTGCTCACCAGTGAAGAATACAGTGACAACAATTACACTTTTGTGCCTCTGCTTTGATTTGTACAAAGGTATTAGCAGTTTTAACCCTTGATTTAACCCTTCATAACAGACAGGAGCTTTTGAAAATGTTCGCTGCATTTGGAGGATTCATTGTACTATGAACTGTTTTTCTTCAAAGTTGAGCCTTGACTTTAGCCTCCCGGCTCCCCTTGTACTGAGTTATCACTCAGGCTCCACTAATTGATCTACCTTTGCAAATCTTCAAGTCAAGAAGCCTGCACAGGAAGTGGTTTTTCAGATTCCAACTTGTGTTGAAGAATGCCGCAAAGTTGACTTAAAAAGCATCTGAAAGATTTCTCTCATAATAGTTAGGGTGAACTGTGTGATCAAGGGGCAGAGTGGTCTTGGCTTAGGTGAACAACCTCGTGATAGACTTGGCCTTTGTTCATAAGTAGCCTCAAAATTACTGTACAGACAGTAAATAATATGATATGTTCTAATCAAACTACCCAGTATGAATTTTTTTCTTTATAAGTAAAACCTTGTTGAATATACTTATACAATTAAGAGCATGAATATGTAATTTTTCTAGTGAAATCTGAACTATTTTGTTATTAGTTTAACCACTATGTATCTTTCTTCTACTGATGGATCTCTTTATGGATCTCTTTATCTTCTTATTATAAACCAGGAGGCAATGACCTTCCTTGAATATTGTTCCTTTGGTATGTGTACAAAAGATTTTCTTTTTAGTTTATTTAGCACTATACAACTAAAGAAGGAATTATGGGTCAAATGCTATAGACATATTTAGATTTATTTTAAAAATATCAAAGAGTTCTCCAATGTATAGCCACACTAGCATTATAGGAGAATTTCTGTTCTGTATAACCTTGCCAAAATAGAACACAGTTTCCAACAGCATAAGTGTAAAATAGTACCATATTGCAGCTCAGATTACATTATCTTGATAAATAATTATATTGAGCATTGTTGTATGTAGTTAATTGCTTATTTGTTTTCCACATAAGTTTATTTCTTGTTCATATTACTTTATTGTTTTAACTGTATCTAAGATACTATTAATTATTGTCATTGCTGTTGCTATTTTGGTCAACAAATTCTTTGTTGCTGAGGTACATGATAGAATCGCAACAAAGGAAACAAATGGAATCTATATAACATATGCAAAGAGATTTCCAGGAGATTAAAAACTCCATTGAAAGGAGAATGAGCCAATGCAAAGATAGAATTTCAGATATAGAAAATAGGATTGCAGTTAGTGACCAGGAAAAGAAAAATTTCTTTAAAATAGTAAGGGACAATGAGAAACCAATCCAACAGCTGTTAAATGATGCAAGGAAGAATAATGTGACTGATTGGAGTCAACGAAGAAACAGGAAAACGCAGATGACATTAAAACATTAAGGGCAGAAAACTTCCCAAGTAGGGAAAAACATTTTGACATACAGATAAGTGAGGTATATTAGACTCGAACTGACCATAATAAAAAAAAAAAAGTCTACAATATGCATATAACAATTAAGGTTCCAGAAACCCAACAGAACAAAATTCTACAGGCAGTCAAAGAAATAAATCACATACAAAGGAAAGCCTATCAGAATCACAGCAATAGTCTCAACACAAACCCTCAAGGCAAGAAGAGCTTAGAGTGATATATCTCAAGCCCTAAAGGAAAACAGACTCCAACCCAGATTGAAAGAAAGCCCAGGCTCCATCTTCTCATTCTTGTTTTGTCATTACTATATGCTCTTTGCATTGGCATTTACAATTTATATTGAGTTTGTCAAGTCCTATAAAATAACTTACTGAGATAGTGTAATGATTACTGTGTCAACTTGAGTAACACCCAATTAAATTGTCTCAGCAGAGTTTTGGGTGTGGAAGACCCAACCTAGGGAGGACTATCACCAGAATGGTATAAAGGGAAACAAAGATGGAAGGATTTTGTCCATTTGCTTTGGAGAAGCTCTAGCCTTCCCTTTCACCTTGGACATTGTCTCTGGGCTATCAGTACAGATTCTTCAGCCTCTAGCCCTGACCCCTTGGCCTCCTGATACAGACTCACACGGGTCACTATGTGGAGCTCTAGGCCGTCAGCTGGATCCTTTGGATCCCCAGTGTGCAGATAGACAACCCTGTGGGCAGCCATCATAAACCAATCTATAAATCCTTACATATTTGTATATCTTGTATTATATTTGTTCTCTAGTAAACACTGATGCAGATAGTAACTGGGGTTGGTTCAAAACTTTTAGTAAATTGTGAACAATTGATGGGCTTCTAATATTACAGCATTTAATCCATAAACATGGGATAGTGTTCTATATTTTAAAATTCCAGTTAATGTTATCGCTTTCTCCATAGAGGTCTAACATCTGTTGTTAGATTAATTTTGAGGTACTTCACATTTTTTGCTATTGTAATACTGTGTTATATTTAAACTTTAATTTTCAATATTGTAATGAAGTACAGAAATTTAACTGATTTTTTGTACAGCAAATTATATCCAGCTTTATTATGAGATCTGCAGTCTTTTCCATGCACTATGAGGAAAAACACATCATCTACAATGTTTATATTTGCTTATCATCTTTCTGTGCCTGCCACAAACTCCACTACCAACTTGACTAAAATCAAGCATCTTGCCTATTCTTCATTTAAAATGAAATGTCCATCATTTTTAAATGTATTTGCTTAAGTTTTTGATACTGTTCCTCAGATTAAAGATGTTTCATTTTATTTCTACTCTCCTAAGAGAGTTATTTTTTAAAAACATTGAATGAGTGTTGAAATTTTCATAACTTATTTACATAATTGATTTCTCTGTATTCTGTTAATGAGAATCATATGAATATTGCCAATATTAAGTCAATCAGTCAGGCTGGGGATTTAGCCTAATGGTTCTGCTGCCTGTGTCGCAAGCTCAAGGACTCAAGTTTGATCCCTGGTACCCCCCAAAAAAAAGTAATATTAAGTCAATTGTTAATGACTCATCTTAGATATATGGCTTACTTAGTTTTATAGTATATTACACATCTTTTATCCCTATATTCATAGGGAAGATTGCCTTACAATTTTCACTTTCTCATGCATTCTTTTTTGCAACCCAGGTTTGCTCCTTCAGATTACAGTTTGAACTGGGGAATATTTCTTTCCTTTTTCATGACAGTTTCTATCATATTAAGATTATCAGTTCCTCAAATGTGAGGTAGAGTATCTGAGGATGATTATTTGGAAGATGAGCATATTATTAAGCTGTGATTTAAAGTATTGGAGGGAAGTCTATTCATGTTTTCTACTTCTCTTTGAGCGTTACAGCAAGTTATGCTTATGTGAGATAATTGTCCATGTTATCTCATTTCCTGTATTTGTCAATGAAAAATTGTTAATAATGGTCATTATTTAAATTAGATCCTAAATCATATCTTCCTATTCTATTTTTTCAAACTTTGAGCTCATTCCTTTTTCAAATTTTCTTAATTGAATGCTTATCTCATTAATTTTTGGTATTATTCCTTCTATTCAAATAAAATCTTTCATGGTTATGACCTTACTTCCAAATGCCACTTCAGTTGTATCTACCAAGTTTTTCTGTGTAATAGCTAACTGGCATCAATTGTTAAGTATTAAATAATTAAATTTAAATAGTTGCTAATTTGTATTGTAATTTAGTTTTAAACAATCATTGTCTAAAATATTATTTTGTTTCAAAATCTTGCCAGTTTTCTTCATCTGATGTTTATATGTATTTATGATTATTGTAGAGTCTCTCTTCTTATTCTAGTAACATTTTCTGTCTTGTATTTTGTCTAATATTAATTTGGCTAGCAAAAGCTTTTTCTTTTCTATTATTCATCCATCTAGAATATATTATTTGTCTTTTTACTTTCACCATTTCTATGCTCTTATGCTTTATATTCATCGCTTATGAACATCTTGCAGAAAAAATTCTATCTATATATCTACCTGCTTTTCAAGTTTGAGAATATCTACATTGTTGAAAAAGATACTGATCTTAAATTGGAATTTTTAGATTTATGTTTATTATTTCTATACAATTCCTTTAAAATATGTATTTCCTTATTTTTTACATTTCTCTTTAGTTATTTTACACTATCAGCTGTAGCTTAGAAGTTTTATAAGATATGTTTATTCCTTTAAGAATAATCTTACATTTTAACATTCATATTTGTCTTAACATACGTTGAAATTAGTCAAGATACTTAAAATTTGAGTTTTACAAATTTTTTTTTCTCAGTGAGTTTATTGGTACTTTTTAGGTATATGTTACATTATTATTACAGTTATATTCATCATTGGGATCTTATACCTTTACATGACAGGTCTGATTCTTAAGGTTTTTTTCTTTCATATATTCTGGTCTTAAATTGTATTTAAGTCCTAATGCTCTTCACTGATATTTTAGTTTCATCTTGATTAATCATCTTCAAATTAGTCAGTGTTATTATCATATGCATTTAACATAGGGAGGTCTTCTCAATGTGTAACAGTTTCTTTAATAACCCCTTTCTCAAATTTTTTACATGTTTAATCAGTTCATTCTTGAAATATGTGTTCTTATAATTTCTTCCTCAAATCTGTTGTTGGTAATTTTTCTCAGTGTGTTTTTGTCTGAAAATGAATCATTTTGTCTTTCATTTTCCTTGGAAATGTACTTGGACATACAATTGTGATTGTGGCCCTCAATATCTTTTGGAATAATTAGACTATCTTATGCTACTGTAACTGTTATTTTACTATTTAATTTAAAAGAAAATATGAAACTGTATTCATAATTAAATTCTAACCTTTTAAAAATATATGCATCATTTCTTTTCTGTGTCATTCCTAAACTCTGATGAGATTTCAGAGAGCAAATGATACCTATTATTTGAAGTAAGTCTGTCTCCGGTTTCAGACTGTAAACAGTGAACATAAATAATCATCTAAAAGTCAATTTAATATACATCAAGAGCCTTCAAAAGGCTTACACCAATAATTTTACCTGTAAGGCACACAGAGACATATCTACTTATAAAGTTACCCATTACTAGAATTTGTTTAAATTTTATTAAAAGTACCAAACAACATATTATCACATGAAGTTAAAGAAAAGTGTACACAGATTCCTTTGCATGGATCTATGCAGTGCTGAAGTTGTATGTAACACATCTTTTTTTATTTTTATAAAAAAATTCTAAGTTCTGTACAGTAAAGAAGTATTTCTTCTATAGTTAAAAATAAAATATGGACTCACAATAACCTGTGCTATTAAGTAGCTTAGAATGTAATGCTGTTGATTACATCATTCAATTATGGCAATGTGAATGCAGTTTCTTTACATATATATTTTTGCCCTCACCCATATGGATGTAGGATAGAATAGTGTTCAATGATGTTTTTGCCAATTGTGAAGTTACTTGGGCCCTTATCAATACACAAATAGGTCCTGATATCTCGTGTTACCCTTGCTTGCTCGGTGCCATCTTGCTAAATCTGTTCCTTACTCTTCCTATTACATGATTGGTATATGACCTTCCAAAGACTTTCTTTACTTATGTCTCTTATGCATAGATTCTTGTTCTTCTTCAGAAGGTTGCTCATCTCTTTGACCTTACTTTTCCCTAGACTTCTGGTTTCTTTTCAAAAATTACCCAAGATTGTCTTTTAGCTTCTGTAATTAATTGAATATTATGCATGAAACCAAGTATCAACTAATTTTTAAGTTAAGTGCTTTTAACAATTAAACTGAAGAGAAAATTACTTCATGTTTTCATATTTTTAAAAATTGTGCCATCTTAAAATTTGAAAGGACTCTATCTTTAGTAAAATATATAAATGGAGTGAAATATTACATTTCTGTTAACATTATGAAACTTCCCATTTTTCTTTTTGCCAAGGTGAACTGATGTAATCCAGGATTTTGTTCTTTTCAAGAAAAGATGAGCAACTTTATACTAAACCTTAAGGGAAAGGGAAGAAAAACTTCTTGTATAACAAGTACAGCTTGAGTAACTGATAATTTTACAAGAACATTTTTGGCTCAGTAAAAGGAACAAAATTTTACAGCCTCGAATAGCAATCTGAAATCCTTCTAACTGATATGGATGCTTTTGAATATTAGGGATTCTCCTTGATTTTTTTTAAAGTAGGAAAAATTGAATGAATTTTGATTTTTCAACTTTGAAAATTAAACTGCCTCACAGAATATCAAATAATTTTAAAACTGCTATATGTCCTTAATCCGTCAAGGTACTATTTTAAAAGGTAATTTTAATATCTATCTTGGCTTCTTTATAGCATTACTGTAAAGGGAGAAGTCAGATAATGTATATAATAATGTTTTGTATGGTGGTTAGGGTGGAGTTTCAATTAGATTGTACTTGGGATCCACCCTGGGGATTGGTGGAGCACACTTCTAGGTGTGTCTGTGTGGGCCATGGAGGTATGGCCTTGAGGAGGGTCTCTGTCTGGCCTCGCAAACCAACAGCTCTGATACTCCCCCCGCTGCTGTTCTCTGGTCACCATGAACTAAGCACCTTTGCTCCACCACGCCTTTCTTCTGTGATGTTTCTGCTTTGGAGCCAGCTGATCATGGACTGAAAATGTGAGCAAATTACACCTCTCTTCCTATTGTGCCTCAGCAGCGAGAAGCTGATTAATATACATTGTAATCTTTTAAGCACTCTATAAATCTATGACTAATACTCAGAGGGGCACCTTGCTTATTAAATTATATGTAAGAAAAAGATTTTTTTCTGTCTCCTTATTAAAATGGTTCTCTCACTTTCTCTGGGTCAGGGACATTTCCCTGTAGCTGTTATCTTTCTGTTTCCCAAATACTCAGAGAACTGGTAATAATTATGCCTAGGGGACAAGAGCCGCTTGCAACTTCTCTAGCAATAATATTAATAATCATGAAAATAACGCTTAACCTTCACCATGTGCTTCATGTGTGTATGCTCCAGGCACTGTGCTAAGCACTTCATCTATATTATGATGTATACAGTATGTTCCCCAAAGCCTCATGTGCTCCCAAGTGAGATTTTTGCAAGTGACTGGATCATGCATGAGTGATAGCTGGACCACTCTGTTGACTGGATTAGCGTAGTTCTGGGTGCAGTTGAATGGATTTACCAAAGGCAGAAGATCCACTGTAGGTGGGATTTGCACCAGCCAATAGGCTTGTCATCTAAAGGGAATAAAAAGGGAAAATGAGACTGCTACTTTCTGTCTGCTGTGACATGGACCATTTCTCCCTCTCATGCCCCTCTGTCATGCTGCCCTGCTTTGGTGCCAGCTTACTGTGCTCTGAAATATCTAAGAACTGTCAGCTGAAACAAACTTGTTGTGGCTTGTGTCTAGATGTCTCCCAAAAGCCTCAGGCAGTCATAGGTGGGGCTTTTTCAGAGGTGGCTGGATCCAGAGTGTATGATGCTGGAACTTATTCATGGTGTAATGTCATGCTCAATGGCCTGAAGATTAAGGATGTGAGTGCTACCTTCCCTAAGTAATCTGGATAAGATAAAAGGGGCAAAAAGATGCTGTTAACATCCACTGTTGCTTTTGCATTGCTACCTTCTGTCCTGCTATAAGTGGGGTCCCCTCTGCCAAGCCACCTTGCCTTTGAGCCAGCTGATTGTAGAGTGAAACTTCTACAAACTGTGAGCCAGATAAACCTTTCTTTCTTTAACTTTCAGTGTCGGGTACTTTGTCTCAGGACAAGAAAAATAGCTAAGACACACCTTTAATTTGGGAGTGTCAGATACTGTCTCAGTGGTGAGAAGTTAATTTAAGACAATGTATTTAACACTCAAAACCAACCTCTGATGTTGATATTATAATTACTTTACTGAGAGGAATCTAAAAATTCAGTGTGGTTCATTCATTTGCTTAATGAATTTGTATAGGGTAGTAAATATACTCCTAGTACAAAGATGGGGGAAAAAGAGTTAACCGAGGTTAAGAAAAATGTTCTTTTACCATATGAGATTTATATTGTGGTTGATGAAAAGACAGAAAACAATGAAATAAGTGTATTCACAATGTTATAAGTATTCTGTGGAACACTGGAACTGAGTGGCTTCATTTGAAAGAAGATAGAGAAGACCTTCCTGGGGAAACCCTGAAAGACAAAGCCTAAATAATATGAAAGGTTAGTGACATGTAAGCTATCAGAAAGAACAGCAAATAGGAAGATTCCAAGATAGGAGTAAAGACCATGATGAAGTGGTGATGAAAATGATGGAGAGGTAGAGATAGAATCGAGATATGTTTGGACGTTAGAATTGAAAATTTCTGGTTGAGTTGGAGACAGGCATGAAAGAATGGGATGAATCACGTATATTTGGTTTGTTCGCTTGTTTAGAAGAAAGAAATATGTTGGATTTTGAGGTATTGGAGAGGGGTGTGTAAGTTTGGAAAGAGTACAAGTTTCCTCGTTGTCTTGTGAACATGTTTTTTCTAAATTTTGGTGAAAGTTGCATAACTTACAATCTACCATTTTTAAGTGTACAGTTCAATAGTATCACACCCATTCACTTTATTGTACAACTATCCACCTTGAGAACTTGTTCATCTTCTGAAACTAAAATTTGTACTCATCAAAAAAAAAAAAAACTCCTTATTACTCTCTTCCTCTAATGCCTAGAAACCACCATTATCCTTTCTTTACTATTTTGGCTACTACAAGTACCTTACGATGTAGATTGTTTCACTCAGCATAATGTCTTCAAGTTTCATCCATGTTATAGCATATGTCACAGTGTCCTTCCTTTAAAAAGATTTTGTAATTTTTAGATTAGTTTAAGATTCATAGCATGTCAGGAGCTATTCTACATAACTTTGGGTAAAATCATTTTATAATTAAAATTATGATTAGGCCTAGTTTTCCTGCCTACAGCCCAGCTATGACACATCGAGGCTTAACTCCGTCTTCACTTCTGGTCACAGCTGAGACCTCCGTGGTCCCGTGAAGCTGTGATGCTCCAGGGCAAGATTCTTTCCGCTGAAGACATCCTGATGATATACAAATCTCTGATCAACATAAATTCCTTGTGACCTAGGCTCTTCATCTGTATAAAGTCCTCACTGTTCTAGGATTATTGTCCCCACCCTCTGAGTCATCTGTTACTTCTGATGTACCAAATAAAGGTGTGGCGAGCTCGAGTTCTTTGTCTTTGCTGCCAAGAGCAGCATTGATCAGGCCCAAAGCTCAGCTTCTTGTCTGAGTCTCATTTCTGTCCATATATTAATTAATTCACTTCGTGCTGTCGTGGCCCTCAGGAGACTAGGATTCACTGCAGGAGTTCTAATAACATCCCCTCTCCCTGTTCCCTACAACAGCAAAGCTGAGAAGGACACACAAAGAGTTCCACATACTCCCACCCAGTAAATACTCACACCCTGCCCTACTGTCAACATCTTCCACTAGAGTGGTATATGTATTACAATCAATGAACCTACCTTAAGAGTCACCTTTTGACTTGATAGTGTCAGGAAGTCTAATAGGAGAGAGAAGACAGATGAGGGTTCATGAGATGGAAAGTGCATGGCGGAGACATAGCTCTGAAATCAGATGGTATTCAAAGCCAGAGATGAATGAGGTTCTCCAGAGAGAGTGGGTAAAACAAAGATGGGTATGTGGGGTAGAAACAAATCCATGGCATATCTGTATTTAGAAATCAAACAGAGAAAAAGGCGATAGCAACAAAGGCATAGAACAAAAAGGCTGGTGTAGAAGGAGAGCCAGGAGGGCACAGAGTGTAAGATGAGCCAATAGAAGAGGCACCGCAAGAAAGGTGTGATGGCATGAAGCAGATGCCAATGAGAGGTCTTCCACCTAAAATCTGTAAGAACAATGCAACTGCATTTAGTATTCTGGGTATTAACAGGGACTGATATGAACAAACACCATGGGGTTAGGTAGTAGAGTTGGATAGTAACTTTTCCCAAAGGTATATAGTTAATAAGTAGAAGAATTTGAATGTCAACCTAGTAAGTAGTCAAGAGCCTGAGGACTAAATTTATTCATTAAATAATCCCCAAAGATAGTGCACCATTTACTGGTGAGTCTATATTATGGCAAGACTCTTTGAATATCAAAACCTAGATACAGTGTATAGATTGCTACTTTAAATGAGTGGAGAACTTTTATAGACAAGTATCCAAACTACAACCAAAACCCACTTATTTATCACAAAGTGCCAACAACGCAATTTAACCTGAACACTGAGGTTTTAGTTTAGAAAAATTAAATCATACTCTAACATCTTTTGTCTTAATAAAAAATAACACCTTTGCTCTGAATCATTAGTGCTCAAACTTTTGGTTTTCCTGAAACACATTCAGTGTGAAGAAATTGTCTTGGACTGCATAACAAATATAATACAGTTAATCTACATAAGTAAGATAGCTTCCTTTATTTTTTATATTGTGACTTATTAAAATATTTTTTTTAAAAATCTTAAGTCCAAGTATAATAATTGCCTAATAAAAATAAATGCCTGTCTTCACAGACACACAGGTAAGCAGGTTGAAATACTATTATTGGAATCACTGTGTTTTACTCACTAAGTTGTAGGAGTACACAGAACATCTGCTATGATATGTATGGTTGAGATTAGGTTGACTGACTCTAATTAGACTGGCTGTAGTGGCTGCAAGATTAGACTGATCAGACTCTGTGGTGGCTGCAGGAGGTGAAGTTAGCACTTTGCTGTGCTCTCCCCTACACTACATTCCATTGTCACCTATGCCAACACTGAAGGATGGGAACACTAAGCAATAAAGCCATGAAAAAGATCAGTATAATCCCAGCCCTGAGATCAGTATAATCCTAGGCTGAGAAGCATTGCGAATTAGAAGCCAGCAGCCCTTCTAACAACTTTGTGGTCCGTTTATATATTAAATTCCTCGCTAGTGGAAATACCTCTATTAGGCTCTGTATTCTTTGCATACACTGAGTTATACTCCAGTGTAACAATATAATGAAACAAACATTTTTTTAAGACAACAAAATTTACACACATGCCCCAACACCAATAAATACAATCCATTTTGGCTCCTTCTTCATCCAAAAGGATGAACTCATTTCAGATGCTCAACCCTCTACTAGTTTTAAACTTTTTGGACTCACATCAGAAATCAGCATGTTAATTGGCAATAACTCTTCCAGTGATACAAATGCCTGAATATGCACATTATTATTTCGTTAGGATGTTTTATTTTCTGACACCAAAAATAAGTGCAGAATTCATACTGTGTGAAAGGCAAAGAAAATGATAGACTCACACTCTATTTGTAGAGACAGACTACTTTACCATATACAAAAAGTAGTATAAAAATGTCCTCCAGTAGGATTATTTGGAGGGTTATGGAATATAACCTGTGCCTGTTAAGTAGTATAATTAATAATCTCATATTTGCTTAGTTCTAAATCCCTATTGATTTTAAGATTCACAGTTCTTTAAAATATTTTAGGACCACAAGGTGCTATGAAAAGGTCCATTGCAAAGATTAAACACATAAAACCCCAAAGGAATCATTTAAATATAATTCAAGTATGAATATAAAAGGGTTCTGGGGGAAGGCAAGGTATTTATCAGGTACCTTTCTGGAGCAAACATCTAATTTAATCAACTTAAATCCCCCCCCCTTCTTAGGGAGAATAAACAATATTACAGTACAGTTTAAGAATTACTGAGTTTTGGTTGGAGCACAGAGTAAAGGAGAAAATGACAGAAGAGCTCTAACATGGTAGGCACTGACAACATGTAGTCTTCAAACGTGTGAGAAGCGGCTGACCAGATTTTGAGTACTCATTGAGAACGTACTACATAAAAATATTGCACTAGTAATTTCTATCGACTAATTACTAAAATAATCACATATTTTAATCTTTAAAGATGATGGTCAATACATGTAACAAAATTTATCATCTCTAAACCATTCTACAGCATTACATTCACATAACTGTGGTACTCTGTGCTCACTGAATGCTAGCTCTCCATGCCTCCCTTTAGGTAGCTCTATAAGCCATCATTTTATTTCTTTCCCTGTCTCATTCTACTTTCTGCCTCTTTATATTTTTCTGTTTATTCTGTCTTTCTGTAAAAATCTAGTAATTTTTGACAACTCCAGAGTAAACTGATATTTGAGATTTATATAGATAAATGAAATATATTTCTAAAAGTTTAATTTTCTTCTTTCAAATTGTTTAAATATAGCTATTAGTAAAATTTTAATTACATATGTGGTTTATATTTCCAGGGGACAGTGCTACTCAAAACCTGTCTAATCCATAGCCACTAGCCACATGTGACTATTTAGATTTAATACTGAAAAATATTAAAATTTATTTTTTTTCTCTCATTGAGTTTATTGGTACATTTCAGGTAGACAGTATAGTTACAGTCATCACTGGGATCTTGTCCCTTTACATGACAGGTCTTGGTTCTCATTTTTTCCCCATATCCCTGCCCTCCCCTCATCCCCTCCTCCCTTCCTTATTTAGAAATACTTTTTTCATTTCTCATGTTTTCTTTTTCCTTTTCCTTTATTGCCTTTCCCCTACACCTTTAGCCCTTTTATTCCTATTTTACATTGTCAATTATATCATTAGGATCTTATGCACCATTATAGCTTTTCAATTTCTCATTTTCACTAGTTAAATTTCAAACACTTAATAGCCACTGGCTACCACGTGAACAACTCAGGTATTTGCCATCTTAATCATCACAGTAAGTTTTATTGGACAGTGCATTCTAGAACATTTAGCTAAAGAAATAGCCAAAGAAAAACAAGGAAATCTGAAACAAGGTCAGCATAGTTGAGCAAATAGTTCGTACAGCAAAGAAAGAAAAGTGATAGTTAAATTTATTGTGCAAAAATTGAAAATATTGTGAATACACAGGTTGCATCTTTTATTGCAAATTACTTGGGCATCATCAACCGACAGCATCAAATGTTTTTACCATCAAGTTTTAAATGCTGCCTGCAAATGTACAACACACCACTGTGTACTGTCATAAGTCAGCTAAAACACTTGTAAACACATGTCATGTCAGTCATTAAGAAGAAAGGTATAATTACACTTTTAAATGTGGAGAAGCATTTCAAAAGTAGTGTATAATTTCCCAGAGCAGAAACCTTTGTGAACACATCTTTCCCTGAGTGTTTATACAGCCTGACATCTTCGTGTTTGTTCAAACCAAGTCCCCCACTGCGAACAAGCCATCTGCAGACAAAGGAAGCAGTTTGTTATTCAGGTACCCTTTCACTGAGACAGCCAAACAGGAGGTGCACCATAGGCATGGGGTCACAGAGGGGCAGGTAATCAGGACGGGAGAGGATACTACCCAGTTAGAGCAAGCAGCTGAAAACTGTAAATTAGGCAAATACTACAGGAATACATAGAGAATTGCTTATGGCCAAGATGACATAATAGCAAATATATCTTCTCTTCTACAAAACGTTGATACCTTTGTACACTCAAACAATATATAACAACACATACCTCTTGAATTAGCATCTACACTTTCTAATCTCTTTGCTCACTTTTTGTCTTCACTACTTGAATGTTATTTCTCTGAGGGTGCCTACCTTGTCGTTTGTCTCCTCTCTTGCCAGCACCAGAGCTGGCCTAAACATCATGATGCAGAATTAGAAGAAGCAGTTTTCACACTGCCACTTTGTACCGAATATCTATCTTGGCATAGAATAGGTATACAATGTTTTAACAAATAATGCAGAGGCTAAATGTATTTGTCTTCCTTCTACTAGACTGTCAACTTGAGGATATGTGCATATATACACACACTCTCAGTACTAGGTATCATAAAATATATACATTATTTTATGCTGTATACATACAATATATAAATTATATAGACATAGATCTTGCATGACACTATAGTGTCTTGTGTACATCTGTGCTCAATAAATACTATTTTAATTAGAGGGGCAGAGTGAAGTTATATAAAATCCCTCAAAAATGAAAAAGACTGAATTTTTCTCAAGTGTTTCTCTTTCATAATAAGTCAAGCTATGAGATGCTATTAGCATGAAAAACCATTGCTTGCTTTGATGCCTATTAACATAATTTTCCATAATACAGAGTTGTGTTTTGCTTTCCTTGAATGGAAATGCCAGCCTATGTGGACATTCAAATACAAACGAGTAATCATGATTTTAATTTCTCTTTTATTTATCCATTGTTAAAAAGTATTATGTGCCAGTGCTATTATGGGCACTTGAAAAAAAAAACAAAAAAAACAAAAGCAAATGTCCCTATGTGTTGTTACAAATATCAAAAGTTAGGGCTGGGGATTTAGCTCAGTGGCACTGTACCTGCCTCACAAACACAAGATCCTGACTTCTATCCCGCGTACCATAAACAAAACAAAACAGAGACAAATAGAAAAGTTAGAGGAGCATCACTGTGTTAGAGGTGTACGTGTAAAATCTGGAATCCTTGGATGTTTTTAAGGCCATCGACAGACATCTTTTATTTCACGCTCGTTTTGTTCTTTCGTATCTGATTTTATTCTAAGGTGTTCTTCATAAACTGTATATTATTGGATTATTTCTCTCTTTGTTTAGTCATTCATTTACTCAGTTAGACTTTCTTCAGCTTTTAGAAAAGGAATTTAAAACGTTTGCTTTGATGGCAAAGTGCAGTAAGAAATGTTACCATGAAGCTTCTTACTTTTCCACTTCTTAACATTTGCCTTGACTGCCTTATTCAAACTTGTACTCATTTCCTTCCTTTTCCTTCCTCTTAATAAAATGTCCCTTATCCTGTACTATTTTTTCATAGAATTTGTATCTCTCTAGAGTTGTTAATAGATGAAAATTTGAATGTCTTCACTCCTATCTCATGGCCTTTTAATTTAATCTTGTTTTTTCAATTCCTTCATTTACCTGCTTTGACACTGAAAGGATAATTCTATTTCATATTGAAGCTCACAACTTTAGTGCACTGTTTCATCAAGGTCTTAATTCACTTACCTCCTTGATCTCTAAAACATAGTGTTCTGTTAAGTTAGATCCTGTCTCGTGAAAAGAGACTCAGATTCCCTAGGGAACACTAATTGCAATTCTGATAAATTCTCTTTTATTACATCATTCACATTACATATTTACATTACATTATTAACGTTACATTATTAACTACTTCCTGAAAGTTTTTATTTCTGCTTGTATTCTCTTTTCATACTATTGGTTTTCAAAAAATGTTTGTTTTTGTAAAAATTTTTTTCATCTTATGAAAAATTGAATCAATTTTTATGATCACATGATAAGGGAATAACAGTAGTTATTCCACTGTATAATGCTAACTTCAAAGTATTTACTCAGAGTACAAAACATAAAACAAAAAGATTCTTAGAGAAAAAATAGATAATAACACAAATCTTTCTTTTTCAACAAGCTAAGATACACTAGTAGTATAAATAAAACTAACCAGCATGTATATTGAAATATTTTTAAAACAATAGAACTTGTAGTTTGGGAAACTGTGCTTCTCCTTGCTTCCTATTTATCTCTTCCAATTTGCTCTTTATTTGTGTATGTATGTGTATGTGTGTGTGTGTGTGTGTGTGTGTGCGTGTGTGTGTGTGTGTGTGTGTGTGAGAAACTGTGCAATATTTGAGCTTGTTTCACTTCACACTATGTTCTCAAGTGCATTCCTTTACCTAGGAATGCCTCAGTTTATCTTTCTGATGGCAGTGCAGTTCTTCATTGCACATAACTATCACATTGTTCATATCCATTCATCTTTTGATGGACATACACACTATTTATAACATGAGATATTGTAAATCATGCTGCTGAAAACATGGGTATGCCTGTATAGCTATAATATGATTATTTTAACTCTTTTGGTAAGAAAGCTACAGAGGGGATAAGTGAGTCAACTGGAATATTTTTAGTGTTTTGAAGAATCTTTTTTTGTTTGTTTGTTTGTTTGTTTTGTTTTTTGAGACAAGTCTCACTATGTAGTTGGGACTGACCTGGAACCCATTATGTAGCCCAGGCTGGTCTCAAACTCACAGCGATCCTCCTGCTTCAGTCTCCTGAGTCCCGGGATTACAGGCGTGCGACCCCTCTCCCGGCTGTTTTGAAGACTCTTCATACTGATTTCTACAGTGGTTGTACTAATTTATAGTCCACCAAAATGTTGTAGAGTTCTCTTTTTCCCTCATCCTATGCAGCATTTATTATGAGATTTTTGATGATGGTTATTCTTTTTAGGGTAAGATGATATCTCAGTGTAGTTTTAATTTAGATATCTCTGCTGACCAGTGAGGATGAGCACTTTTTTAATGCATTTCTTGGCCATTTGTACTTCTGAGAAATGTCTATTCTTTTTTATTGTCCATTATTGGATTGAGTCTTTAATATTGGAGGGTCTAATTTTTTGAGTTTTTTATATATTCTAGATATTAGTCCTCTATCTATGGAATACTTGGCAATTTTTTCCCATTCTTTAGGTTGTCTCTTCACTCTGTAACCTTTGCTGCATGGAGGCTTTTTAATTTGATATGATCCCACTTGTTGATTCTTAGTATTATCTCTTATGCAATTTAGGGTTCTGTTCAGAAAACCCTTGCTTATGTCTTCAAAAGTTGCATCTATTTTATCTTGACATACGCCTGACTTTTCATTTAAAATTGTTATTTGTTATTAAGGATGGTTTCAAACATTCCTTATTTCTTTTACTAGCGAGGCCTGCTATTGAATCCTAAACTTCTGGATTTGAATCATGGCTCTGCCAACTTAAAAGTATCCAGAAGTGGTGGTGCGCACCTTTAATCCCACCAAAAAAAAGGTGGGGTGCTGGGTATATCTCTCAGTGAAAAGGCCCGGAGTTCAGTCCCCTTCACTGCCAAAAATATTTTAAAATTTAAATCTGAAAATTTAGCAATTAAATAAAATGACTGGGGGACTTAGTTTCATACCCAAAGCCACAAAAAATGGTAAGTAAACTATTATAATATTTTTCAAGGAAATTTGGAAAATAAAAATCAATGTTATCAGGTTTTAAATGAATCCATAGGATAATAAGATATAATTACTATAATTCAAAAATTTAAGCCTATATTAATTTTCTGCTCTGTGAAACTATGGAGTGGGAAATATCAATTGTTAAAAATGTTCAAAAGACATGCAGGGTAAATCTCAGAGAAGTATAAATTTTGGTTGGTAGAAATAGTGTGAATAAGTGAAATAATTACCAAACATATATGGAAAAGCTGTATGTCATAAAAAAAGAGGTCAAAGAGGAAGTGAGAATAGCCCATACTGTAGAGCATTTTGTTTCATTGTGGGTAGGCATGAAGTAAGCCAAGAACTTAGGAGTTCTTCTGCGAAAAGGTGTTAAGGTTTTATTGAAGGCCACACCACATATAAACCACTCCTGGCCACAAGGCATCTCTACATGCTGCCAGCACGTTAACGAAAAACATGCATTAAGTAAAATAGAAAGTAATTAGTGGGAGGCTGTCTTGTGGAAAGATCTGGGGAGGAAACTGGGAGGAGTTTATATTACTTAAGGAAAGTCACAAGGGAAACAAAATAAGTTATTTTTACAAGAGTTAGAGACACAGAGCTGTCAAGTGCCAAACATGACTCCCTCCTGTCGCTTGAAACACGTGTCTGTACAGAACTGTAATATTGCATGTCCTACATATTAGGTTCACTGGCTAGCAGGGATCAAGTCCTGAGAAATGAGGTAGCACAGTCCACTCACTGCTTATGTGAGTTGCTTGTGTTAGGTACACTTGCAGCAGTCCACTTCAGACATTGCTCTTCTGTTACCAGTGGATATTTAAAAAGAAGAAGGAACAGAAGGGAAAATTCTGTAGAAGAAACCAAAAGCTATACCACAGTCCTCAATCTACAGGCAAGGATGTAGATATGCCTTTTCTTTCACAAGCAATATTCTCTTGGCCTTATCTGCCTGACATTAAGGTTTTAATAAGCTATGGAATCACGCCACAAAATTTCAAAATTCTACTTCAAATGTTATTCGTCCCATTTTTATTGCAGAATAAATGGTTCTCTGTTAAAGAATGATTTCTATAGGCATTCTGGCCGTAGCTTGGATTACACCAAGACCTTTAGAAGGTCTTCTTTTTAAAAGATCTCTGGAAGCTCATTTTATTGTGTAGTACCTGGGAGTTTTTGAAAAAAAAAAATGATAGTGGGAACTTCTGTACAGAAAAAAAATTGGATTGTTTAAAATTTAAAGCACAGGAGACAGTCTTCTGTAATTTCTTCTTGACTTTTCTCCTTTGTCCTCATTATTTGAGCCTGAGGTCTTGTCACGGTTCCTAACTGGTATTTCCTCCAGTTGCTGTCAGTCTTCTAAATTAAACCATCTGCATCACATTAACAACCTTTACTCAACAACCTTCAATGCCTCTGCTGTGCTTACAAAATAAAAACCTATCACCCTGGCCTAGGATTTAAGATAACACCCAAGTCCCCACTCCCTAAACAACAGCCCCATGACATCATGGCTAACATTCAACACCCCACTCTGAGCTCCAGATCCTTCTTTCTTTTTCCTGGTTCAGTTTATTTGCGTAGAATAAGCTCCTTGGAACACTCTATCTATGGATGTTCAACCACACTTTGCTGTGGTATGGTTTGGATAATGCAGAAAAGTCCACATGTTAAAGGCTTAGCCCCCAGGGGCACTGATGTGTGGTGTTGGAACCTTTAAGAAGTGGGTTCTAGTGGAGAGCATCGGAGGTCTCATTCTTTGCTTTTGATGCCATAAATTTTTCTCAAGAACAGTCTTGGTCTCTGCAAACTAAGCTTTTTGAAGAAAGGCTGCAGTTTTGTTACATTTCTCATGACTCCAACAAGCCATACCCTTGTGACATTCTCCCATGTTTGTTTTCCCAATTCTACTTCCTCCAAAGGACTCTCAGCCAGTTTCTATTGCCCAGAAGTGGGACATAGGGAAGTGATAAACTTAGTATAAGCTTTCGTTGCTATATCTTGCAAATAAGTACACACCTGTGTTTTTTTTTTCCATAAAAACGTAAGAGAAAACCAATACAACAATGTATAAAATACTGTACAAATTGTAAAACTGTCCCTTGATAACAAGTCTTTCTCACCACTTAACAATACAGGTTACCTTTAGCACAGATAAAAACTCAGAAAGACTTATTTTTAGCTTGTGTTGAAATTCTATTTAGTTTAGTTCACCTGTACTGTTGGACCTACGTTTGAAAATTGGCATTAAGCGATGTAGTAATGACAATTACAGAAACTGAGCAAGAGTCTCTTTCCAAACTAGATTAATGAAAGCTTAAACTGCTGACAGAAAGCTTTTATATTACATGAAAATCCCTCTTAGAGGGTCAACATTACTCAAAGAAGGGCCTGCTGAAAATAAGAAATTCACAGCTATCCTGCTGACATGGAGAGAAAGAGAACTTCAAAGCAAACCTTGAAGAAATGATTTTTAAAGCACTGCAGTTGAGGCTTGACCCAGTAATAGATTTTGAAAGGGTGTTTGGTATCTCTGTGGTAAGTCAGGCCTTCCAACAGACAAGGCTCCCAACCTGAGAGCAGCTGAGCTGGAGGTGCCTTAATGGTGATATTGATTGACTATAAACAAAGACAGGTGAAAGTAACCGGGATGGTAGAGAAAAAATGTATTTTGGGAAAAAGGTTATTATCCTCCTTCAGGATGACTAATGCCACAGCTATAGAAATTCATTTTACAACAAGTATTTTTTTGAGATCCTACAACGAACTTGGTACTGGATAAAAGACACATTTCTAACCCTCAAGGCATTTGTAGGCTTCTTTGTGTCTTAGGGAGGTCAGTGGAAGGCAGGAAGAGCACGTGGCTTGTACACAAAACTCAAACCCCACACTTTAGCATTATCAGTAACCCACACTCTATTGAATTGCTCTGCAAAAAGAACTGTATCACAAAGAATGACTCTCATTTTGTTTCTGTTACAAAATAGCTGGGTGACTTAGAGCCCTCTCTTCACTGTTTTGGCCTTAATTTTCTTGGCCACAGAAGAGGCAGGTCGAGAGCAGGGTGGGTTGGAAAGGAAAGGATAGATTATTTTGAAATCTGTTTCCAATTCTTCCATTAACACTTGGTTGGGAATTAACAGGCAACACAGTATTAGAGTATGACTTGCTCAAATGGGAAGGAGATGAAGAGATGGCGTGAGGGAAAAGGGATGAGAAATGAATTTAGATGTACTGTGTGCCTGTACCAACTCCACAACAGGAATTACACAGTATGCACTACACACATGTACTAATGAAGAAAATGACCTGAAAATGTTTTACAATAAAAGGAAAAAATAATATGACCTCTTAAAGAGCTCTGTGAGCAGAATCTTTGCAAGAATCAACTGGAATCAAATCTGTTGGGGGGTTATTCAAGACAGGTAGGGGTTACGCAACAGTGACTTTATGTATTGCCTCAGCACTCTTACCCCTGGGTTCAGAGTCCTGACCTTTGAAGTACACAAAAGATTTCTCTCTTCTTTTTTTTCTCTCTCTCTCTTTTTCTTTTTGTACCAGGGAAGGAACTCGGGCCCTTGCACTAGCGAGGTAGACGGCAGAATCACTGAGCCAAATCCCCAGCCCTACAAAAGATTTCATAAGTGACAAGTGGGTAGTCCAGCATCAGTCAGGGGAAGCATACACAGGTGAGCAAAACCCCTTTTCCTGTGCATACTTTCCAAAGAATGTAATACCATTGGTTATTTTGGAGGCATCTCATGTGGGCGGCTCTACTGAATAGATTATGGTGGTGTGGTTGAAACATCAAGCTTCCTTTCGATTGACAAAGGTAATTGGCTTCTACTCCTTGAGCTAGTCTCATGTCTAATCTTTTGTATTTAGAATGTTTCTTTGAGGAGCACACTGAGTGAACTTTTGCTAAGTTGGAAAACAAAACGAAAACAAAATCCTACCATCTTACAAAAGTAACCATACATGGCAGACGCTGGGACTTTGCTATCAGTCATCAGGTAAAGCGTTTGGTGTCAATCTGAGTTCTAGGACAGAAATGATGGCATTTTATCATCCAATGGGGAGGAAAGTGGTACACGTGTGACAAATACAACTAAAAAGTAACTTTGGCTAGTAACAGGTGCTGTTACAAATCACAGCTCCAAACTTGTATCTGGCTGGGGTTGTAACAACAGTCTGTGTAAACTTCAACTAGCTTCCTGTGATTATAGCTCGCTGGTGTCTCCCTGTGGGCCTATTCTGTGGTGGCCCCATACCTGCCCTAGAGCCTCTCAGTTGGATGCCCGTGGAAACTCGTCAGGCAATAAGATCGGCAAGCTGGGATCAATGAGTGAGGAAGCATGGACAATGCAAGATAAATGTGTTTTCAATTTATCTCCATGAGCTGAAGTTCTCAGATGTATTTTCTCAGGCACCCCAGAATGTGACACTGAGTTGAAAATGCATTCTTGTCTTTGCTTTCCTTCCCAACTCTGTTCTTCTGTTCTTTACTCTTGCTTCCTGAGACCACTCCCAAATAAATGACTGCTCTGCAAGTTTTGCCTCATGGTCCACATTATGGGGATACTGAGGCTACTGCATCAAATAAGACCCCGTGTTTCTGGGCTTTCCTACTAGTGTACCCCTTATCGCAGAAGAGAATTTGCGAAGGGCACAAAATGTGGAGAGGTAACTGGAGAAAGATTTCAGGATTGTTTTGCAGGTATGTCATTCCTTTTAAGTGGGGTGTTTTGTATTAAAACTCCACTTGAATTTTGTCTCTTTCTCAACAGTTATTTCCAAGGATGTTTTAATACAAAGACAGCGGCTTTGTGACACATCAGTAATGATCAGAGTTTTATAGCCTCTTGTTGGCTGGCCTCCCCTGTCCTAGTATTGCCGCCACGTAAGTCATGCTTTGTCTCGTTCTAATAGGCAAATCCAGTGAAGTCTTTTCTTTGCTTAAAATTTTCAAGGGACTGACTGTGTGATGACGTTCTGTGACATTCCAAGTCTTCAACATGACTTACGTGGTCTTGCATGATTTGTCCTGTACAAACCTCCCCAGGCACTTGCTGTCCTGTCATCGACATTTATCCTCCAACCTTAATGGATTTCCTCGACTCCCTTTGATTCTCCATGTTCTCTTGCCTTTAGGCACTGGCTCATTCTGTTGAGTCAGTCTGGTCTCTTACCCCCTACTCTTTAACCGGCCCTTATAGAAGCTCTTCAGTATGTACTGCTTCCTAGGAAAAGGGTTCTCTGTCTTTGTCTGGTGAGATGCCTGCCTGTGTGGTCCTGTGGCTTCTTGTGCTTTTTCTGCTATAGCACATGACTTGCCCTTTTGTGCATGCCTCTTGGTCTGGGTTTCCCCGGCAGCAGAAGCATGGACATCAGATCACTCCACTAGTCCCTATTGTCCAATGTCTTGTACAGGTAAAGTCTATGAAGTTAGGATCTTTAGAATCAATGAGTTCAAACATTCTTCCTAGAACTGCTAGCTTGTAACTTTTATAAAGTTCTTTTACTCTTGGAACTGTCAAGTCCATGTGGTGGAAAATATGGACTAATATCCTGGTTTGAGGGTGATTAGAATAAATACATTTTTGAAAAAAGAATAAATAAATTTAGCAATTATTAAATGAAGCAATTTAGCACAATGAATCATAGAAAGCACTTGACAAATGACAGCTACTATGATTTTAATAATAATTGTTATAAGGTATTCAATATGTGAGTGTGGAATGATTAAATAAATGCAAAATAAAACTGTTTCAAACCTTTCTTTCATTTGTTAATGAGCAAGGTAGTTTTCATTGTCCTTCGATTTCTCAAAAACAGCACCAGCCACAGCAGCAGCTGAAGTGAAGAAGCTAATAGGACACATACAGGATGCAGCCGCAGTTGGGAAATTATTTTTCACTGCTGCACCACCACAAACATACACGTACATGTAGACTTGGTGGTATTCGTTTCTATGGGATTTTTTGATAATTAGGTAATGCAGATGATCACTAATGAGACGGTGGTAGGCTGAATCAGACCCGTCTGCCCTGTAAAGCTGCCCACCTCCTAACCCTTGGAACTGTGAATATGTTATTTTTCACAGAGAAAGGAACTTTAGAGGTGAGATTACATCAGGGAGTTTCTAATGGAGAGATTATCCAGGTGGGATCCAGGTAAGCACAGGGTTCCCATGTAAACAGAAGGGGAACAAGAGCGAGAGACAGAATGTGCTGGGGTGGTGGCAGAGAACGAAGGGGCACCGTGGTGCGGAACCATGAGTCTAAGCACCGGGAAACCTGTAGATGGTGGAATAGGCAAGAAACATACTTCTCTGTGGTCTCCAGGTGCCACCAACCCGTCTGCCCCTTGTTTTCAGCTCCCAGAGCCTCCTTTAAGATTTTGATCTCCAAGGAATACATTGGTATGAGTTGAAGATGTTACGCTTTTTGATAACTCGTTACAAGGGTAACTGGAAAATGATACAGATTTGAGATGCACAAAATGTTGACTACAAAATGTTTTTGTACTTTTTTGGATATTTGAGGCTGGACAGATGGACAAGCATAAATTTATACCTGATAGATGATCTCTTATTCTGTAAAACAAAAACAAAACTGTAGACATCTGAAGATTTAATTTACTGATGCTTAAATCAGTAGGATGTACTCACCTTCCAACTATAAACTCCAATACATATTCACATGTATTTGTATTCTTAGTGATGAAATTTAAATATTATGTATCTGTGCCATATTTTACTGTGTATATTGTAGAACTAACCTCTATTCAGTTGTGTTTCCTTTCAGAAAGTTTCTATTGCACATTGATGCGTTCAACATAATTTGGAAATATTCTTGTCATCTTAAATAATAGTATCTTAATTTCCTTTCAGTTTTTGTTAACTTTGGAATTTTTTAAGGAAACATAAGCACCTTAATTTTGTTAAAACTTCTTATTCATAAAGGATGTGCATTTCTACATGCAGCCAATTTTACTCCGTGTGTGTCAGCAGAATGTCATCCACTTTTCAAAATGGCCCTGTAGATTTAGCATTTGATTTATTTCTAGATACTTTATTATTGCAATGGTAAAGAGAAGCTTTTCTTCCACTACCATTTTCTGTTTTCATCTCATTTTGTTGTTTGATCTCTTTTCTGGTCTCCTTCTTTGCAGGGTCTATGTTTTGTTGATGAGACATGAATTTGTTGTCCACAATTTTATTTTGTTTCCTGTGATACATCTTTTGCTAGAGTAGATTGTTTATATGTCTTTTATGTGTTATATTCCCTTATGTTTTTGTCTTGTTTAGTTACAAGAAAATTCAGTGTTCTCATCAGTGTTTCTCCCCATTAAAATATCTATTTCAGGTAGGTTCAAATCTGAGCATTTTACTTTTCCTTTGCTAATGCATAGCTTTCTTCTTGACTTTTCCTTTAGATTTCATAGCTCTTTGCTAGTCTTCCTTTAGAACAAAACCTATTAAATGATGTGGGTCTGTCTTCCCCAGTATTCTAGCAGTTTGGGGAGTGTGGTATATGGCATAATAGCAGATGCTGACTCCAATTAGTAATAAAGAATTTTTCCCTCTAAAATGGTTAACTTAGGATAAAAACCCTGTTCTGTAATAAAACTTTTAAGGAAGGCACACGGAAGTCTGTTGTCATGCTTCCAGTTACCGAGGATATCAATATGTATGCACCCTTAATATAATGCCCTTGGCTCCTACGTTTTACCAGGTATCTTCATATGAAAAAGTAACCATATTTCCAACTTTTAGTAAAGATTTTTCACCTGCTTTACATTTTTTCTTACAAAACTACATTTGTGTTACTGCCTCTATATTAAGTAGAGAATATTAAATGTCGTTGAGATGCAGATGCTGTGTGAATAGTTAGCTGCCTTCACTAGTAAAGTGACTTTCATACCAACTAGCATCCTCATATCTGCCAATTTAATCTCTTATTGTGGTAAAATTACCAGCCAGTCTATGCTGTGGTCCTTGAGTATATTCGACATGGATAATCAATGTTGTAAATACTAAAATTCCGAATATTGAAGGTCTACTGTATTCACTGTAGCTTTCTAGACTTTGAAACTGCATAAGAAGGTAAGATGTTTCATGACAAGCCTGGTAATGACACCAGTTCAGAGCATCTTGTAGATAGAAAAGAATTTTGAAAGTAAATTTTATCCTTTAAGGTAAAAATCATTATGTATGCAGACAGAGCTATCATAATAAATAGAACTTGGCTCTTCTGAGAAACTACTACTCATAAAATGAAGCCCTCTTTCATACAGATGTGAAGAAAATATCAGAAAATGGTGAGAGAGTCCAAAGATTAAATAGAAATAGAGGAAAGACAAGACGGGAGAATTTAGAGAAGACTTGGACTGTGCATTTTTGCATGCCAGTGCTTAATTCTCCTTTCTTTCCTGGTACTTCAACCAGTCAGATTTGCACATAGAGCTAAAACAGGCTTAGCACAAATAACACAAAGGTCATTGGAGGAAAATGCCTCAGAATTCATCTTACTGCACAGGGTCACTGCTTAGATGGCTTTCTGTGTCACAAGGAATGAATTTGGAAATCTCACACCTATGGAGTTGAAACCATACTTGACTCATTGCAAAACCCTGTTAAGAAGATATTCAAGAGTGCTGGTCAGCTTTCTCGTGCCATAACAAAATACCTGAGGAGCTTAACTCACGAAGAGAAGAGGGTTATTTTGGCCCACATTTCTGGAGCTTCCTGCCTTGGACTGGCTGACCCTTGATGGGCTCACAAGCTTTGGGTCTGTGGTAAGACGGCACATCGTATCAGAAGTGCTTGAACAAAAGTACTCAACTCAGGGCTGGGAAAGCAAAGAGTGAGGAGGGGATCAGCTCCTATAATACCCTGGAAGAGCACATCCCCAGTGCCTCAGTTCTTCCTACTGCCCACTTCATTAAAGGTGCTACTGCCATCCAGTAGTGTCACCTCGGTGACCAAGGCTTTCACAAATGGGTCTTTGCGGAACATTTACTATATCAAGCTATCCAAGCGAACAATTTCACTTTTTACAAAGAAATAGTCAACAGGTTTGGACAAACACTCAGAAACACCCTTTGGGACATTTAATAAAAAGGCAAAGTGAAAGCGACCATTTCAACTTAAAACAGGACATCAGCTACTTCTCAAGCCCTGTATAATAAAGAGAAAACAAGCCCAACCTTGTGTGTTATTTCGTACTTTGCTCTGCACTAATTATAATCCCACGCAGTCCCTACCATATTCTCATTCTCCTTCATTTATGAAAATAAATCTGTTACACTCAACACAAATTTTTAAAAAACCCACCTACAAACCTAGGAGAGACTGACAACTGAGCTCCTGTCCCTCTACTCTAGAGCATCCAGTTACACTGCAGGAAACCTCATGGCTGAAGGAGAGATCATCACAGATCACCGAGTGCAATCTCATCTGGATGGTAACACCCTTGACTAAGAGGATAGCTGCAGTTTTCTGGTGTCCCAACCTGACAGCTGCTTCGATGACCTTTAGTTACCACTGTGCAGTAAACACAAACACTACCTGTGCCTCCCAGCCTCGCCTGTGGTTGTGCTTGCTACTGACAGATCTGTACTGATATGTCTCCCTCCTCAGCTGTAGGAAAAGATGAATCCTGAAGGAGATACCCTGAAGTTGACATTTAAACACGTAATTTGATTTGAGAGAGAAAAATCACTTGAATTTTTTTTTTTTTTTTGTCATTTTGAATTTGCATCACCCTGGTGAATAGCAAGTCAAGGTGTAAAGCTTTTAAAAAATACCTATGGCTTCCACAGGGATTATGTATAAGAGTAGTCTTACCTAAAAAGGCAAGAGGTACTATATGAAGATGATTTTATGCATATCTATGATGATATAACTGCACACATTTATATTTGTATATAGTGGATATACATGAAGAAAAAATAGGAAGCATCAATAATGTGCAAGCCCCACTACGGATACGCAGGAATTGCTTGTGTTTATTTCAATTGTTGAATGCATAATTTTTTATAATTCAAATTTAAAAAATATTGATGTTTAAGGTATGTAGAGTTTGCACGAGGCTCTTCATCCATATATAAGCTCCTGTGCTGTAGAATAAAAATTATGTACTAAATATACAGAAAGCCACCTTCCAAACCAGTGTGCTGCTTGCAGGAAGCTGTGGCACAGCGGCAGCTCTTGGAATCTGCAACAGTGGTCAAGCCTGAATCCTTCCTTTCTTGCCTGTATGCTTCCTGATCCTTCCTGGTGCCTGCTTCTCTGAAGTCATAGCCAATAACATGCTTGGGATAAGATCGGAACTCTTTTCAACTGGAGTCTCCCATATGTTCATTATAGAAAATGTGTTTGCGTTTTCACTGCAACACACCGCATATACTGACACTGCCTGACTGTGAATTCATAGCTGAGAGGGAAGATGGGGCGGGAGGGACTGGCAGAAGAAGTGAAAGAAAGTTGGTGAGAAGTAGAATTCTAGCCCAAGACGCTTTCAGAGTTTCACAGGACTCTGGAAGCTCTCCTGTTTGGCATAATTCTCATTATAGAATGCCTGGGTTATTGGGTTTTTTTGTTGTTTCCCCCCGCCCTTCTCAGGCCCTTTTCCACATAAACATGCCTAAAATTTCATCATTTATAGCAACACATGAACTTTCTGAGTGTGAGACCTCTTGGAAACCAAAGTGTTTAATTTTCATTTGGTTGAAAGCTATCTCTAAGATGATTTTTTTTCCTGACCTCTGATTCTTTTGACTCTTATTTCATGGCTATTTATGGCTTCAACATCACCAACATAATCTGACTAATTATCATTTGGATGTGTGGATGGATAGGGATGGGGCAGAGAAAAGGTAACTACATGTTATCTTTGTTGATTATACAGCCTGCTATTACAAAACAAAGGAGGGCATAACTAGCACACAAAAAAGTGAGAAACATTTATTGACTGAATCCACATCTTTGTACTGCTTCCAACAGACAGCTGTGTGGAGTTTTACAGCATCTGTTCCCACAAAGTCCACGACCTTTCCAAGGTGTCTAACTCCTGGTAATCTGGAATCAGGGGCCATATCATGACCAAGTTTACTTGTTCCAGGTTAGGTGAGCTTTTCAATTGTACACTGGATTAGTTTGCTAGAGCTGCCATAACAAAGTACAGCAAATCAAAGGGTTTAGAGAAACACATGTCTCTTCTCACAGTTCTAGAGACTAGAAGTTTGAAATTAAGGTTTCAGGAAGTCAGGTTCCTCCTGACAGTTCTAGATGGGAATTTTCTGAAATCTCTTCTTAGAATCTGGTGAATGCTACTAATTGGCTTGTTCCACTATCTGCCTGTCTTTATATAGCCACCTTTCCTCTGTGAGTGTCTCTGTCTTTACCTAGCCTTCTTTTAAGGGACTGGTCTTTGAATTTGGAGCTCACCTTATCCATATGACCTCATCTTAACATTTGCTAAGACCTTATTTCCTAATCAATTCATATTCTTAGCTTCCAGGAGGCATGGATTGTGGAGAGACTATTTGCAATCTCCTACACCCACCAAGAAATGAATACATCTTTCTAATATGTAGGTGTCTATTGTAAAAAGTGCAGAGTAAATATGCTTCTACTTAAGATATATGAGTTTTTCCATTTTTTTTTCCAGCCAAGAATTTCCTTTTTCTTGTCTTATTCTTTTAAAGATTGAATTTCTAAATTTTATTTTATTTGTGAGGGAAACATGTAGATCATTTCCAAGAGTAGTTCCCCTAATTCTGATTGTTTCTTGAGGAATAAAATAGTATGGGCTGAGTAACATGACAGCACAGACACTATAGGGCCTATGGGCTCCTCTCTGAGTTCTGGAAACAAGCTTTGCCAGGTCCCATTATTCACATTAGCTGTGCTCTGTGTCCTCATCTTTCCCTGCCCCCTCTACAGTGTCCTCTACATTACCAGTGCATTTCGTCCTCATCATCAAAATCCTCACTCTTCAATGACCTAACTGAACCACTTCTTTCCATAATTTTTTTCTTTTCTATTCAGTCTCCCTCAAGTAAAATTAATTCATTTGTCCTCTACCTTCTGTATTGATTGGACTTCAGTTTCTTTGGATTTAGTGATGCTTTTTAGCATCACTATTTCTCTTGGTCTGAATAAAGAATATATTTAGCCTTTTCTGAGACTTGGCAAACTGCGGATAATAGTGCATGCTTCTATTGTTTAACATAATGCTAAGTAGAAAGTAAGATTTCAACAGATGCTATTTGTCCTTTGTGATCATTTTCTTCCTTGTCCTGTGGTTATTTGCGGAGAAATATGTACCTCACTACACAAGGCACTACTGAAAGCCAGGGTCTGAGCTCTATCTGTGTTAGCATGCCAGATGCCTCCAAGTACTTGCAGGTTATACAACTGTGCTTGGTACACTTTCATAGATTTGATAGAGAAAGGAATTCTTTTCAGATGCTGTCTAAACTCTTAACTACTATGTCAAATCAACTCTTGTTTTTAGTGGAATTCTAGTAGAAAATTCTTCATTCTCCACAGATTTCTTGAGATACACACAGCAAACATTTTGTGTGCTTTTTGATGCATGCATGGTAGAATAAAATAATTTTAATAACAATATGAGTAAGATTTTACTCGATACTTGATATATGTTAAGAATGGAAAATATATTGTCTCAGTTTCTTATTTTGTAAGAACTATGCACTATTTATACTACTATTTCTGTTTTGTTTTGTTTTGTTCATACGGGTGATGGAACTCGCGACCTTGCACTTGCGAGGCAGGCAGCGGAACCACTGAGCTAAATCCTTGGCATCGACTGTTATTCCTAATGTCCAGAAAAGGAAAGGAAGTTCTGAGATGCTAATCTAGCTGTGCAATGGAAAGCCACAGTTATGATTTGAAACAAGGCAGAGGTCTGAACTCAGTTTAAACTGGCTCTAAAGTCCTTGTCTTTCACTCTCTATTGTGCTGCCTTCTTTCTGTTTTTGAGGTTATAAAATAAACTTAAGAATTGGGCACAATCATATTCTACTTCTAACACCTTGTCACAGTTGATGTGTTCACTTTGCATATTATCTCCGTCCTTCTGTCAGACTCTCCTATATAATGGGTAGCACAATGCATATGTCACTTTGTACTCCGTTATTTCACCACCTTGCCTACTTTCACCATGTATTTATCCTGTATCATGAAACAGTTATCACCACATTTCTTCTTGGAGTGACAAAGCTTGTGGTCAACCAAAATGAAGACTTTGGTGTGTTACCCCAACTCACTGTGCATTGATTTAATTTCAAATACTTTTCTTTTTTTGGAAAAGGGTATTCAAAGGGAAACTCATGAAAGTTACAAAAGAGAGCATAGCCACAGATGGGAACATGGTGATTTTTATTCTGAACTCAAAAGGGTTGTTTCCTCTCAATGTGTAGAGGATATTTTTTAATCTCTTTAATACTCCTGGGCTGAACTCTCTACAGAAAAGCCAAAAGAAAACAAAAATATCACATACTTTGGAGAGAGGGGGAAGAGGGGGAGAGAGAGAGAGATCCTAGTAAAAATTAAGAGAAAAAATAGTAAATATTGAATCTGGTTACCTATATTAAAATTATACAAAAATAGAAGTTATTAGACTCCACAGATCTTAATCTTGGTTGCAGGTAATTTATAAAATTATTGTATTGTGACTTAAACTCACTGCAATAGAAAAAAAAAAAAAGGAAGAAGTGTTCTTAAGTGCTCTTTTTATTTTCCCTTTTTCGGCGTCAAGAGCCTGTTAGACCCTGGACTGAGGAACAATTGGAATGACTTAATAAGAAGTTTGAAGACAAACCATTGTTCAGCCTTGGGAGAATCCTAAATTCATGGAAGATGTTCCAGGAGACCCAGTGAGGGTGGGAGAGTGGAGAGAAGAGAAGAATAATCAGCATCAAGGATGAGGAGGGAAAGAAAGGGAGCAAAGCAAAGAAAAAGGAGGAAAGAAAGAAGGTTTGGAACCTGTAGTTCTCTTTTGTTCTGAGTCACTCCCATCATTTACCCTTAAGTATTCTTTTGTCCCTAAATGCCTGTGGCTCTACAGAGACGATTTGAACTACTGGATCTTAGCCCTGGGGGATTCCTGGTGACCTTCCAATTGAGCTCCTGTCACACCCTCTCATCGCTTTCCTTCAGAGGGACACACACTTAAACCCTGTTCCCTTCAGAAAACCATGGAACTGCTACTTGTCCCCCAGCGTTCCCACCCCCAACCTTCTCAGCATAAGTTCAAGGAAATGATGGCCGCTGTCCACAGCCTGTTACATTTATTTGCCCACATATACATGTTAATTAAATGATTGTTTTATAACAGTTTAATATCCATAACAATAAACTAAAACAACGCCGCAAATG
This sequence comes from Fukomys damarensis, assembly GCF_012274545.1. NCBI lineage: Eukaryota > Metazoa > Chordata > Mammalia > Rodentia > Bathyergidae > Fukomys > Fukomys damarensis. Next base: position 26,317,975 of record NW_022900943.1, on the reverse strand, counting down.
GCAAAGCATAGAGCAAGAAATTTAGCAATAATCTTGGGAGTTGCTGTTTACTATTTATTGAACATCACTCTGAATAGATGACTTTAAAGAAAGATGAGTAAAGGGATAGAAGGACAGACATCATTTTGTGAAGAAAGATTACTGTCTACATAGTATCATTAAGAGTAACATACATCAAATTTAAATGTTTATTTACAGATATGAGTTCCCCAAAATATCTCTGTAAGATTAAAACAGGTGAAAAACAATGACAATTCTTGACGATTCTTTCAAGAATGATCGAGTTTTTAAATTTTGTGTTTTTGGACAAGATAGAGTTAGTCTTTGCCATGAAACAATTCAATAACTAGGACATATACTCTACTTCTTACTTTTATTATCTGATAACTCAATATTTCATTCTCTTCTTTCTCGTCAAGGGCAGTAATATTTACTTCCATTTTTGGAAACTTTAATATCCATGGTGGTTCAGACTCCCAAGTACTTTCACAACAGTGATCCTTTCCCTGACCATTCACAACTGTCCAGCATTCTTCCCCCACCTCTCCCTGGGTTCACTAAGATATAGTTTGTACACCATACCGTTGACCCATTCATATTATAGTCCCATGGTCTTTAGCATTTTCACAAAATTATGCAGTCATTATCATCAACTTTAAAATACACTTATTCCCAAGTGAAATCTGGTACTTCTGAGCAATTAGTCCCATGCTGCCACTCTCCCAACCGGGCGAAGCCACTAATCTCCTTTTTTGTGGATGAGTAGGGGCTGAGCAAAGGGCAGGGAAATAGAGCCAATACAGGACATGTTATGAAAGCATTCCACCAAGAGTGAATAGTATTAGATTCCTCCCCTGGGGTCTCTGATCTGGCTGCAAATACAGGCTCATAGGTAGCTAGTGTGAAGACATCGGGATATTTAGATACCAGCTTTTGTCAGTGATTACCTTGAGGTGGTCCAGGGACTTTTCCTCCCTGTACCTTCAGTCCTACTTCATGCAGATGCAGAGGGAGATCCCGTGGTTAGGAGAAAGACTTTAGGCAAAAATATACAGATATGCACAATTAGAAGATGTGTGTCCTAGTAGCACCAACATTTATAGAAGGTTTGAGTGAGTGCCTAGAAATCTTTTCTCCCTCATTGCTATATCTTAAAGTAATTTTTTTCTCTTCATTCCTCTTTATTGTACTCTTAAAATTTGAGGTTACCAGTAATCCAAGATATTATTTACTTTCTGCAATACTACCACACTTTCTTGAAACTGGTAGTTCTGGCTTGATCTCTACCTTCAGTCCCAACTGGACTCTTATTGTTTTAGTTTCTACTGTGTAATAAAACTGTTCTGTTTATCTTTTTTTTGTATTAAACTCATTTTTTGCCTTAGTTATTTGAGTCAAATTCTTGAAATAAGATTTGCCAGCCAGTTTATATGGAGCCTCCATGACATTTCCTCCAGAAATTCTCAACAGTAGATTAATTTTTCAGTGGTTCAAGGTAATTTGCAAACTGGTATAGATAATCTATGATTATGGAAGTTATTTTCAACAATGCATTTTATTTAACCCAATGTATCACAAATATTATTTTGCCATGTAATTGATACAAAATTATTAATCTACTTAATTTCTTTTCATCATACTAGTTCTTCATCACTACTGTATATTTTAAATTTTTAGGATATTTCAGTTCATCCCAGACACCTTCTAATAGCCACATATGGCTGGTAGTTATTATTTTGGATTGCACAGCTCTATACAATAGAAATACACATTTTCATTCGTAAAGCTCCTCAAATAATGTTCCTAATCTGATTGTCACACTTTAAAAATGAAAGAAAAAATATTGTGCCTGGATACAGAGCTGTCTTCATCACTGGCCATGTGTTATGAGTTAAGAGCTTCTGATTCTTTGCGTGGCTGTATCACAAACACAGGGTAATTCAGGCAACTTCTCTGTAACTCAAGTTTCCTCATCTATAAAGCAAAGATTGAGGTAGTGGGATGATCCTGAGTTCTTTTGCCATTTAAGAATCTTACAAATCGACGGAAGCATTTCTTCCAGGAGACGAAATTCACAGCCTCATTTCCTTCGATGTTTGGCCTTTGGGGCTGTGCTCGTTTAAATCATTAGATTACATTTTTTGGCAGCAATAACTCTGAAACATCCACCATTTGCATCTCTGACAGCATTCCTTCTGCTACGGAACCTACCCTTTTAGAACATTCGACTTACTCAGTATTGCATAAAGCACCTTCACAAATTTCAAGTGAAAAGGATTTCGAGGAAGTCAGATTTAGCACCGTGTTCTTTTTCAAAGGTTCTGGGAAATTACTTTCAGTGAGCTTAAAAAACAAGGACGATTTAATATTGTATGTGTTTTAAAATACTTGTCTTATTTCTTTGGTTCTATTTACTATTAAGCGTTATTGGAAATTCTACCTCTTTCCATTTGCTCTTGTAAAAAAAGAAAAGGAAAAGAAGAAGAAGAAAAAAAGAAAACCTTAAAGTCTCTTTCCAATTCTGAAAAAGCTTGGCTAAATACTGGTGCTATTTTCAACTGATAGTAACTGGCAACCTCACATTTTGCAAAGTTCAAGAAGAACAGAAATGCAGCTTCAAATATGCTGCTCTGTCAGCAGGTTCGGGTGAACAGGAAGCAGACAATGGAAGGCAAATATCTGAACCCCAACGCTTCTTACTCAGAAAGCGGCACAAAAGGAGACTGGCTTCCAGCTCACCGTAGATGATTCTGCTGCGGGATACAGGCAGCACACACTTCTAATCAGGCTTCTCCCATCCAAATGCACCAGATCTTCCATTAAACTCCTGTTTTAAAGTACTATTTATTTTAATAGTGTTGCTACCGACAAAGATGTATCTACCTCACACTATGCCGGAAAACCATAGTTTCCAGGGTTCCAGGGAGGCAGTAATTGCCTAATCCTTAAGAACATGGGACTAGCAGGAAAACAGAACTGTCAGGCTGAAAGACATTTTCTACTAGGCTTATTTTCCTAGATTGCAAAATGCGAATAAGAATCTTGACCTCATAAGATCGTTGTGATGACTATATAAAGATAATACATGCAAATTCATGCAGTTATTCTTGGTGCATGGTCAGTGTTTAATAACATCCCTGTATCTTAATTATCATTGCTGCTTCTGAAGTAGTAATAGCATTCATAGTATTTCTCAAAATACTTTTTAAATGCTAGTATTAAATATTTCCTTTCTGCTTATATGAAAAAGATAAATTTCTAGAATCATCCCCTTACAATATAATTATGTTTAAATTTATATTTCCTCAAATAGTCCATCTAAGATACTTGAAAGTAAAGATAAGGTTATGTTGTATTTTCAGCAACTACTGAAATGCTTAATGCATACATTTTCATTAGAAAAAAAATACTTTTAGGTGACAAACAATGGGAGTGCTTTCCGGGGGAAGTCACTTGGATTTTTACTCTTTCACAAAAAGTCTTGGAAATCTTAATATGAGCAATATGAATGGATAGGGCCAGTGATTTAGCTCAGTGGTTCTGCCGCCTGCCTCACAAACGCAAAGTCCTGAGTTCCATCCCTGGTACCAAAAAACAAAACAAAGAAAGAAAAACATGAAATGTGACTTTCATCGTCTCGGGTCTGTGACAACTTCTCTAAAGAACATACACCAAATACCTCCTCATTCGACACAGAGTAAGTATAAACCCTGCTTACTTCTTTGAAGTATCTATTAAAAGTGGCCCGTCTGGTACTATGACTTAGGCCTCCCAACTCTCTGTAAGAGACAAATACAGAGAATTTGGTGAAATGGAATCTGAGAACACCCAGGTAGAAGAAGGTCAGTCCTCCAAATGCACCAAAGTTGGGCTAAAAGAGACTTGCTCACAAAGACGATTTTGGTAAACAGGCAAAACTGGCATCTCAGGTCATGGGTGTCGACTTTACCTGTAGATGTGCTATGATTTCCTTTGTCTTAGAGAGACAGTGAAGAGAGAGGGAGAAAGATGAGGAGCGGGCAGACAGAGATAAACTGAAGTGTGAAGTGAAAGAGAAGAAAAGACTGTGCTAAGGCGTCTGACAAGAAAAATATGGGGTTTCCTGTAAGCCAAAGGGACCCTCAAGAAGTAGCCACTTTGAGTCATCTTCCAGATGCCCCACACCAGAAGGAGTTTCCAGAGGTTTGGAGCTACAGAGATCTGAGCAGATCAGCCGCAGAGTATCTTCCTGAGGGAACCAATGAAGGGAGGACCATGCTGGAGAAGTAAACACTGGGACACTAATCAGAGATGGCACCAGGAGAGTGAAACCACTTCAGCTGTTTGCTAGCATCCTCTTTTCCTAGTCATGACTTCAGAGGAGTAGGCAGAAACAAAGGGAAGATGGGAGCATCCAAGGGGCTTATGACAAAGAAGCCTTGAGTTGGATAGAAAGTGGAAGTTTTACAATTGAAATGGAGATTTTTTTTTTTCAGACTTTAGTATGAAAAATACCAGGATGACTTTTCTGGTCCCACGTTCTGCATGAAACGTGTGCCAGATGTTTTCATGGGATATGGAAAGGTGTCTGAAAGAGTAAGCAGAAAGTAGTGATGAAAGGAAAAACTAAAACTTGTTTCTGTGCACTCTGGGTGCAATGAGGTATGCGTGACACCGATGTCGATGTCGCTCACAACTCTGCAAAGGAGGAAAGAAGAAAGAGATGTGTGAGGGTCCCTGGGTGAGAGGTGAGTCAGTCTGGTTCAGCGGTTCAGTCCCTGATGCCCTGGAAAAGCGAACTAGCAGCAGTGAGAATCCTGCAGCCAGCGGAACTTCTGACTGCACCAGGAGCTCTTCCCACTGTGCCACATTTCCTCCTCACGATAAGGACTTCCATTTTTATTGCACTTTAAAATTAACAAAGCACTTGGGTGAACCACTGCCTTGCCAAGAATGTTTAGTCAGAGGAAAATTCTGTTTAACAAGGTGTCAAAACAACCATTAACGACGTTTCTAAGAGCATTATCTTAGCACTGCAGGGAGTCAGCGTGATGTAGAGAAAATACAGGATTGGGAATCTGGAGGCTTAAATTCTGGTCATAGCTCAATGAGAAGCTTTGAAAAAGGAGCGAGGCATTCGGCGTCAGATTGAGATTCAAATTCTGGCTCTGTTATTTAGCAGCTGTGTGACCTAAGGCACAATGCTTAACCTCTTTAATCCGCAATTTCTTCATGCATAAAATGGGAAAATGACAACCACTTCCTAGGATTGCTGAGAGAAATAATGAGATTATATAAAGGCCCAGGAATGTGTTTGGAAGCCAACAAGGGTCCAAAAACTATGAGCTTTACCAAAGCACCCATCAGTGCATGGTCTTGACCTCTGACCTAAAAGAACTCTTCCTATAATGAGATAACAACAATATAGTTTAGAAAATTCTTTAAAGTGAAAAATTATATCAAAATAATTTGTTTTTCTTGTTCTCTTCCTGATGACGTCTCTTTTTCAACTGTGGGAGTACAGAGTGAAGTTAAAGTGGGGAAATACCTTCTTGTCTTTAGAAAACAAATTCTAAACTCTCAGAGCCAATTTGCTCTGTATTTCTTAGGCTCTAATTACTTTTATTAATGCTTTCATAGATATTATTTTTTTATTCAGTACAAAAGACCCACATATTAACTGTAGACAGAATGGGTAGTATTACAAAGAATTTCAATTTTTCTAGACAACAATGTCTTTAAGAATTGGCTTAGGTATATTGTTTTATATTCTATTTTTTAACTTGAAACTACATAATAGGATTTTCGATTAATCTCTTGAAATTTGGTGTAATATGTGAGTCAGTAAATTGTCAAATGAGGAATCATAATTCACTAAGGAGAAACACAGAACAAAAATACTCTCCTAAAGTTATTTTATTATTATGAACTATACCATACCTCTAGAAGACAATGGGAAATATTTGTGTACAGTTTATAGAAACATAAGAAACCAAAGACTTGAGTAGCCATCACCCAGAGTTAGGACTAACATATTTGAAGTTCTGTAGAAGTACATTTGGGCATTTTCTCTCCATTGCCTTGTGCTTTCTGAATCCTGCAAGAAGTAATCTCTACCTTCAAGCATGATGCTCAAAATGCTTAATAATCATGGTGGAATTTTCATGTGTCCCTGCCAATGGTTTTCTTCCCTATCCAGGGTCCCAGAGGCCAGCAGGTAGGAGAGTTTTCCTAACCACTTCTCTTGTCTTTTGATTTTACTTGTCCTTTTCCATGTCATTTTTAAAACTTTATATTTAGTTGAATTTAGTAACTTTTCTGCTATTGTCTTTGTTTTTATTTGCTTGTTGATGTTGCTGAAAGGATTTCCCTTTCATGCTCATGATTTTGCTCATCTATTCATTCAGAATATCTCACTGTCTAATTGTAAGACCTTTATAGTATATAGCATTAGTTTCTCTCATTACTTCCCCATTCCTTTTCAAGAATTTTCTAACAGATTTTTCAAGCTTATTTTCACTGTGAACTTTATACTCAAATTGTCTAGATCCAAAATGAAACAAAATAAAACAATAAGGGTTTGTGCTGTATTGAGATTGTATTAAAGTTATATATTAAATTTAGAAGGTGCCCACAACGAAGATGTCTTTGTGTTTATTCAAAGATAGTTTTGTGTCTTCAAAAAGATATTTTGAAGTTTACTTCTTATTGCTTTTGTCTATTTCATGTTAACTTTATTTCTAGGAAATATGTCCCTTTATGAAGTAGGATTTTTCTTTCACTATATCTTCTAAATGATTATAGTATGTACATATAAAGGCTAATTGATTTTTTTGTTTATCTTACAGTATATTGCTCAGAGATTTTATTTTTTGTGTTAATTTTATTACATGTTCTCAAAGATTTTCCAGGTATTCTGTCACATCTTGTACCAACAGAGATATTTCTTTTCCAATTCTCACAGCTCTGATATTTTATGCAGTCGTAAATAGCCAGTATCCTTGTCTTTCTTTTGACTTTAGGAAAATGTATTTACTGTTTTCCCTCTAAATTAGACTCTGGGTTTAGGATTGAGAAAGCTGGCATACACACACAAACACACACACACACACACACACAGATCTATAGACCAAATCATATATGTATATCAATGCAAAAGCTTAAAATGAAATGCTATCACATATACTCCAATAATACATTTAAAATAATGCACAGTGAACAAGTAGATATTTTAGAAATGTAGGAATGGTCCAGATACAGAAATTCCTATGGTATATTTACATTTATGGCTAAAAAAGGAATCATATGATTATCTCTAGATGCTGCTAAAAAGTCCAACAAATTCAATCAAAATTTCAGATTAAAAAACTTTCCATAAAAATAGGAATTTATGAATACTCTCTTAAAATAATATACCTATGCTTATAAGTCTATTCTTATCCATATAGATAGATGACAGAGATATAAAACTGAGTTCTAAATGGGACAATATTAGTTCTTAATGGGGAAATACTATGGACATTTTTCTGAAGTCAAGAATTATTGTTTGACATTGTGTTAAAGCCTTAGCTAATGCAATCAGACAAAGATTATGTTAAATTTGAATATGGAAATATGTACAACTATAACTGTTTAACTCATGCACAGGTTGTGGTTTGAAAGACACCTGTGTAAGCAAGAGTAGGTTAAGGATAAATTTATTATGAAACAAAGGAGTGTTTCTACTACCTATGGATCTGAGCGTTAGAAATTCTGTTCTTTTCAGGTATTTCAACATGTAGACATAGTTTTAGATATTATTGGTTTTCAAAGCTGTATTTGTTTTTTTATTCATGTATTTTTTCTCTCCTTGTTTCAGAATAGATTTAGTATGGCTTATTGGAACACACAAAATAGCAAGATAAAAATTTAAAGTAAATGTTAAAACAGAAAAATTAAAACTAAGAAAGTGAAAAGTAATAGATGAAACTAACACATTTATAGAAACACTTTGGTTATTGCAAATTTGAGATATAAAGCCATTTCTGGCCAGTCCTCTAAAGTAAAATATATTTCATCTTTCTCCACAACTTATTATCATTTGCATGTACATAAAATCATTTAAAATAATAGCAAAGATGTTTCTATAGGAAGGGATGGCATACAAGTTCGTGACACATTCAGAGATTTCCATGTGTGAAACACTGGCATAAATTTCTAACTTTGATTATCAAAATGTGTTCTAGGGCCTGAGTGTGGGTATAGTACCTTAGATTTTTACATATGTAATATTTTTAATGCTGGTCAGCAGGGTAACTTTTTATCTATAGCTCCTATATTTATGAAGCTTTATTATCTATACCTCACTGAGGTTACAAAGAATTTAAGGAAGGTTAAGCAACAGCAAACACAGCCAATACACACAGTAAAACAATTAAAATGCAAATAAAAAAGCAATCAGAAACTACATAAAGTAGAGGAACACAGACAAATCTGCAAGACTACTAGACGCAGCTTACAGAGTTTTGACTGTACTTGATTGTTATTATTTCTTTTTTTCCCTCATTGAGTTTATTGGTACATAAGGGGGAAAATTAGATCTTTATTATTTCTTGTTTGTTTGTTTGAGACAGGGTCTCACTGTACAGTTCAGGCTACCCTCGATCTCTCTATGTACCACAGGCTGGCCTGGAATTTGCAGCAATTCTCCTGCCTCAGCTTCCTGAGTGCTGAGATTACAGTTGTCTGCCACCATACCTGGCTCTGGCTCCAATTGATTATTATATTTAGATTTTCATTGATTGTGCTCTAAAGCTAGAAGGGAAACATGATAAAAGTTTTTCTTTGATTTAAAAAACCTTTTAATTTCTTTATGAGATTTTTTTTCTGTTATTAAATTCTGAAAGGAATCTATCAAGTAGACCTATCCATGAACAGTGAGAAGTCACAATTCTACAGAGTCGCAGTTCTATACTCTTTGCCATCTCCAAAGCTTTGTCAGGAAATTAGCTTTATCTTACTGGTTTATAGTTAGTTCTTTAGTTAGTTCTTTATATGAGCTTGTTTTTCTTATCTAGATTAAGAGCTCTACGAGAAGTAGGCTATGCCTGCTTATCTTCCTAATGTACTTTTCCTGATAAAGGGGGCACTAACAAATGTTTATTGAATGAATAAATGATGAATTATGAATAAGACAAACAATGCATTAACTATTCACCTAATTGCATGTCTCGGCTGTTACCCAAAGCACTGGGCTTGGGATAGTTACTTAATAGTTCATTTATACAACAAATATTTATTGAACATCTACTATATACCAGACACTCTTGAATGCTAAGATTTAAATAATAAGCAAAAGAGGAGAAAAATTTCTTCCATCATAAGGCTTCTATTCTACAGTGGAGAAATGAATAATTTCAGTGTGTAATACGTTAGATAGCAAGGAATGCTTTGGAGAAGGCAAAAAGATAGTCGAGTTCTGTGAGTGTGTGTGTGTGTGTGTGTGTGTGTGTGTGTGTGACAGACTGAGAGCAGCAATAAACTGAAGGAGAAAGACATTATTTGTCCATCTTCTTTTCTAATGGTGATGTGTAGACAGAATTAAAAACCATAATGATTTAGCTCTAATGATCTCGAGAAAATAATGGTGTCGAAGCCAAAGTATTTCTGATATCCAGGAACTAAAAGGAGTACGCACATCTGCTTCCTTTGGTTGTGCAGGGCCAGTGGTGGGTATATTCAAATCATCCCAAAGATAAAGCAAGGTCATTTTGGGAAATAGGTTAGGAAAAGCAACTGAGAAGACTAGGAGGAGAAGAAATCCTCGCACTCCAGGAGCCTGTTAAGATCCCACACTCTGTTTTACAGGAAGGAACTCTAGGACTAATTTTCTACAGGCAGTCAAAGTGGAATCAAGGTGGGAAAAAAGTAATTTCCTGTGCTGGATTTGGGCCAGGACTTTGGAATTAACACCTCATCTCTTGAAAAAATTGCCAGGGGATCTTTAATAATCATCACAGGAGAGCATGGCCCAGGATTTACAGCTCCCGTGTAGGGTCAGTCTTTAGAGGGCAGCGCCGCTTAGCACTCGGAACAGGCGGCAGTGACAAATGAACCTGAATTCCACTCCCTGATTTACATGCTCTCTGTGCTCCCAGCAGCACCTGCTTGTCTTTGTGAAGAGCGCCTTTGCCTAAGGACTGCCCAGACGTTGCTCTACAGGATCAGATCAAGTGATGCTTGAGGGCCTCGGCAGCCCAGGAATGGAACAAAAAAAATGGGTCAAGAGATTTTTGCAGAGGGGATTGTTCTTGTTAGGGAGGTAAACACATCAACATGGGTATTACAAGAATAACAAAGACAGTGAGCACTGAATTAGGAATCCAACACTGGATTTTCATCTCTGCAACTACCACACCATCCAACAAATCACACACTCCTCAGAGCCTCGGTTTGTCCAAATGCACCTAAAATAAAATCCAAATGACTCACCCAACATCAAAGGTCCATCACCTAATTTAGTGTCTACTTGTCTCAAACTTTAGAACTCTAGAATCTGTTTTCAGTGCTCCTCTTTCTTTGACCTCAGCTCTACTGGTCATTGTCCTATTCCTCAAATCACCCAACTCACCTGGAAGCAGGGCTTCTGTCCTTGATTTACCCTTTACATGGAAGTCTACTACCATAGAGCTTAGTGCCTCTTAATGGCTAATTTCTTCCTGTTATTCACATATTATTTCTCCGAGACTCTAACTCATCCCCCAGCCCAACACTGTCCTTTGGCCCATTAGTTGTATTCTCTTAGAGCATCCCTTTTTATTAATAGCATGACATTTATCACTTTCTAAAAATATCTTTTTATGTAATTGTTTCCATGTGTAATGTGCATCTACAACCCTTCTCCACACCCCCTACAATCAGGGTTTCCATAAGCAAAGGAGACTTTTATATTTTTTCACTAATTTTATGCCCAGTGTTTAGTACAACAACTAGCAAAGAGCAGATCCTCCATGAATACAGACAGATGAAGAATGGACTCAGTGTTTTCCCTGGACTGGCCAAGCTGTGGAATGGAAAGCCGTATCTGTAGCTAGGATAATTCTCAGCTCTAGGCAATACTGGGAGATATGGAAAGGTTTCTAGGTCTTTCTCCTTCTGTTTTCACCTCCTACCTCTTCTAGATAGCATCTTCCCCCTGGGAGCACAGTTCTTGGTTGCAATGAATTGAATATAGAAAAAGAGTATGAAATAAAGATAATGAGATAGAATGAATCAAACAGACAATACAGTGCCTACCTCCTAGCAAGGACTATTTCCTCCTTTCTTCCTACATAGCAATGGTGACCATTGATATAACATTAAATAAAAAAATAAAGTACAATATTATTTTTAAGATTGTACACTTTCAAAATAATGAGTTTCTAATAGTGGATTTTCAAATGTTACATGGCATGACAATATGGAAAGGTCAGGAGCAGACAAAGAATGAATGGAGCTGAAGTTGCGTACATAACCGAAGGGTTGATGTACTGGGTAATTGGGATGAAATCTAAGGCAAGAATGTGACAGGTCATGGTGACAGGAAGTGCGGCAGGCGTAGGGCAGGGTATGGAAGGAGCAACAGTTGTGCTTTGCATGGATCATATGACTTCATTGGCTTAAAAACAAAATGAGTCTTTGTCAAGTCAAAGCACACACTTTTCATTTCATCAACACAATGTCTACCAGTTTTCATTGATAACTATTCCTTACTACACCCTGAGGTCGTTTCAGATCACAACTGTCTAGTCTAGAAGTGATACTATTACATAGAAGCAAGAAACAATCCTTAAAGTCCAGAGCCTCTCAAAGTTGGGATGTTAAGGTAGAAAGGCTGTCTTAGTTATTTTGTGCACTGCTGAGATGAAATACCCAGCACGCAAAGTTAAAAGAGAAAGGGTTTATGGTAGCTCACAGTTTGTAGATGTTTCAGTTTATAGTTGGCTGCCTCTGATGCAGGGTGTCATGGCTGAGGGCATCAAAAAGGAGAGTCCATGGTGATCAGAAGGCAACAAAACAGTAAGTAATGGTACAGCAGCTCTCTTCCTGTCCCTAATACTCTAGGCAGCCCATACACACTTAGGGCAGGGAGCACTCACATCCAGGATGGGGCTTCCATCATTCACACTCAGAATCAAGCCAAACCAATTATTGGACTAATTTAGTAACCACACACCCTTAATCCCACCATCACACACTCTAGGTTCAGCCACTGAAAAGCCCGCCTGTGACCACAGAAGCCATTTGGAGGGTCATCTAGACACAAGCCATAACACAGGTACAATCAAAATCGGTCGAACACAACAATGAAATTTCCATTAACGAGGTTTCTGGAACAGTGCTCTCTCTTCAGTAGTTGGTTTTGAATTTCTAGATTTACCTGCGTTCTAAGTATAATGTCTAAGCTTGCCTCCTTCTGCTTGAAACGGTGCAAAAAAATGTCAGATGGGTGTTAGCAGATTTAAGGTAAAGTCATATTTTTCAGAGAATAGGAAGGAGGACAAGAAATCCCTTTGACTTTACCTGGTTTAGCCCTTAGATCACTTCTTCAGAAAAGAGGTATTTCACATGCTTGCTTTTTCACTTAGAGTACATCCAAGAAACAAAGTTCACCACACAGGGGAAATAATAGTGGTAATTTAATGTGAGTGATAGATTCTAGGCATGAGCAGAAATGAAAATTCGGTAGTTCAAGATGAAGTAACTGTAGGAAATAGTTTCACTTGGAATACTGGAAGGAGGAGCCCGCGTGACCTGAGATCAGCACTTGGGGCCCCAGGAAGACTCTGGAACCACAGTAGAGCAGTGGGCAGACTTGAAGGTGGACAAAGGCGTGACAGACCACAGGCATTCACAGACGTACATCTGAGGCAGAGGGAAAAGTAAAGATGTTTTCTAATTTCTGGCTGGTAGTTTTCATTGCTCTTGGGTGGAGGTCACTGCTCAGACGCATAGAGCTTCTCTAGCAATCCTGAGGCCTTGGGTTTGATCCCCAGCTCTACAAACAAACAAATAAACCATGTTGAACACACTGCCTTAAAGGAAAGAGAAGCTAGTTAGCCCTAGAGACACTGAAAGTGCAGGTGACTTGCTGGTATTAGATTCCTGTGACAGAGTGCAGCAACAGGAAATGAGTAAGGGAGATACAGGTCCCACCAAGAGCACAGGAGAAAGCCAGCACATGGGTTTAGTTTCCTAAGGTCCTCAATCCATGTTGGACGGCCCATTGCCCCACGCTGTAGGTACTCTCTCCTTTGTTTACTTGTTTTCATTTATAAGATGCTTTTTATGAGTACAGTGTCAGCACGACATTACCATCTCACCTTAAAAGTTTCCATTGCATGCACGTAAAATCATTCAAGGCCATTCTACCTAGACAGGTGGTTTCTTTCAATATCAATTTAAACTTGTTTTCATAAATATATATGTATTTGAAACCAGGGAAGAAAAGAAAAGGGAAGCAAGTGGAGTACTAACACAAACCAGAAATCCATTACAACCTACTTTTCAAATACTGTAGGTAATTAAAGACTTTTAACGGGAACTACAGTATTATTTACTTGACAGTGGAACTCTTACAGGCTATTATGTAAATACACATTGAGCACATTTTAAAAGTGCATGCTATTTACTATTCATAAGTGTTGTTAATATGTATTTCATTTAACCCTAAGGAGCCATTTCAGTCTCTTGTGTGAATTTACATTTATGAATGTTTTTATAAAATGCATATTATTTACCCAATAGGCAGCTCTGCTATAAGAAATGCTAGAGCTGATTGCCAATTTTACTTCCCACGCATTTCCATGCAATTGTTCCTTGGGTCTGCCTGTGTGGCTGGGCATCCCTAAATAGCCCTTCCTTTCAGAATCCTGTAAGTCAAGACCTATAAGCTGTTCAAATCAAAGCATTTTCCAGTCTGTTTTGCTAGCTGGGGATTTTAGTATCACATAAAAAGAGGCAAGGATAGGTCTCATCCTAGAAGATAAAATAAAGATTTCAGCACTAAAGATGTCAGCCTACAAAATACGTGTGTGTGATCACCTTGTTTACTCTATGAACTGAAGTCAATATCCACGAAATAAAGATGAGCAACCTCTAGAGTGAGATACCTAAAAGTAAAATTTCTTTCCTTCCATACTTCTTTCCTTCCTTCTGTAAAAGGATAGAAACTTTTCTTCCCCAGTTACTTGTATCAAGACACCAATATGCCCCCCATACATACCATATGCAGAATTTACAAAAGGAATAACGATTCCTTGCCAATACACACACCATATGCAGAATTTACAAACGGAATCTGTTCCATGACTTCTGTACCCCCTCAGTCAGATCAAAGACATAAGCTGGGATCAGAAAAAGAGTTAAAGGGAACAAACTAGGGAAGAGAATTCTTTAGATAGAATCTCTCTAGGCTGAACATCTTCCTATGAAGTGCCACTTCTCAACACAAAGCCTGAGGGACAAACTGAAAGCTTAAAAATTGATTCCTAGATGAGGGGCAGAGGCTTGGTGCTGGTTTTATGACAAATAAAGCTAACGTAGATTGAGAACTGAGATCTTATTCCCATGCAAGTAATCCAGAGGACAAGAGAAAGACTACTGAGTTGCCTTCATGGTGTTTCAGGAGATTTGCTGTGTGGGGTCCTGCTGTGAATAATGATACACTCTATGACTGCACATGGGCTATATTGCTGGGACAAAGCAGTTGTCAAGTTGTCTTGAGATGGTAAAATTGGATGCTTTGGGGATCAAGCGAGGGATCATAAGCAACTGTCTGGACTACAAATGCATCTGGCCAAGGTCAAGAATGAGAGAACCCTAGCGACAAGAATTGTGGAGGAAATCATGACTATGTCGCACACAAGAGTCAACTGGATGTAACAGAACCTCTTTCACTCCATCAGAGTTTTTGTCTAGTGCAGGACTGAACTGGGGAAGAGGAGGATTTCAAAATGTCTGTATGTCTAAGTATTTGAATTTGTGAATCAAGGTCACTTTTAGGAATGCATTTGACCTTAGAAGTATCTATTATCTAAGGATCACTGACATGTATAAGTTTTCGCTTATGGATGGGGAATAGAATGCTCAACAAAAGAAGTTTAAATCCATGATAAAACACAAACTTGAAATGGCGTATTTACCAAAATCCACGTAGGAACCTTAGCACCACATTCATTACACTTCCATATATATGTGTGTGTGCCACACAGCCCGCATGACCTCAGGAATGAAGGATTCACTTTGGAAACTGAGTTGACAGCAAGGCCGTGGCATCCAGTTTCTCTTTACTAGGGATGCTTCGCAGCATGTGATTCCTTGGCCAGTTCAAACCTTCTTGTAACCTGGCCTCAAAAATACATATTTTTTACTAGCAGAAAGATAATGGAGAGCTCTCATCTATGATAGGCTCTTAGTAGGAGATGCCTGGGCTACATTATTGTAAATGGATCTGGAATTTCTGGACTGACGGGAGCCTGGGTGGTTAGAGAATTCGTAAGGCAAGAAATAGAGATGCCTTATAACTGAATTAACTCTCACCAGGTAGAAAATATCTCTCATATATTGTATAAACTCAAGCCCATGCTGAAATACAGTGTTCTTCATGTGCAAGAAGATCAACTTTGGTAAGTGGGGTAATAGTGTTAGATTTCTCTCAGAAGTTTTGTGGCAATCACTTGGACTCTTTTGGTTACTAGAAAAATTTAGTAATAGGTAAGATCTCTGACTCATGAACATCTCCTTTTGCATTTGATTTTTTTGTATTTTCAATATCTGTTTGGAGACTCTGGAAAATTCGAAGAATCTCAGCAACCCAGGCCCTGATTCGAAGTAGATCATAATGTCAGTATGGGCAGTTAAAATCTTCACATTTTTAATAATAATTATACAATTCTTAAACAAATAGGCAAATCAAACTCAAAGCATAATATGAGCATTGCATGGTGTGATAGTTAGCCAAATGGGAAATATCTTTTAATATTATGAAGTAAAATATAAATATAAGCAATTGGTGAAATCTACATCTTATATGGATCAACAAACCAGCATCAGGATTCTGTCATCACTGGGTGCCGGTGCCGTGTTTAAGGTCCTTGAGAGCTTATTCATTGTAATTCTAATTGATCTTTGAATCTTCTCCAATATCTAGTAAACACCATGACTTTTCCACTGATAGGAGCCGTCCTTTAATTTTAGTTAATTAGTACATATGTGTGGTGCGTAATGTTTACATTTCTTGTGTGGAGGTGTACATGCCCATAGCATAGCACACCTTAATTCCTTTTTTTTTCATCCCTTATTCCTTCCCTTCTCTGATGCCTCCAACTCTTAATCCCTTTACCCTGTGAGAAAGATCTAATTTGTGTGGCATTTCAGAACTTCATTAAATCCAACAATTTAATTATTTATTTACTGCTTACCATAAAGACTCAGTTGTGGATTTTTCAAACATAATAGAAAATTAAAACGGGATTGTATAATATTTGACACTAATACTTTCTATTTTTTGAGTACTTAGGAACAAAGTATATTTATCAACATCTTATAATGCAAGTGTTAAATTAAGACATGAAATAGCCATCTTTAAAAGTCAGTAATGTGCAAATCTTAGAGACTACGTAAGCTTTCATCGAATTAATGGCCACGACGTAGGTGTCGGTCAATGTGAGCAAAAGTAGGGCAAGTGTGGTTATGATGTTGATTGGTAATCCGACACTTTAGCAGTGTGTGCTCATCTCTCCTCCCTACACTTCTCACACAGTTTGGAAAGGAAAATGTGTCCTTGCAGGCCTGGTCAATTATAATCATATGACATTCTTATGACATATACAGTGCCGTGTTAAACTGGGATTTGTGGAGAATGTTTCCTTCCTCTCTTAATGAAAGAGGTGAAAGAGGCTGGTACTGTCCTGTCCTTTCTCCCCTTCATGTCCTGGCTAGGGTGCTGCAGCTGTTCATTGGCTAAAAGGTTAAACGTGCTGCTGAGGACAGAAGAAGCTGAGTTCATGCTCACATCACAGTGCCATCACATCAGCCTTGGGTTTTCTGCCTTCAGACTTCCTTATGTGAAGAGGGAAAAAAGGAAAAAGAACAGAAAAAAAAAAAACTTTCATTCACTTAAACTGCTGCTAGCTGAACTGACTTTAATTTGTAGCTAGAAAAAGGAAAAAAACCCTAAACAATACAGTAGTAAACATGACTGATTAGTTACCTGCCACGGACAGGAAATTATCAGGACCCCAGTGTGTTGCAAAATCTCCTTAATGAGTTAGAGAAGTTATTTTTTTGCTATAATCTTTATTAGAATTGCCATTAAATATGTCACTTTTTTGTTTTAATGACTATGGAAAACACAACCTTATTTTTTTAAAATGATACTTAAACCATAAGTTAATGTTATAGAGTCATCTTTCAGGACACCATGAATTTCTGTTAGCTTTCCTTATGAAACTGCTGCCAGCATCTGGTTTTGACCAACAGAAATGGCTATTTATAAGGTTCAACCTTATGCATCTAGCCATCATTATGGGGATAAGAAGTTTCTGACATTTGTCCTCAGCTATGTGGACCAAGGATATACTCTGGGAACGATGTTTTTATATTATATGTATTTGTTTATATACTGAATAAACTAAAATTTGAAATCATCTTTTTTTTTGAAATCTCCCTGCTATATATTATATGAAAGCTTAGCAAAACTTTAATTATACTTTGGGACATCATAGCACCCAATAAAGTCTATATAGTTCCACACAGACACACACAAATCCTTAATATATCACTGATTAAAATCTGATAATTGGAGATGAGTTTGTCACTCTAAATGGACCACACAAATATACTCACACAAATGTGTGTGTGTCTCTCTGTCTCTCTCTCTGTCTCTGTCTCTCTGTCTCTGTCTCTCTCTCTCTCTCTCTCTCTCTCTCTCTCTCTCTATATATATATATATATATATATATATATATA
>NW_022900943.1:26298279-26299550 GCF_012274545.1 Fukomys damarensis | reverse complement strand
TCTATTAAAATATAATAAATATTATTAAAAAATTTTTTGGAAAAAAAAAAGCTGCCTGAAATGTCAAAATAATGCAATTTGCATTAGTTCTATATAATTTTTATTGGATTCAAACTTTTAAATAAATCTTCCAATATCTAATGCATCATATTGTCAAAGCACAAAAAACCATTACACAATTATAAGAAGAACCTCAGAGCTTACTGTCTTCAAATTTAATGGACTCCCAGTGCTTTTTCCCCCTACAAAGACTGTTTTTAAGACATTTCACAGTATTTTATACATTATAAATGGATTCCATTCTTGGCTTAGTAATTCACCTAATGGACAATGGATACAAAAAAAGCTGTAACTCCAGGGACATTAAATTGGTTCTAAACTCTGAAAATTATGGCTTTTACAAAAAAGAAGAAAATACTAAAAAGATGTCTAATGCAACACCATGTCTAATTTCCCACTCCCTCCAGATTGTGTCTAAAAGCTCCTAAACTTCTTAATGACACAATATGTTAAAATTGTGTTACTTTATATTTAGATCTCAGAAAGATCTCAACCATTTCATAACCCCAAGGAGGGTGCACCAGCAGAGAGAGTTTGCAGGCATAAATTGGGGAAACAGAAAGGAACAGGTGTGGGATGCTACAACTATCCCCAAAGACTATGGATTTCTATATTGTAGTAGGGCACCAGCACCTTGTTTGACATCCTTTTCTACTCCCCACAGATATTACAAATACAAATTTCCATTCTAAGAACTGATCGAACTCGTGGCAGTAAGGGAACAACTACAGTGGAAGAAAACGTTTTCTAGATGTTCTTGGTAATCAACTTGAACACTTCTCTCTGGAACTAAACAGTATATCCAAGTAATGGGGTGCAAAAGTTGTTCCACTGAACTGTCGATACAGAAACCTTCACAATGTCAATCCATACGTGACTATAAATATGATCAGCGTCCAAATGTGCAGCATTGGGGTTGATATTGAGCTAGAAGGATGTATCTCCCTTCCTGATTCCCTCCTTTCTGCTTCCTGGCTGCCATAGAATAAGCATCTATCTCCTACCCAGGCTCCTCACTGTCATAGTTTGCCTTGGATGCAACTGAATACTCCTTTAAATCGTGTGTATTCTGTCCTAGCAACCAGAAAACTAGCTAGAGGACTTCTCGTTGCCTAATTCCTTTATTATTTCAAATCTAACCTAATTTAAGAGAAATTCGCCTAACCTGGGTCCTTTTGGTGCTTTAACTTTAGCACTCTGATACATAAATA
>NW_022900943.1:26285668-26298187 GCF_012274545.1 Fukomys damarensis | reverse complement strand
ATATATATATATTTTGCTAAAGAAAAAAATCCTGCCCAAATTTAATTTCCAGCTTCTCTCTTAATTTGTAACTTTTCTTTCCTAAAGGCTGCGTGTTACCTTCCAGCTCTCAAGGAAAGCACTTGATTTTAATGAGAATCACTTATTTTTCTTAGAGGCATGGTACCTCATTCCTCTTTTGGTTTAGTCTGTGAGAGCCACCACAACTGTATTATTTCATTTTGTTTCCCAAAACTTCTTAGCTACTTTTTGTCACCAGCAGCTCTATATGCATACCTTCCTCTTTATGTAAGGTAGCTGGTAAGTATTCCATCATTTTAATAAAAATATTTGTGTGAAAATAAATCTTAGTTTCTCTGTGTTTTCTCAGTGCCCTTTGTGATAGGGCTGACTACTGTCTGTCCCTCCCAGCTGCCAGAATCCCTGGAATAGCTCTTCCCATCTGCCTGAGCCGGGGGCACAGTGCCTACTCAGCTAGGACACAGCACACCTGCCTCATCTGCTAGGTCAGAGTGCACCCACAACAGAGCATGAACCGTAACTATGACTACATACTCAGCTTTTCTCTCTCCCCTAGCTCATGCCCCGCCTCACCCACATGATCTCATCCCCCTACCCCCCTACCCATAAAAGATCCAGTTCAATAAATTTGACTCTGTTTCTCCCTTTGAGTCACTCCAGAAGATCTTGCTCAGAACCCTAAATTCAGATTGAGTTGAATTTTAGTGGGTGGTCACCCTTTACTTAACACTTGTTCCTTCCTTTTATCACCTGTTTATCTAACATTTCCCTGAACTTTTTGAGTCTAAACATTTAAATTAATGTCAGTGTCTCTCGTCCCTCTCCAACATTTTTACAAAATATCCTTGGTCATTCATTGCCTTTAACTATCTCTAGTGATGATTCTAAATTTTCCCTCTTCTCTATAACTTTATGGACTTATAATAGCTAATATACATTACAAAGCTGAAATGCATTAATGCTGCTTTATTTTAGTTCTTAAATTTTATTCTAGTGCACCAGATTGTTCTATGATTTTCACAGTACTCCTAACTTTGTAGGTGAGGAAGTTAAGACATAAAAATTACATAGCTAATGTCTCAAACCATGAAAGAAATCATCATTTGACTCTAAGAAGACTGATTTCAAAGCTTATGAAATACAACTTTCTTCTCACTTAGATACTCAGAACTATGCTTCTAAACTCTACTTTGATCTTTTTTGTTATTTTTCGGAAAAGCCAGTGAGCCTTCTGTATATGTGCTGCTGAAATGAGCACACCGGTGAGCTTTGTGAAACACAATTCTTACACATCTTACCTTTGCTGAAAAAGTCAATGGTTTTCCACGGTAGACAGGGCAATGCCCAATCCTTCCAGTGCACATACAAAAACAAAGACATCCTCCAATCACATTTGACTTCTCCCACCCACGCCGTTCACCCCACCTCTTCACCCCACACCCACTACTTCAGTTACTTTCCAGGAGGTATCTTCCTAGTCATTTTGCAGATCTTTCCAAGCTGGAAGTCACGCTCTTCTAACTTGTCACCTGGAGTCACCTCTACCGCCAGTGTTCTTCTTAAACTCACTTCCTTTCATACTCCTGCTAGTAGCGTACACTCTTTCTGAATATCTTGGCATAAATGTCACCTCCTCTATGGACACTTTGGCTTTCTGAAAGCACCTTTCTTTGCACTATGTTTGAACATTTTGTTCCTGGCTCTCTTGAAGCCCGCATCTCTGATCTCTCTCCTTAGATTGTGAACAAGTCAGCAACAGCATTCAACCTTAAAGATCTTTCTCCTCTCTCCAGTGTAGCCTCTGTAGTGCTGGTAGCTAATAAGTATTTGTCAAATAATGACCCAACCCTTCTTCCCCTTTCCTCACCCTTCTAATGACATTTTATCCCTCGGAATAAAAATCATATGACTGAAGATATTATGCAGGGATCTCTAATGGGAAGATTAACTTGCAATCAGACAGACCTTATACCCTAAAGGATTCTATTTCATACATTTTTCCCTTGAGCCACTTACAGTTTCTCTCACCGAAATATCTGATAATCCGTCAACTACTAATTATAAATTCTGAGAACTACTCGGGCCCCTGAGACCTGGGGATGTGAGACCTAAACCGTTCTGTCTGAAATCGTAGGAACTTGTTTGCCTTTTCATTCCTATCCATTCATGAGAGCAAAGTGAAGTTTTCTAAAGGGGAGCTGATGTGAGATGAGATTGTCAATCGTCTGTTGATGGACTGTGTGGTTGCATATGTTTTACATTTTTCTGTGTTTTATTTCTAATACAGTAAACAATGATTGATGTACCTCAAAAAAAGAAAAGGTCTTCAAAATTTTTCAGAATACACCATGTCAGAGGACCCCAAATTTGAGAATTCTGCTCCAGAGAAGTGCTACCATAAATCCTAGGGCGCTAAAGGTGGCAAAATGCATGGAATCCAATTTCTAAGGACTGCATCTATAGATTCGGTTCACATTTTTGTCCTGTAGTGCACCTTCAGATATATTTTATTGTACTGGGACCATATTGCCAAAACCAGTGGTTTGCAAAGCAACGTTATTGAGTTCCAGAATGTGGTGCTTTTCTAAGGGACTACACACTGCCTCGGGGGAGGTCCAGTATCTGCCCAGTTACCAGAGTTAAGCTAACTTTTCTTACAAGTAACATATTCACCCTTTAAAAAACAAGAATGCATATATGTTTCCTCTTTTCAAGTCCCTGGAAAATTCAGTAATAGTACATAGTAGTGCAGTTATTTTTTTTTATTTATTCCATCAATCTCTGAAAGACATAACATCCATTTGTTATGCAACTGAAAAAAACTGTAATTTCCCAAACCTTCTTTCATTTAGCTAGCTGCATAAGCCTTTTGCGAGGTTATATGCATAACCAGCTTCCTTATATTTTACACTTACATATATTTTTAAATGAATTTATCTTGCCCCTGTGTTCTTATATTTCCTTAAATGTAGTAACAAGAATGTGTGAGAAAAGTATATTTTAGGCTGAACCTTATGCCTTCCCTCTAATAATCGAGATTTAACATTTATGAGTTTTCTTATGTAATTTCTTCTTTCACTAAGGCATACACAAAAAGAAGTGCTAAGAGATTTCTACTTATTTCTACTTTCTAAAAATACCAAGCATACATTCATCTTGGCTAATCTTTCTGTATGTGGTTTCCAATAGATTATGTTATAACATTTTCACTGGTATAAAAATCCTTTATAAATTTTTACTGAAATACTAAACTCATATGGTAGTAAAAATGCTTATAGGGGTGTTGTTTCTTTTTAAGGTAATGCACTATAAAGCTTACCTTGTATCAAAGCATGATATGATGGAACTAAACAAAAGTAACAATCAACAAATGCAAAATTTCAATATCAACTGAGATTTCAGGGAGCCTTCAAAAACCTGTATTGATTCCAGCACCAAACTAAGAAATTTCCTTCACCATTATAATTCTTGCGTAAATGTCTAGTTTTTTGAAGACTCAACTAAACAGGGTAGGGGAAATCATCTAAAATTCTGATCATGAAGTCACATTGAAATGTTTTGTCAAGTCCAAATCTTCCAGGATTACACCTAATTCACAAGCCCGCTGCAATGATTTACTCTTTCACACAGAGCTGCCCTTAGGGCTCTGCCCAACCCTACATAGACACCTTGTTGTTTCGCACATTTCCTTGTAATTTGAAGAGATAAATGGTGACAGCTAGCTTCTGTTTTACCCAAAGAAAGAGGATATTCAGCTTGCCAAGAATTTGGTGTACACCTTAGAACACTTGCCAGCAACAATGAAGAGCAGTAAGTGTGTGTATTTCATTGGGTGAGGGAAGCAAGAGGATGAGACACCTGAATGGAGTCCTTGGAGTAAAAAGTCCTGGGGACGGAGCAGGCAGATAAGCAGTCAAGCTTCTAAATTACAAGTGGGAAGCATATGGAATTAGGCTGAAGTTTGACACGTAAGTGTGAAAAACTGTCTAACGTATTTGAACGTTTTTAATTTCAATTTTACTTAATTAGGTCAACTTATTTCAGTTGGACAGATCAATTGGAGAAAGAAGGTGGTAGCGTGTTTTAATTATGGTAACTCTTTAAATGGCTTCTCTTATAGGGAAACCTGTGTGGAAATAAATGGTGACACGTGCAGCTTAATCTCAACAACAGGTGACACGTGTTGCATGCTTCATATGTGTCAAACATTGTTCCAAGGGGTCCCCCTGGGAGCAACTGATATGGATCTCATAAGCACCCCATGCGGTGGTAGCTACCATCATCTCTATTTCACACACGAACTGAAGCACTGATGGAGAGTTTTAGTCTTTCTCTGGAGAGTGTAGGTAGAAATTGGTAGTGCAGGGACTGAACGTAGGAAGTCTTGTTCCAGAGACCATATATACCCTCACTTCCTATTTGCTCAAGTGTGATGACAAGAGGAAATTTCCTTACAACGCTCTCATGATGAGTTTGCTACTATATAATTTCCCACGTTTAAATACTTAGGGCATGTAAATATTCTTCATTGTTCTTTTCATCACCCTACTCCTTTGCTGCTTTGTGTTGAACAAGCTAAGAGGCCATAGCTTATAACAAATTCCACAGAAAGCACAAAGACTAATTTGTGCACAGTTTTGACTAAGATACATTTTTTTAAGTGGGCAGATCACAGACTCGTCATTGATGCTACAAAATAAATTTTCCGTTGTGTCCTTACTCTCATGGAGCTTGGTAATTTTTAAATTAATATTTAAAGAATAAAGCTGATTTACTGTTTTGTAATTATGAAAGTAGTGAATGTTTGTCACAAAACTTGTAGGAAATCCTAAAGTGGAAAGGACAGAGACTAACTTGAAAGATTAGCCATTACTAGAATCGGGCCTGTCTCCACCAAGAACTTCTGCTTCTCTCACCACCTCACCTCCTGTGTGACTCTGCACTTTCCTGCTTCTCTTTCACGAGGACCACTGTGAGCACGTGGGGCTCACCTCAATAAGCCAAAGTAATCTGCATATTTCAAGATCCATGATCCTATTTACAGTGTCCTTTTTGCCTTTGCTTTGATGTTCCTGGAAGCCTACCATGGAAGCCATTGAGTTTGTTTAAACAGGAAGACTGATGTGTTCAGATTTATATATATTTATATTTATATGTTTTTCCCTCATTGAGTTTATTGGTACATTTTAGGTATATAGTACAGCTACATTCATCACTGGGATCTTGTACTTTTATATGACAGGTCTTGGTTCTCATTTTTTCCCCTTGTCCCTGCCCTCCGTTCACCCTCTCCTCCCTTCCCTATTTACAAAATCTTTATTTCCATTTTTTTGTTTACTCATTTGTTTTTTTCATTTTCTCATATATTTTCTTTTCCCTTATTTCCTTTGCCCTACCCCTCCCACTTTCCCTACACTCTTAGCTCTTTTCTTCCTATTTCACATTGTCAATTATACCATTAGGATCTTATTTACTATTATAATTTTTCAAACCAGAGAAACTAATCAGTATTTACACATGTGTGTCTTATTTATTTCACTTAAGAGTATGACCTCGATGTGCATCCATTTTCCTATGAATGACTCTAATTTCTCATTCCTTATAGTTGAGTAGTATTCCATTTTATAGAAAAACCACACCTTCTTTATCCATTTTCCAACTGATGGGCAAATGGGCTGTTTCCAAGTTGTAGCTATTACAAACTCTGCTGCTATAAACATGGGTATGCATATATCACTGTGGTATTATTCCTTTAATTCCTTTGGAAAGATACCCAGCAGAGGGATGGCTGGGTCAAATGGAACCTCTAATCCCAGCTCTTTGAGGCATCTCCATATGGATTTCCACAGTAGTTGCACCAGTCTGCACTCCCATCAATGGAGAAGGGTTCTTTTCTCCCCACAAAGACTTCTTTGATAGCAGATTTATATTTTTAGAAGACTATTCTGGTTTCCTAATTTTTTATAAATAGGCATCAGGAAACAAATAGAGCCTCTCTTTTTTTAAAGAGATAATCTCTTCGAAGAACTCATATCTTTGTATGGTTGCCCCTCTACCTTTTCTCCCATGGCAACTCATATCACTTGTTCTCTTGCTCTTTCTGTTTCAGCCACACTGGTTTGCTTTTGGTCTACTAAATGTTCCACGCATTGGCTGCCACAATAACTCACACTTACTTCTTTCTGGACTGCTCTTTTCTGTTTTTACTTTAATCTTAATCATACATGAATTCAACCATTACTTCTTCAGAATAACTTTTTCTCTGCTGAGTATATCGGATCCCCCTTAAATATATTAGATACACACAGAAGAATATTTCTTTACTATATTTATAATAATTCATGAACTATTACATGTATTTTTTATTAATTGCCTTTCTCTTGCCCTGGAAGAGTTCATGTTATGTTTTACTAACTTTTCTATCTCAGACATATTAAAGCTGCTTAAAAATATTTCATATATAATTAAATATTTCCTTGATCATTCCTCTGTAAAAATTTATTCAACAGACGATTCATTCTAAAATTATACATCCAACCAATATTTACCAAGATTCAGCTTTAAACAAAGTCCTGATCTCACATAGGTGTACAATTTTTCTAAAAATAATAATGAAGACATAGTAATAAATGCTGACCTCTATGAGGAATTTACTACATGGCAAGCACTGTGATAAATGTTTAAGTATATGAGCTTATCTCTCTACTGTAAGATGAGGTTATTATAATTATAGTTCCAGATAAGAAAAAAAAATCCCTAGAACATTTGTGTAATTTCCAATGGACCACATAGCTAGATTCATATATAGAATGTGGATGTCACTGACAAACCCTTCATTTCTCAAGGTATCACTGACCTCTCAAGGACTCAGCCTTATTAGTAGGAATTATTTACCTAGTTGTGACTATTTGTAATATATTATAGATTTTTACCTTTTTTCAGTTAGTACCCTGTGTTTAAGAACTACCTGTATTGCTAGCATACATTGATTTTAGTGCTTGCTTCATTTAATTCAACAATCTACATTTACTATAATCACAATCACAGAATCATAGAAGGCTAATTCTTCTTCAGTCTCCCCTCTTCCCATAGTAGCAGACAGTGGGGAGCACATCTGCCTAGGTAGAGACTACATTTTCCAGAACCCCTTGAAGCTAGGTGTGGAAACGTGACTTGTGTTATGAATAACGGAATATAAGTGTTAGGAATGTGTCTAAGATATAAGTAGTTTACTTTCCACCTTTCAGTCCCCTCATTTTACTCTCTGCAGGCAGAGAAGTCATTTTCTATTTTTTTTTTTCTCTTTTGGTATCAGGGATCAAACTCAGGACCTTGCACTTGCAAGGCAGGCAACAGCACCATTGAGCTAAATCCTTGGCCCTGAGAAGTCATTTTAGATCACAAGGTAGAACTATATGTTCAGATGGAAGATAATTAAAATATAAAGAATATTAGTCAAGACATCATGGATCCAGCATAATGCCTTGGACTATTGAGACTCAGATGATTACTACAGGGAGAGGTAGACATTTCTGTGACCACAATGGTTTTAGCTTTTCTTAGAACAGGTGCATAGGTATATAAACTAACATATTTATCCATGTCTCTCTTGAAAGACAGAATTATGCAACCACATTAACAATGCTCTATTAACATTTCACAATATTCCCCTCAGATCTATATGAGACTTCATTTAAGCTAGATACCCACGAGTAGAAGTTGTGAGTCATACCTTATAAGAATATTTAACTTGATTAAACAATGCCAGGTTGTTTTGCAGAATGAGATTTTATTCTTAATCTTTAGTGTATTTGTCTTATCTCCAAAACATGCCCTCAACTTGACTCTTTCGCTTTCTTTAACTATAAAACTTTAATGATTCTAACCTCTACTTGATTTAAATGCAAGTTTATTCACAGAGAGCCAAAAGTGAAACTTGGAAACTTAGGAGGAGTACAAGGAAAATGATCATTTTCCCTATTTGTTTGGTCAGCCAGGAAATGTTCTAAAATAGCCTAGATAACAGCTATGTACTTTATAATAAAATAATATATAATATACCATTTATGGTTTGGAACATATTAATTGCATAATCCTTTATAATTGTGTATCTTGACTTCATACTCAAACGCGATACCTTCTTGATGGTCTTGGGTTGATATATAAAGTATTCAAAAATCCCCCAATAAAAGACCCAATCCAAAATGAGGAACCAAAATGAAGATATTTCTCAGAAAAAGAAGTACAAATAGCCAATAAATACTTGTCAAAATGTTCAGCATTTCTAGTCATTAAGGAGTTGCAAGTTAAAAACAACACTAAGTTACATCTTACTTTTGAAAAATGGTCATTATGAAGAAATCAAATAATAGCAAATGCTGGTGAAGTTGTAGGTAAAAGGGAAACCTTCCATATTGTTGATGGGAGTACAAGCTAGTACAAACATTATGGAAATCAATTGGGAGATTCCCAAAAAAAGGAAAACTAGAAATTCCATTTGACTCCCTTAGTCTCCTGATATCTTCCCAAGAGCGTTGAAAACATCATATTACAGTGATACTTACATATCCATATCCATAGCAGCCAATTCATAATATCTAAATCTTGGAAACAGTTCACATGTTCATCACCAGATGAGTGAATAAAGAAAAGATGGTATTTATACACAGTGGGATACTACTTTGCTACAGAGTGATAAACTTGAGTCATTTGTTGGAAAATGGATGAATCTTGAGACCCGGATTTTAGATTCTTCTTAAGTCCCAAGCACTCTCTTCTCAAATGAAAGACTAATGCTTGCACTCCTGATAGGTAGGGTAGAGCTGATTGCTGAGATGCACTCAAGCATCTTTCTTCTTATCCTTATACAAAGTATTTGGCTTCCTTTTAATAGCATCAATCTGGTTAGCAACTGAACCAGTTTTGCCCCCAAATTACACATGGTTCCATCTGGTCAAAAATTTAAATTTCTCAAATTTTTCCATTCTACTCATTGAAATTTCCTCTACCAAATCATTTAGTCCACTACCCTTAACCTTAGTCTCCACTAAATTTCAGGACATGGGCAAAATGTAGACAATGGCTGCACTGTAACACACATATCCACTAGTCAAATTGCCAGTGAAGTCCTTGTTCCCACCTGAAACTTCTTGAACCTGGCCTTTACTGCCCACATTCCTTCCAGTATTCTGAGCTTCTGAGCTCCAACCAGAATCTCTGATTAGGCTCTACTATGTATTCTATAGTCTGTATCCCAAATCTTTCCAAAGACTTCCTGAAAACTAGTTCTAAAGGCCCCTAAACCACATTGTAAGATACAGTCACAGCAATGACCCCACTTTTCTGATACCAATTATCTGTATTAGTCAGCTTTGCAATCACTGGGACACAATACCCCCATTTTAAAGGAGGAGAAGTTTAATTTGGCTCATGCTTTCAGAAGATTCAGTCAGAAACATCCAAGTCAGAAACATCCAAGTCAGAAACATCATGGTAGAAGGGCACATAGTAGAATAAAGCTTCTTAGTTCATGGTGATAGGAAATAGAGCAATATCCAAAGAGAAAAGGCCCAGTGACCACAAACAGTATCCAAGACTGCATTTTATGACCCACCCAGACACATCCAGAAGTTTGCTTTACTATTTCACTGGCCATTTCTTAATTCAATCAAGTATATACATCACAATTAGTGTTCACTTCCCAACAGAACTTGACAACTATCTTGGCAATTGTTTATCCATATTTTTTTACAAGGAAAAAAAAATCTATAAGCAGATTTCATGGCTGTTTTCTTCCTATCTAGAATAAGGCACATACATTGAAGGCATCTAAAAATACTTGATAGATGAATGAATGCTTGGTTTGGAGACAATATTAAAATACTTGTTGGATGAATGAATGTGTTCTCAGTTTGGAGATAACAATATCCTAGAGAAGAAAGACCTCAATAGTTCATTGGGCAGATAAAGCTTTAGACAGCCTAGCATGAAAAAGGCATCATGAACCTTAATTTTATTAAAGAAAGTGGTCAGTGGCAGAGGACATGGGCAGAAAAGGGCTGGATGATTAAGGTTAAGGAGTTGATCCAATCTTAAACGTGTCCAAACACTGAAGGTAGATGGGAAATGGAAACCTCAGGGAAATCCACTATGCACAAACCATCTGCACCCTATGCTTGGTGAAACCTCAGTACAGTAGAAATTCCTTATCTGTGATTTTTCTTTCTGTGTTACCAAGTACAGTACAAAAGTATTAAAGGGAAACCTCCATAAATAAAAGCATCATAGGTTATAGACTGTGCTATTCTAAACAGCATGATGAAATCTTATATCATCCTCCAAAGTTTTGCCTAGGTCACAAGTCATTTCTTTAGTCCAGTGTATCTCTGTTGTATACACTATCCATGCATTAATCATTTAGTAGACAGCAGAAAACCAAAATTGGCTGATTCAGAAAATGAAGTGATTCTTTTACCTCAGTTTTTCATCAAATAAATTGAGATGAGTGAAAGATTAAAAATTCAATCTTCTCTTAGAAAGTTATCTAGAACAAGAAAAATGTTGTGAAAGGGCGTGTTAAGTAAACTATAGTATATGCCATACATCTGGGCTGTAGACCGGTATTTTACCCATCCTAAAAGCCATATAATTTTTACAAAAAGTCATCCAAATTTAATTAGGTGTCTCAAGGAAAAGACCATTTTAATTACTCTAACATTAATTTAGTCTATTGAGGCAAATAATTGTTGCAGTTTAATAATTATGCAAAAGTTAAAAGTGTGTGGTTAATCTAATTACTAGATTTTTTTTAAAGCATTTTAAAATTATTAATTTTTAGAAAAGAAAGCATTCAGTTTGCATTTGGATGTCACTGGTTCACATTTCAACTCCTCAAGGAAGCCCTTTTTCTAGGATTGACATCTTCGTGGTATTAATACTGGGAGCTCCAGAGAAGAGGGTAAATTCCTTGCTAATCTAATGAGGAAGCAGGCCTCTGTGCTGTACACCTGCAGCCACAGAGATCAGGTTGAGATCATTTGGTAATGGCCTAACTGCTTCTAACTATCCTTTCTGAAAGAATAAAGTTATGATGAGAGTGAGTTTCCATGTCATTAGTGGCCTAGGTTGTGACTCAGATGGAAGTGATCAAATAAGATCTTTTTGGAACTATATAATTGTTTCCAATATCTCAGCTTTACCCCTAAAAACACCTTTAAAAACACACACACATATAATAAATGGGATTCGACTTGACCATAAATCTTTGCTCCAGTACTTCCCCAAAGGCCCACAAAGTGGTTATAAAAGCTACTGTAGGAAGTCCTCTGCAATAAAAGTTATGAGAAGCTCTGATTTTACATACAAAAGGAAGCACACCCCATACCCACCCATTAAGAATCTTAATCTCCTTTGATCTGCAGGCCAAGACCCACAATAATTTATTATCTTCTGTATTAAAACAAATGTCTTTCTCTTACCTGTAAATTCCATCATCATTATTGTCTTGGAATAAATGAACATTTTCTTCTTATCAGTCAGGTTTTTATAGCAAGTTCCTATGCATCTTTTCAGGCATGCCTCTCATCAGCTGTGCCTGCGATCATTAATCTCCCCATCCTGTGATGATGCCAGCGCTCTTGAGGCTTCTCTGAACTTTCCAGAACGAGATCTTTCCTCCATGCCTTTGCACATACTGCTCTCTTGACCAAGGACGTCCTTTCCTCCTCTCACCCCTCTGTCATACTGGTCTCATCCCTAATTCTCATTTGGACTCTGGGAGAAGGGTCAGTCAGGAAAAGGCTCTTAACTCCTGACTGGAGTTCTGAAAGGCAAAGCTTTCTGTTGAAATATCTTCCATTTCAAACAACATATTAATTGTTTTTCAGAACAAGAGAGTGAGTTTTGCTTGTTGGTAATTTTCTGATGACATAAGCAATTGTGCAAAGCAAAGAAGAGCACAGTGGCCGCTCATTATTAGTCTGAGGCTAATTTTCTAAAAAGTGTTCTAAATGCATGAAAGACTAAAGAGGTGATCAAATATGCAGTGAATATTTAAATTTTTTAAAATGTATTAAATTAAAAGACATTGCTGTTAATCCTCCTCAAAATACCTTCCCCACGCTTCAAACACACTTATCTCGGCATTTTTGCCAATGCTGAAGCAGTTCTGGAAGTCATCTTTTGTGAGTGTCTTTATGGAGTATGATAAAAAATACAGTGAATGTTGTTACTGAGTGCCCATCAATGCACAGGGAAGCATGTACAAATATTGTGATGGGTCCTCATCCACCTTACTCATGAGATCTGGTACTGTGTGTCTTCTGGCTCTTCCCCAAGGTCAAAATGACTCATACTTTTTTTAATATAAGATTTTTTAAAATCTTCTTCTTCTAAAGCTTGGGGTGTAGCTCAATGGTGCAATGCCTGCCTACAAGTGCAAGGTCCTGAGTTCAATCCCTAGTACTGAAAGAAAGAAAATATTTCGCCTCCTCCTTCTCC